>NC_090698.1:74462639-74777228 GCF_040954835.1 Lepisosteus oculatus | reverse complement strand
AGCTCTCCCTGCTCTCAGCCTGCGTGGCCAACAGCAGGCATCAGGCCTCTCCGCTAAGCGCTGGGGGGTTGCGGGTTCGATCTGCTGCTCTACCCTTGAGGGGTAGTCCCCTGGCGAGTACAGTGCCTTCCTTACCCGTCTCTGCCCAGGATGAAGAGCGCCGGTATGCTGGGCAGCTCCGCTGTGCCATCAGTGATCATGTCCAGGTACAGGCTGTCGTTGTCCAGGGCGCTGTCAGCAATGAGCACCGCCCGGCCCCCTGCAGTCTCCACCCGGCGGGCCTTCGACACGAAGGAGCACCCCCTGCAGCCCAAACACAGGCACTGCATCAGCACATCCCTCTCAGTCCCTGTGGCAACCAGACAGTTCAAACACATCGCTATGGCAACACGGGGTTCAGAACACATCCCACTTGGTCCCCGCGGCAACAGGACACGCCCCGAGCCTGGGCAGCGCACTGGGACACGCACACCGGGCACAGACAGTACCCTCTCTCCAGCAGGGTGACCTGTCCCTCCATCAGGTCAGCGTTCCTCAGCTCGGAGCAGCCGTCCGCAGGGTCTGCGGGCACCAGGAAGATCTCCTCATACCGACTGGTCTGGAGGGGAAGGAGAACAGTCCGCGTGAAATTCACAGCACCGGCAGGCCTGAGCTGCCCAGCCTTCTTCCGATGCGGTTCTTGAACCAAACACACATTTCCCTCCATGCCTATAGACTGTCCTCATGAGGAACAATCATCAGAAGCCTTCTGAAAATCAAAATGCACCATTTCTTATGCTCTGTCTGCAATGCAACCCATTGCTGTTGGTGCTTGTTCAGAGCTCCAGCTCCAGGGTGGTTCGGAGAGACCACCCCTCCAGAATCCCTGTTGGCTATTCCCTGGGATCTTACTGTCACAGAGGTGATCCGGTCCTCTAGTTTAGTTCTAAGAAAAGTGTCCCTAACTGTACGTTACAGACAAACTGGTCTGTGACACTGGCCTAAAACACACACTGGTATTAAAACACACAGCAGTCTATAAGAGACACTGGTATTAAAACACACAGCAGTCTATAAGAGATACTGGTCTGTACCAGACTGCTCTGCAACGTCTTGGCTCAGAAATCCCCTGGGTACAACTGGAGGGGTTCTGATTATGGTTTATGAATAGGTCTCTCGTTCCCTTGTGTACAGCAGATAGAACCCCACCCAGCTCAGGGGTTATTTACTCTTTATTAATTTTAATGCTGCTTGTGCTTGTGCTTCAGACACTTCGCCTCTTCCTTGCTGACAGTGATCCATACAGAACATTCCTTCCTCAGCTGCTGTTCCTTTAGAGCCACTTCTCTCTTTCACCTCTTTACTTCACCCTGTCCAGCTCTTCATCAGAATCACAGCCACTAAGCCCTTTACCACTGCACTCCAGTTCAACCTCTCTCACTGGCTCCTGCTCGTCTGTGCCCTTCTGTAAAGACATTCTTCCTTGTCATGAACTCAATCAACCCGTTTAAACTACCTGGCGGCTGTGACTCAGGTAAGAGGGCAGAAAGGACAGGAGGCTAACGAGCTGCTCTCTGGACCTCACTAGAGCCCCTGCAGCACACTGTCACCCACAGGCTTGCTGCAGTGCTGGAGAGACAGGGGTGCACTGCAGGTCACAACCAGGCCGGGGGAGGACAGGGGGTGAGAGAGTGAGTGTTTCTGAGAGAGAAACATTCTTCCCGAAATTCAGAAATCTAATCCCAGAGTTCCCACACCTGCCAGAATCACAGCAGCTCCCAATCCTACTGGGAGAGGGAGGAGGGAACTCAGTTGAACTGGCAGCCCAGTATGTGATCTCCTGTCACAGCCTGAGGAACAGACAGTGAGCCTGTCTCTCAATAATAATAATACAGTGTGTGATCTCCTGTCACAGCCTGAGGAACAGACAGTGAGCCTGTCTCTCAATAATAATAATACAGTGTGTGATCTCCTGTCCCAGCCTGAGGAACAGACAGTGAGCCTGTCTCTCAATAATAATAATACAGTGTGTGATCTCCTGTCACAGCCTGAGGAACAGACAGTGAGCCTGTCTCTCAATAATAATAATACAGTGTGTGATCTCCTGTCACAGCCTGAGGAACAGTGAGCCCGTCTCCCAATAATGCTCCTTCTTTCTACAGTAAATGTAAATATTTTATAATATGTCTTTGTTGTAAATATCTGTAATATGTCTGTAGATTTTACTTTATTTTTTGTTTTGTTTAATGTAAATATCATTACTTTCATTTGCTTTGGCAACACTGATTGTACCCATCAGTCATGCTAATAAAGCACCTTGAATTGAATTGAATTGAGTGAGAGTGTGGGTGTCAGTGTGAGAGTGTGTTCAGTGTGACAGGATATGTGTGTGTGTCAGTGTGAGAGTGTGTTCAGTGTGACAGGATATGTGTGTGTGTCAGTGTGAGAGTGTGCTCAGTGTGACAGGATATGTGTGTGTGTCAGTGTGAGAGTGTGCTCAGTGTGACAGGATATGTGTGTGTGTCAGTGTGAGAGTGTGTTCAGTGTGACAGGATATGTGTGTGTGTCAGTGTGAGAGTGTGCTCAGTGTGACAGGATATGTGTGTGTGTCAGTGTGAGAGTGTGTTCAGTGGATGATGGAGTGATGTGATGCAGGGGAGCCTCCCAGCAACCTGTAGCCAGATCACAAACCCGACAGGGGGTCTGGGGGGACACTCACAAACACCCCTCCGAAGTCGCGTGCCGGCGCAGCGCTGAAGATGTAGCCGATGTCCTGGGGACTGAGCACTCGGAAGTACAGCAGCTCGTTCACACCCAGCCCTGCGGAGACACACACACCACCGTCACACTCTGCGCCCCACTGTCCCGAGCAGCGAGGACAGCACCCTGGACAGTACAGATCACAGGCCAGCACCACGCTGACCCCTGTCCCGAGCAGTGAGGACAGCACCCTGGACCCTGGACAGTACAGAGCACAGGCCAGCACCACGCTGACCCCTGTCCTGAGCCACACTGACCGCTGTACAGCATCAGAATCACACTGACCCCTGTCCATTGGGAGACACTGGAGTAAGACACTGGGGTGAGAGAGTGTTGTAGGTGAGACACTGGGAGAGAGAGAGGAGACACTGGGGTGAGGAAGTGATGTGGGTGAGACACTGGGAGAGAGAGAGGAGACACTGGGAGAGGAGAGAGAGAGGGGTGAGAGATATGGACACAAAAAGCGCAATATATTCCACTGCATCATTGTTTATAAATCACACCGTCGGTGTTTTAAAGTTTAATTGCAGAGAGGAGGGACGAGTGAAGTCGCTCTCACCCGGAGGAGAGAGAAAGGGTCTCGCAGCCGGGTGCGAGTAAGCAACACCTGGACAGGCCGGCAGCTGGCTGCAGTCACGCCTGCTCAAACAGCCAGCCGCACGGAAAGGCGGCTCAGACAGCGAGCCGTGCGTCGCCAGACCAGTGCGCTCCGCTCAAGCGTTCAGCTCAATGCAAGACGAAACTGGTCGAGACGCAGTTTCGCTTCCCTGTCCCACGGCCTCGCCTGCTCTCGGCGTTCGGCGCTCACTGAGCTCTCCCCTCCCCGGCGAGCCCGGCTTGCTGTAGCCCGCCAGGCGGGAGGACAGCGGCGGTGCCGCGGCTCGCCGGGGTGCGAGCGAGGCTCCCCCGGCTGTGCGTCACCTGCGCGCCCGGGCCTCACCTACACGCGTCTCCAGCAGCTGCACGATCACCACGAGAAAGCAGAGCCAGAGCCTCCGTGACAGCATCCTGCCCGAAGCCCCAGTCCTCCTCCAGCGGCTCCCGGCTGCTGCCCTGGCGCCTCTCCGCAGAACCAGAGCCCCGCTCCGCCGAGGGAGGAGCCGGATTGGCAAGCTGCTCGGATTGGCTGGCAGCGGCGCGATTGGAGAGACGCGATTGGCGAGCAGGGCCGTCAGTCTCCGCAACAGCGAATTAAAACTCCGCGCTTCCGGGCAGCTGGGGGCGGTGATTTCTTCCTGGCAGAGAGGCTTGTGCTGCGAGTCGGGGCTCGTTACTGTCGTTAATTAATATCCACAAAGCGGCCTGCTTCAGTATCTGCGCAGGCGTCCGCATGAGTCCTGTGTGTTCGCGGTCCAGTTCCCGCTTGAGTGCTTGTTTTGCACCCTGTAGACAGGACGTATTTTTTCCAGTCAAGATATACTTTATTTCACAAAATAAAATCTCACAATACGTACACATTCTAACAAATTATCAAACTTGCATCAATTAAGAACTTTCTAAATGAGGTGATTGTCCGTTATCAATCAGTGCATGTGGAAGATAGGGCTGGATTTGCACAATGAGAGAGTCCCGTCAAGCCCCACCACTTGCTTTTGTCCGTTTCCCTGTCCCGGCTGTGAAACCGCAGGGCAGGAGCTCTGGGATCAGGGATTTCCTCTTCATCCCTGTACAGGGCCCACAGTGACAGCATATCAGTGCCCTGAGTGTGAAGCTATTAATAGACTCATAACGTGCAGTTTGTAGTTCAAAGATTGACAAATTTGAATGTAAGTCAAACTGTCCTAGAGATGGCATAGAAAAGCCTTGTTGAGAGCATCCTGGCATTTAACATGACAGTTTAGTTTGGAACTGTCCAGGACTGCGATCTATATCATACAGATCTCAGAGTGGCAAGGAGCATGACCACTCTCAATTCATCACACTCCCATCAGGGAGACCACCAAATTCAAATAAAAACATCTATAAGAAGTCTTTTGTCCCTTCTGCAATAAAACTGCTCAATGAATGTATGTGAATGTAGTCCCCTCCACTACCTGTTTATCCAATTAATTTCTTAATTTCTGGCCAGAAAGTGCCAGTGTGCTCCCCAAAAACCAGCTCTCAGTGGGGAGGAGAGCAGAGTGATGAAGCCAGTTGAGAGATGGGGGTTATTAGGAGGCCATGACTGGTAAAGGCCAGGGGGAAATTTTGCTAGGACACTGGGGTAACTCCCCCACTCTCTTAGAGAAACACTGTGGGATTTTTAATGACCACAGAGAGTCAGGACCTTGGTTTTACATCTCATCAGAAGGACAGCACCTTTTTAAAGTATAGTGTCCCCGTCACTATACTGGGGCATTAGGACCCACACAGACCACAGGGTGAGCGCCCCACACTGGCCCCTCTTATACCTCTTCCATCAGGTATCTTAGCTTTCCCAGGAGTCTCCCCTCCAGGTACTGGCCAGGCTCACACTACTGAGCTCCAGTGGGCCACCAGTTGTGAGATGTAGGGTGACATGGCTGCTGGCTAACAACATCCCTTCGTGTGCTGTTGTTATTTCAGTACTTCATGTGATTGTATGTGACTCTTATGTTTTGCTTGTGTGTTCTGTACTTCTGTGGGAGAAGCCAAGGGCAAATTTCCACAGCAGTGGACAAAAGTATCGATATCTGTCTATAGGATTTTTACATAATAAAAAGAGTAAGAGCAGTGTTTACAGCTTGGCGAATAATTTTATTAAAAAATTATTACAAAACAGATGAGCAGCTTTGTAGACGGAAAGGACCTAAAGGGCAGCACAGACGCACCTCACAGACCCCCAGTGAGCCCCATGTCCGGTGCCTGTGCTGCCTTCCTCCTCCTCCTGCAGTGGATGGTGCCGGCGCCCCAGGCAGCTCTTCTCTTCTTGTGTGCCTCCTGGTCTTGCCTGTGTCTGGTCTGGACGCCCTTGTCCTGCCCCCTCAGCTGACAAACAGAGAGATGAGGTCAAACTCCAGGAGAACGAGGGGGTAAATACTGATACTGATTTACCAGGATGGATTTGCTTAGAAGGCAAATCTGGATTAATTCTGAATCTTGTAACAGCTCTGAACCTCCATGCATGCTGACTACAAGTTTGAGAGAGAGTGCAGGCTTGTGAGGTGTGCAGGGGCTCAGTGTGTCCTTCAGCACGGGGTGGGGCAGCCTGTACGAGTGACACCCTGCTCTGGACAGGGACACAAGAGGCTCTCCTCAGGGCCGTCTGCTGCTGTGAGAGGAGTGTGCAGACATCAGTGTAGGACATTATAATAATAATAATAATAATTGCTTACACTTATATAGCGCTTTTCTGGACACTCCACTCAAAGCGCTTTACAGGTAATGGGGACTCCCCTCCACCACCACCAATGTGCAGCATCCACCTGGATGATGCGACGGCAGCCATAGTGCGCCAGAACGCTCACCACACATCAGCTATCAGTGGGGAGGAGAGCAGAGTAATGTAGCCAATTCATAGAGGGGGATTATTAGGAGGCCATGATGGGGTAAAGGCCAGGGGGGAAATTTGGCCAGGACACCGGGGTTACACCCCTACTCTTTTCGAGAAGCGCCCTGGGATTTTTAATGACCACAGAGAGTCAGGACCTCGGTTTTACGTCTCATCCGAAGGACGGCGCCTGTTTACAGTATAGTGTCCCCGTCACTATACTGGGGCATTAGGACCCACATGGACCGCAGGGTGAGCGCCCCCTGCTGGCCCCACTAACACCTCTTCCAGCAGCAACCTTAGTTTTTCCCAGGAGGTCTCCCATCCAGGTACTGACCAGGCTCACACCTGCTTAGCTTCAGTGGGTTGTGTGAAGACGACGTGCTGCTGATTCATATGGGCAGATCGCGTCTCTGGTGCCAACCAGCTCCGCCCACTCTACTAAAACCCACTAACTTCACCAGCTCTGCCTACTCTGCCAGCCCCACCCACTCCCCTGGTCCTGTCCAATCCACCCACTCTATCACCTGACTGCTGCTGTGTCAGGGGCCAGGACTGGTTTTTGAGAGTCCATTAAAGAAACAGGATCAGCCTGGTAGAGTAGACCAGTGTGCTGAGGACCCTCCATGAGGCCCTGCTCCACTTCGTGCAGCGCAATGTTTCCTGTGTCCTGTCTGCCCACAGTTAATGGGACTGGCAGCTCATTCTGCACTGTGCTGTGTTGTGCAATACTAGTTTTCCATACTGTAATAATACTGGAAAGACAGTCTCTTCCCGTTAGGAACTAACCTTTGCACTGGCCCCTCATTACTGGTGAGAAAGAAGGAAACAGAAGACAAAGCTCGAAAATACTGAGAATTTCAATAGCATATAGTGAAAATGAACAGAATACAGAACAGCAAGGCAGAGGAACAGCAAGAGACATCAGAGAAGTTGGACAGGATCGATCGTAGAGCCTCAGCTCAGCTCTTCCAGAGCTCTCATGGAGCGACCATTTGTCCACAAAACCTCAGAAGACATACCTCTGTTTCATTAATAAATAAACCCATAAATAATATAAATAGTATGAATAATTGCAGGAAAAGTAGCTTATAGTTACTGGTAATAATAATCAATAAATAAAGACAGAAATAAAAGGCTCAGGTATTTTAAAGGGAGAGTGTGAACCCAGACAGGCTGATCTCTCTCTCACTTTCGCCCAGCCGATCCAGAGAAAATCCACCAGACAGACTGCTGTCGCTGAAATCTCCACTGTTTGGCACAAGCGCAGCTCGGACTGCAGGACTAGCTTGCCTCTGAATGTTGTTAGAGTTAGGGTTAGGTTTGAGTCGTGATTTAGAGTAAGTGTTGGGGGGTTAAGGTTAGGGTTAGGGTTACATTGCAGTGAATGTGGCCGGGAAACTGCAGTGTTTTTTCAGGCAGCCTGAACCTACCTAACCCTAACCTACTTTCAGATACTTTGGCACCGACAGGGAAGGCTGCTGTCCCGCGTGCTCCCATTCGTCCTTCTCTATTTCTTTATTTTTTGTTGTTTTTCTTAAAGACATTTCATTGCCAGCAACTACTGCTGCACGCTGTATTGTTGTGCATTTGATAAATAAACTTTTATTTTATCTCCTATATGGAGAGGGTTTTTGTTTCTATACTGAATTGTTGTATTTTAAGGACTCTCAGAGCATAAAAACTATAAAGCAGATACAGAATTAGATACAGATATAAACTATTTCATCACATATTCTTAAACATTATTTAGGCAGAGATGAACCTTTTTCAGACATTGCACAGGAGCCGGGAGCCAGCAGACAAAGAGCCTGAGTTCACTGCAGGTCCCAGAGAACGTACTCTTCACCAGGTATAGAGAAAAAGAAGAAAAGGACAGAAGAGCAGTGTGATGTAATGAAAGATGGCCTTGGGAGAAAGCCACCATCTTGGCTCTAAACCCAATGCTGCTGCTTTGAGCCAAGATGGCCGCCGGTCACTTGAGAAAGCCTGCAGCAGGTCTGAATCAGAGTGAGTGAGGTGCCACACGAGGGAGCAGCCCTCAAGGGTGGGTTGAAGTGCACAGCTGAGGAGCAGGCTGGCCAGCTGAGCCAGGGATCATGGAGGCGTCAGAGGCTGGAGGAGTGTAGATGACACAGCTTGAGATCTGAGTACATCCTGTACCTTAGCCACAGACAGAGACAGAGTAAGCAAACAGAAAACCTGGCTTTGACCAAACAGGACCAGCCAGAAAGTCAGTGGAGAGTCTTCTCACAGTGTGAGGGAGGAGACTTAGCGACAAGAGAGAATGTTCAACAGAGACGAGAAGAAAGATGTTACGTGCTTGAGCAATATATTTAGCAGAAAAGCATTAACAATAGCAATGATCCGATTTCTCTGAATCTTGGTTTGAATTAATTAAACTAATTAAAAAGTTCTAAACGTTTTTTTTCTTGCAGTTTGTGAACCACTGCGTGTGTCACTGCTGGGGTCGATCAGAGAGAGGGGTCAGCTGGTCTGTGGGTCAGCGTGTGGACGTGGGGTCAGGGAGGTCAGAGGGGAGACAGGGACATCATTCAGTTACATTTTTCCAGGGGCTCCACTGGCTCCATTGGGAGGGGAAGTAGAGGTCCCGGGATCGAACACGCAGCTTACTGACACCCTTGGGGATCACGCCATTCGTGGAGCGCTCCGTCTGGGAGGGATAGGGAGAGAGCGGGAGTCAACACACAGGGGTCATTAACTCTGTCAACAGGACACAGCAATCTGATCCCCCTGCACAGGAATCTGATCTGCAAATGTTAGTGAGACTGGACTGCAGTCATTAACCTCAGGAAACGTCACGTGTGTGGAGTGGTGGGATAAAAGCCAACAGGAGCTGGACCGAGGAAGCAGTGTTCTGTTCTGATGGTACAGCTCTTTCGGGCATGATTTCAATATGTCTAACAGGATCACAAACAGACCACGAAAGAGCTGAGCTACAGTCTACAGATACAGTCCCTCATCCCTGAAAGAGCCAAGCCCCTCTCCGAGTCTACAGTCCCGCATCCCTGAAAGAGCCGAGCCCGTCAACCAGTCTGCGGTCCTGTCCCAGAGGGAGCCGGGCCCCTCTCCCGGTCCGCGGTCCTGTCCCAGAGGGAGCCGGGCCCCTCTCCCGGTCTGCGGTCCTGTCCCAGAGGGAGCCGGGCCCCTCTCCCGGTCCGCGGTCCTGTCCCAGAGGGAGCCGGGCCCCTCTCCCGGTCCGCGGTCCTGTCCCGGAGAGAGCCGGGCCCCTCTCCTCTCCCGGTCTGCGGTCCTGTCCCAGAGGGAGCCGGGCCCCTCTCCCGGTCTTCGGTCCTGTCCCAGAGGGAGCCGGGCCCCTCTCCCGGTCCGCGGTCCTGTCCCGGAGGGAGCCGGGCCCCTCTCCCGGTCCGCGGTCCTGTCCCTGAGAGAGCCGGGCCCCTCTCCCGGTCCGCGGTCCTGTCCCAGAGAGAGCCGGGCCCCTCTCCCGGTCTGCGGTCCTGTCCCAGAGGGAGCCGGGCCCCTCTCCCGGTCTGCGGTCCTGTCCCGGAGAGAGCCGGGCCCCTCTCCCGGTCCGCGGTGCTGTCCCAGAGGGAGCCGGGCCCCTCTCCCGGTCTGCGGTCCTGTCCCAGAGGGAGGTGTGTGACTGGATGCAGCCCCTGCGCCAGGCTTACCCACCTTGCCGTTGTCCTGGTAGACGTACTCGATCTCGTGGCCCAGGGGGAAGTAGCTGTGAGGGCTGACCCAGCTCTGGGGGGGGTGCACGGTCACGCTGAGGGAGTGTCCCCTGCGCCGCTGGCACACGACCGTCTGGGGGGCGTCCGGCTGGACTGCGGGCACAGGAGAGGCGCAGAGTCCCGACTCCGGCTCGGACCGGGGCTCGTCAGGCTGCGGCACCGGGCCGCCGGCGGGGCGGCGTACTCACTGATGTCGCGGATGTAGAAGTGCGCGGTGCGCTGGCGATAGTGCTTGCTGCTCAGCGCCTCTGCCGTCAGCACCAGGGGCTGCCTCTCCTCGGCGAAGGGAGAGCTGGAGTGGGTCAGCGTGAAGTGGAAGGTGCCCTCGTGCGCTGCGCTTGGCTGGGCAGGCCGGGCGTAGACCCAGGCGGAGGGGCCGCCCTCGTCGCTGGGGCGACAGAAACGCGGTCAGTCCGGCTCGGCGCCCCGGCTCGCCGGGCTGCAGCGCGAGATCGCCGGTGCGTTACCTGCGCTGGTAGCGGACTCTGGCCAAGGCGTAGCCTTCTGGGCTCCAGGAGCAGCTGAAGGTGCAGCTGTAGGACTTGGCTGTGCAGAGCACCAGGTCTGCGAGAGGGGCACAGAGCAGAGACACACTGAGCTCACTCACGGGCACTCAGTCCCTTCCAGCTCCTGCCCTCTCACACACGACAGCCCAGGGATCTCAGAAGTAGAAGGTGAGAAATAGAACACAACAGGACACAAGGTACTATTTCTCTATTCGTCCAGCAGGGGGCTCTCTCCAGTTACCTGTGTCCTCCTCCTCTGGCTGCTCCTCCAGGACCAGGTGCATGTGGTCCAGCAGCTGCCCCGCCGCCGCCCAGCAGCTGTAGTTTCCTGTGTCGGGACTGTCGATCTCGTGAAGTGTCAGCTCGCGATCACCGTGCTCCCTGAACGCGGACGGAGCAACCCTGTTCTTGTTGTGGGTCCAGAACACCTTCCCCTCATAGTCTGTCGTGCAGGACAAGGTCACGCTGCCCTCAGGTTTGCCCACTCTGACTAAAGGCAACACAACAGCAACACGGCTCACTCAGGAAACACACAGGAAGAGAACAGCTGAGATTCAACTGTATCATAGGGATATAATTCAATGGAGCTCCTTCAAACCAGTAAGCAGTGCTCCAGAATTCTAGTGATTCTAGATAGAGAGCACTGTCCCAGTCCCAGTGAGAGCCGTGCTGTTCCAGTGAGAGAGGTGTGCACTGTCCCAGTCCCAGTGAGAGGTGTGCACTGTCCCAGGTAGAGAGGTGTGTACTGTCCCAGTCCCAGTGAAAGAGGTGTCCTGCCTCAGTGAGAGGTGCACTGTCCCAGTGAGAGAGGTGTGTACTGTCCCAGTCCCAGTGAGAGGTGTGCTGTTCCAGTGAGAAGTGTGGACTGCCCCAGTGAGAGCTGTGTACCGCCCCAGTCCCAGGAAGAGAGGTGTGTACTGTCCCAGTGAGAGAGGTGTGCACTGTCCCAGTCCCAGTGAGAGGTGTGTATTGTCCCAGTGAGAGAGGTGCACTGTCCCAGTGAGAGAGGTGTGTACTGTCCCAGTCCCAGTGAGAGATACACTGTCCCCGTGAGAGGTGTCCTGCCCCAGTGAGAGAGGTGAACTGTCCCAGTGAGAGAGGTGTGTACTGTCCCAGTCCCAGTGAGAGAGGTGTGTATTGTCCCAGTGAGAGAGGTGTGTACTGTCCCAGTGAGAGAGGTGTGCACTGTCCTAGTCCCAGTGAGAGGTGTGTATTGTCCCAGTGAGAGAGGTGTGCACTGTCCTAGTCCCAGTGAGAGGTGTATATTGTCCCAGTGAGAGAGGTGTGCACTGTCCCAGTGAGAGCTGTGTACTGTCCCAGTCCCAGTGAGAGAGGTATGTACAGTACTGTCCCAGTGAGAGAGATACACTGTCCCAGTGAGAGAGGTGTGTACTGTCCCAGTGAGAGAGATACACTCTCCCAGTGAGAGAGGTATGTACTGTCCCAGTGAGAGAGATTTCAAAAAAGCATTTGACTTGATTTGGCATGAAAGATTGTTTTACAAACTACTACAAAGTGGGATAGGGGGCAAAGCGTACGACGTCATTAAATCAATGTATTCAGAAGCAAATATGCAGTGAAAATTGGAAACAAAAGGACCAAATTCTTCACCCAAGGCCGTGGGGTGAGACAGGGCTGCAGCCTGAGCCCAACACTGTTTAATATCTATATCAACGAATTAGCAGGAATGTTGGAACAGTCTGCAGCTCCGGCTCTCACACTACACGACACAGAAATCAAGTTCCTGCTCTACGCAGATGACCTGGTCCTGCTGTCGCCCACAGAACAGGGGCTGCAGCAGAACCTGGCACTGCTGGAACAGTACTGTCAGACCTGGGCGCTGACAGTCAATCTGGACAAGACCAGAGTTATAGTTTTCCAGAAGAGGCCAGACATCAGGGAAACAAGTACAAATTCACACTGAACAACAACACATTGGAGCACACATCCAGCTACACATATCTCGGTCTCACCATCAGCTCTTCTGGGAGTTTTGACCTGGCAGTGAAGGCACTGAGGGAGAAGGCACTCAGGGCTTTCTACGCAATAAGAAGGAGGCTCTTCAACATCAACCCACCAACAAGAATCTGGCTCCAAATATTTGAAAGTGTAATCCAACCCATTGCCCTATACGGCAGTGAAGTGTGGGGTCCCCTCACAGACCAGGAGTACACTCAATTACACTCTGCACATGGAGATCTGTAGAAACATCCTCCATGTGCAGAGAAAAACACCTAACAACGGGTGCAGGGCCGAATTAGGCCAGTACCCACTATTGATAAACATACAGAAAAGATAATTAAACTATTGGCTACACCTAAAAAACAGCAACCAAAATTCCTACCACCACAAAGCCCTGCTGAGCCAAGAGCTGAGCCCAAAACAGAGCCCCCTGAGCCAGCTGGTCCCGAGGCTCACTGACCTGAGCCACACCGACACCAGCCAGCCTCAGGACAGCACTGCTAGAGCACCACAACTCATACACAAGCACATCACAGCACAGATCAAACAGCAATATCTCACACACTGGGACACACACATACAAACACAACATAAACTGGAATGCTACAGAACCCTAAACAGACAATACACACTAGCCGAATATTTGACCAAGATAAGAAACAACAAACAGAAACAGACCCTGACGAAGTACAGGCTCAGTGACCACAGCCTGGCCATAGAAACTGGGCGACACAGGCAGACCTGGCTGCCCAGAGAGGACAGGATGTGCTCCCACTGCCAGTGGGGAGAAATAGAGACAGAGGTGCACTTCCTACTGCACTGTGACAGATACTCTGGGATTAGAGAAACATTCTTCCCTAAACTCAGAAATCTAGTCCCAGAGTTTCCACACCTGCCAGAATCACCACAGCTCCCAATCCTACTGGGAGAGGAAGGAGGCAACTCAGTTGAACCTGCAGCCCAGTGTGTGATCTTCTGTCACAGCCCGAGGAACAGTGAGCCTGTCTCCCAATAATGCTCCTTCTTTCTACAGTATATGTAAATATTTTATAATATGTCTTTGTTTTAAATGTCTGTAATATGTCTGTAGATTTTACTTTATTTTTTGTTTTGTTTAATGTGAATTTCATTTTTATTTGCTTTGGCAACACTGATTGTACCCATCGGTCATGCTAATAAATTGAATTGAATTAAATTGATACACTGTCCCAGTGAGAGAGGTGTGTACTGTCCCAGTGAGAGCTGTGTACCGTCCCAGTCCCAGTGAGAGAGGTGTGTACTGTCCCAGTGAGAGAGGTGTGTACTGTCCCAGTCCCAGTGAGAGATACACTGTCCCCGTGAGAGGTGTCCTGCCCCAGTGAGAGGTGCACTCTCCCAGTGAGAGAGCTGTGTACTGTCCCAGTCCCAGTGAGAGGTGTGTACTGTCCCAGTCCCAGTGAGAGATACACTGTCCCCGTGAGAGGTGTCCTGCCCCAGTGAGAGGTGCACTCTCCCAGTGAGAGAGGCGTGTACTGTCCCAGTCCCAGTGAGAGAGGTGTGTACTGTCCCAGTCCCAGTGAGAGAGATACAGTACACTGTCCCAGCCAGTCAGAGTTTTTGCATGATCTTACGTTTCTGTGGGAAGGAGCTGAGTCCATGAGCAGCAGGCAGCAGGAAGCTCAGCAGGAGGAAACTCAGGGACCTGAGGAACATCTGAGAGACACAGGGCAGACAGGATGGCTATTAGCACAGTGTGCTTCACGTGTCTTTAATTTTACTGCATTATAAACTCAGAACAGAAAGCACTTCTTTAGATCGAGATTGTGGGAGTGTGGAACAAGCTACACAACCACATTATCCCAGACTGTACTCTGGCTTATATGATCCAAGAAAAACCATTCTGCCCATTCAGCTTGTTCATTTATTTTAAGTAGCTAATTGATCCAAATCTCTCATCTGTCACGACCACCAGGCAGCCAAGACCAACTCGTAAGCGAGCTAATCAGCCCCAGCAGCGGGTGATTATTAACAAACGCCGCCGCACGAGTCAAAACCACCTGTTCACATTCGACCGTGCGGTGCGCAGTGCTACTTATACCATCTTCACCTGCTTCCCGCTGCTCGGTATTGAGTCTACTCCTTGAGAGCTCTACCTGGCGGTTTTTCTGGTTATTGGACTCCCCTTCTGCCTTTTCGACTTTAACAGAATACCGAGCCAAGATGGATCCCGCGGACGCACAAGCCTTTCGCTCACTTTTCAATCGCCATTCCCAAGCTCTCACCCAGCTTCAATCTTCACTCCACATTCTCTCCAACCACGTCGCTAGCCTTCCGCCCTCCCCTGTCCCTTCGCCTCCAGCACAGACCACTGCTCCGATCCCTGTGATCCCGCCCACCACTCCCGGAAAGATATGACGGCAACACCGCGGGCTGTAGGGGTTTTATTGCGCAATGCTCCTTGGCTTTCCAGTTGCATCCTGAGCATTTTTTTTTTTCTCCCCGGGAGCAGATTGGTTTCGCCCCTTCCTTGCTCACTGGCAAGGCTCTGGACTGGGCAGCTGTGTTGCTTGCTAGGGGAGATTTTCAGTGTGCTGATTTCTAGCTTTTTGCTGACCGGCTCCAAGCACGTTTTTCTCCAGTCAACCCGGACCTGATTCATCTCCGGCTCGCCTCGCTTCGTCAGGGTGATGGATCTCTGAATGATTATATGGCTGAATTCCAAGCCCTCGCCATGGAGTCTGATTGAAACCCTGAAGCCCTGATTTGCCTTTTTTCTAAGGGTCTCTCTGAAGATCTAAAGGACCACCTGCTGCTCTCGCCACTTCGCAATCGCTCAGGTGGTTGAACTGGACACCCGCATTCAGCTGCGGAGAGCAGAGACTCATGATGGAAGCAGTCCTGGCCGTCCTGAAGGTACTACCCCCACGGTGCCCACTTGGCATCATGCACCCCTTTCCTTGGAGGAAAAGGAAAGGCGCTGTCGGGAGGGACTGTGTCTCTATTGCTCTGCACCTGATCACCTTCTCTCTGCTTGTCCCTTGAGACCCCCGTATCCCTCTCGAACCCTTCCGCAGCCTACTGTTAGAGTCAGTAGTACTGTTTTTTTTTTTCTCAAACCTCGTCTGGCCCTTTATTCCCAGCTGAAACTTCTTGGACTGACTTACACCTTCCCCCTTTGGTGTAGAGATGGACTCTGCTAAGGTGGCGGCCATCGATGACTGGCCAGCCCCTCGTAACTTAAAGCAAATTCAACGTTTTCTAGGTTTTGCCAATTTCTATAGACGTTTCATCAGGAACTTTAGGCAGCCCATTTCGTCCCCCTCCCAGCATTACCCACAGCCCAGGAAATGGCGTCACCATTGGTGCAACAGGTCGTTAGGATACATGGGTTGCCCGACGATGTGGTCTCAGACAGGGGACCTCGATTTGTCTCGGCCTTTTGGAAGGCGTTCTGCCAAGCTTTAGGGACCCATGTATCTCTGACTTCGGGTTATCATCCTGAGGCCAATGGTCAGGTGGAACGGACCAACCAAAGCCTCTTGACCTTTTTGAGAGCCTTCACCTCCAACTCGCAGGATGACTGGTCATCGCTACTTCCCTGGGCAGAATATGCCCATAATTCTCATACCTCCTCCTCCACAGGTCTCTCTCCCTTCCTCTGCTCACTAGGTTATCAACCCACTCTCATTCCTGCCACCCCTCCGGACACGGCTGTGCCGTCGGTGCGTCGATATATTTCCAAGCTGCGCAGGACCTGGAGCATGGCGAGGACAGCTCTCACCAAGTCAACCCAGCGCCAGGCCAAATGCGCAAACTGACACCGCAGATCAGCCCCCCGTTTTCGCAGAGGACAGTTTGTTTGGCTATCAACAAGGAACCTGCCTTCCAAGAAGCTCGGGCCTAGGTATATCGGCCCCTTCAGGATACTCTCCCGGATCACCCCAGTTACCTTCCGTCTTGCACTTCCCCCCCACCCTTAAAATCCACCCGTCTTTCCACGTCTCCCTCCTGAAACCCTTCTACCGCTCACCTCTTGCGGCTCCCCAACGTCGCCCGCCACCCCCGCGTCGCATTCTGGGGCACCAGGCATATTCAGTCCACAAGATCCTCGACTCTAGATGGAACCGCGGTACCCTTCAGTATCTGGTTGACTGGGAGGGTTATAGCCCTGAAGAAAGATCTTGGGTCCCGGAGAAGGATATTTTGGACCCTACGCTAATCGGAGACTTCCACAGGGACTATCCCGATCGGGCGTCGGGAGCAGCCCGTGAAGGGGGGGTACTGTCACGACCGCCAGGCAGCCAAGACCAACTCGTAAGCGAGCTAATCAGCCCCATCAGCGGGTGATTATTAACAAACGCCGCTGCACGAGTTAAAACCACCTGTTCACATTCGACCGTGCGGTGCGCAGTGCTACTTATACCATCTTCACCTACTTCCCGCTGCTCGGTATTGGGTCTACTCCTTGAGAGCTCTACCTGGCGGTTTTTCTGGTTAGTGGACTCCCCTTCTGCCTTTTCGACTATGCACCTCGCCTCTCGCCTCGGACTGTTTGCTACCGGAGGTCTCATTGGATTACGATTTGCCTTTCGCCTTTTGACCACGACCTTGCCTCTCGTTTTTTGGACTGTTCGCCTGCCTCATCTGTTACCCACGCCTGCGTCTGCACAGGATCCTTGTATCTTCCCACCAGGGATTCCTAACATCATCCAGCTGTTTCTTGAAAGATGACAGGGTATCAGATCAAGCAACATGGCTGGGCAGCTTGTTCCAGACCCCCACAAACCTTTGTGCCTCACGTTATTTTCAAAGTTTCTTTCAGGAAACTGGATGAGAAGCCAAGATCAATTAGCTAATAGTGATGACACTGACTGTAGGTAGGTTAGATAAATGAAACATGACAGGGGGGCTATTGTTTCAAAATGTCATGTATGTATTATAAAAACAGTCTGGGAGCAACACTAATGCAAAACAAACAGAGTACACATCATACTCACGTCTGCTGGGAGAGCAGGCTGGTGAGACAGACCCAGGACAGCAGTAATTCAGATGAAGACTTCAACCCACACTTCTGTTCACAGTTTCAATGGGACCTAAATGGAATTTTATTCATTGGCTGTTATTGGATTTAACAAGTACTACCTTGGAGCATTGATAAATCATCCATTTTCCCAAACCAAAAGCATTTCATTTCTGCATTTCTTCTTGTAGCCAATAACTATTAGCTCTCTGCCTGAATAAAACACCTAAAACTGGGCAACAGTACAAGGAGTAGGATCACTCTGGCTACCCATGACTTCACCTGTCTCTGGGACAGCAGAGGATCAGCTCAGATCAATATAAACATTGACCTGAAACAGGAGGCACCCTTCATACCCACTGATCGATCAGTCTTTCCATTGCTCAACAGCTGCAATACCCCTTAGGAATCATTTAATCATTTATCCTGAAATGCCTGATTTTGTTAGTTTGCTGCATCTGAAAACTAACTCCATATTTTCTTTCTCCAAATCTGTACACTTGCAAGCTCTGGCCAGCATTCTGAACTGTGTTACTATTTGAAGGGGAACTGCAATGCTATTTTTATACTTCAGGGTTAGAAAGAATCAGCACTGATGTGTGCATTTCAAAGTGCAATAACAGTAAAATGAGTAAACCTCAAGTTTACATCACAAAATGGAGGAAATGTCCAGGTATGCCGTCTGTGGCCCCATCACACTGTAAACAAGCAGGTGAATTCAGCTCTTTTAGTCCAATAGATATATTGCTCTCAACTTGCAGACGGTTGAACTTGTTAACTCTGCCTGCAGATCACGTTGGAACATTTCTGCGGTGAAATATCTGCTGCACAACCTGTGTTTATAGGCCTGTACATCCCTAAACTATTTAATACCGAGAAAAGTGAGCAGGAACGACACACTGACTGGAGAGCACTGAACACTGCCAATCTGCACACTGAAGAGCACTGCACACTGTCAATCTGCACACTGACTGGAGAGCACTGAACACTGTCAATCTACACACTGTCTGAAGAGCACTGCACACTGTCAATCTGCACACTGTCGAAAGAGCACTGCACACTGTCAATCTGCACACTGACTGGAGAGCACTGCACACTGTCAATCTGCACACTGTCTGAAGAGCACTGAACACTGTCAATCTGCACACTGACTGAAGAGAACTGAACACTGTCAATCTGCACACTGACTGAAGAGAACTGAACACTGTGAGTCTGGACACTGACAAGCAGCTTTAACAGCAACATTTGTTTATTTTTTTACTGTATTTTTAAAATAGTACATCAATAAATATTAAATCTTTTAATTAAAGAAGAGAATCTATTTTGTCTTAGTTGTGCACAGACGAACCCCCCAGGATGATCACGGAGTCACTTCCTCTTTTCCCTGTCCCCAGACCGGCCTGAGGCTGTGTGAACAGAGCGCCTCCAACAGGCGGACACAGACACCCCTTCCCAGCCGACGGCCCCCTCTGGCCGGGGATCAGGGAGAGGAGCTCCTGCTTTTTAACCAGCATGACACTGAAGCTCCCTGGTCCTAGTGTCCTGTCACACGGTGCCTGGTCACCAGGAAGTGTAGCAGGAGTGTGTGAGGGGTCCCGTCTGCTTCGGGCAGCGCTACACTCTGCGATACAGCGGGCACTGCTCCCCCTTGTGGGCACAGAGCCTCACTGCGTCTTCCTCAGGGGTCTGGGACAAGAGCCCATGCTCTGAGTATTTCACCTGCCCTGAGACCACACAACAGCAATGTGTAGACTTAACCTTCACTTGAATGATATTGATGCTTAATTACCTTGCAGGGCTTTGATAATACAACTGCCCTCTGTCAAGGGGAAAATCAGATGGAGTTTTTTCCATCAGATGTTCTCTTTAAAAGATGCAGCTTGTCTTTAGAATGGTAATTTGCACAGGCTCCCAGCCCCGCACACGATGCGAAGGAACTGTTACTGTGTGTAAAAGAACTGTCCACAGCTCATGACAGGCCCTGCCAATTAACCCGAACATGTATAAAAACACGATCATGACGGAATTTAAATTAGAATGGCTGCAATCGATGGGTTCAAATAGAATTGAAAGATGGATTTGAGATGCTAATTAGAAACCCATTCAGACCCTCAAACTGGACTGTTGCATCACATGGAGACTAGATCCCTGGACTGCTGCAGCCCAGCGGTGCAGATAATAATAATAATAATAATAAACTTTATTTTATATAGCGCCTTTAAAGGTGGCTTCTCAAAGCGCTTTACAGGATGACAACAACAATAAATAAGAAGACTACAACAATAATTAAGAAGATTTCACAAGAAAGGACCCAATTATAATTACAACAATACAACAATAACAATAGAGGAGACCGTGGAAGATGGTATTAAGAGCAGAGGGGTGAAGAATGGAACAGTTCAGTAAAGGCTTTTCTGAAGAAGAAGGTTTTGAGTCTGGATTTGAAGGAGTTTAGAGAAGGTGACTCTCTGATATCCTTGGGGAGAGAGTTCCAGAGCTTGGAGGCATAACAGGAGAAGGCCCTGTCACCCATACAATGTAGACGGGCATGGGGGACAGTAAGGAGAGCAGAGTTAGAAGAGCGGAGGTTGCGAGGTGGGGAGCAGGGCGATAATAGTTCAGACAGGTACTCAGGTGCCAAGCCATGCAGAGCCTTGTAGGTGAGCATGAGGATTTTAAAGTCCACATGGAATTTGACCGGAAGCCAGTGCAGGGACTCCAGGATAGGAGTAATGTGAACATGTGAACGCAGCCCCCCTCTCTCCCGCTGGGAACACCAGCGTGGCGTGAGAGCACCGGAGACGGGATTCTGGGGCCATCCTCCCCTCTCCCCCGTGCGCGCCATGGCCAAGTGTGGCAGCGTGGCGAGTGTGTGTCGTGTGTGTGGTGGTGTGGCGAGTGTGTGTCATGTGTGTGGCAGCGTGGCGAGTGTGTGTCATGTGTGTGTCATGTGTGTGTCATGTGCGTGTGGCAGTGTGGCGAGTGTGTGTCATGTGTGTGTCATGTGTGTGTGGCAGTGTGGCGAGTGTGTGTCGTGTGTGTGCGGTAGTGTGGCGAGTGTGTGTCATGTGCGTGTGGCAGCGTGGCGAGTGTGTGTCATGTGTGTGCGGCAGCGTGGCGAGTGTGTGTCGTGTGTGCGGCAGCGTGGCGAGTGTGTGTCGTGTGTGCGGCAGCGTGGCGAGTGTGTGTCATGTGTGTGCGGAGAACGCTCCCCCGCGCGTCTGTGCGGGATTCCGCCTGCGCTGTTCCGAGTGAGGACGCCAGAGAGCCGAACTAGTCTGACAACGTCTCCCCCACCAGCAGCGCTCAGAAAGAGGCACTCTCAAGAACATGCAGCTTTCTGTATCTGGCCTAATCTCCACGCTGTTCACGAAGCTGTCGCGGGCTCTCTGGAGATCGGTATCACACGGACAGAGGGGCGGGGGCTTCTGTCCCTTACTGGAGAGACACCCCGTTCTGCGCGATCCCCACACTGGTCAGCGAGTTCATCGCTCGTTTCAGTGTGCAGGAAGGCCGAGCTCTGTCGTGCTTAATAGTCGATTCAATAAACATTGTGAGTATGCTGATGTGACTGTCTTGCATTGCTGCGCGTTTACAGGCGATCTAATTCAAGAGGCGCGAATGTGCGCACTGTACGGGCTATAGGCGACTGTCCACCTGCACACTCGCACCTCAGGTACGGAGATGCGCTCTGTGGTGCTCGACTGTACAAGTAAGACCCACAAACGGCTGATTCCACAGCAGTGACCCGTCCACAGCACGACCGTGGGCTGTCCGGGCAGTCGAGGGCTCGGCGCGCGTTCGCGACGTGATTATCGACACTTTTTACAAAAGAAAACGGAAAAAAAACTGAAAGCCGAGATGTAGACAAGTCACCGCGCGTGTAGGATTCAGTTTAGATAATGCGAAGAATCTCGATTTCCATCAACTTCACACCTTACATGTGCGCCTTTACAGCCTTCCGAGAAAGGCACCAGCGGGACGGGAGAAACGCTGGTGAGTACAAGCCGCACCTCCGTGTCCGCTGTCTGGCGTTTCAACATGTAAACGGCACCAACTACCACCACCGCTGCTGCTGGAACCCGATAACGGGTGGTTTATATTTTCCCTGACGGTCTTCATGTACCTGTCTAGCCGGACAGACGCCATCGCCTCTCCCGGCACCGCCGTCCGTCTGGACCCGCACTCCCCGGCGGGCCGCCGCTGAGCGGCTCCGACCCACCTGCCTGTCTCAGCCGACAGGAAGGGTTTCAAACCGCGGGAGGTCTCCAGCGGCGGCCAGAGGAGACCCCTTCACCTGCGAGCGCCCTGGTGCGCGGGTGTCCGGGCGGACTGCGGGCGTCGACGTACCCCGCGGGTCACGGGTGCAGAGTCTCCTCTCTCGCGGGCGAAATCCCACGGGATGCACATCCACTGGGAACTGCAGCGCCTGCCCCGGGACCGGACGGGTGTCCGTCCCACGGAGCAGCCAGGAGGGCGCGTGCAGGTGGGGTCTGTGGAGATACGGCCCGAATCGCCTCACTCACCTCGTGGAACTGACCAGGCGCGGGCTGCGTGGCACGGCGTGGCTCTTGCGTGGGTCCTCGCTCGGGGGACGCGGTGTCAGGCGGTGCGAGTCGAGCTCTGCTGTCTCGAGGCTGACGCGCGCCTATTTATCGCCGGGTGACACCCACTCGCGGCCTAGGGGGCGCTGTGCGCTGAGCGGTATCCGGGTTCTCCGTACGGCCCGCGGGCGCGCAGGAATTCCAGCGCTCGGAAACTTGGCTGGGTTTTGAGAATCGGTATTCAGCTCTTTCCTCAGAAGACCTGATCCCAGAAGGTACGCTATCCGAGCCTCGATCATGTGTGTCTGATTCAGTTAAGGGAAGTCGACGTCTCTTTTTGTTTTCTTTTTAAGAAACAGTCTTGTCACGTTCGTTTCTTTCGAAGTAAAAACTCGATTCCAGCTGAAGAGCATCATGTATTTGTACTTCCGCCCTTCAAAACACATTGCTAACAGATGTTTCCGGATTTAATACTGCTTCCCTGGATGTTCTGTAATGGATAGGGATAGCTTAATTAACGTTAACTACCGTTATGGAATAAAGGAGCAGTGGGCAGGGTTCTGGACACCTAACTGGGAGAGGTTGTGGGTTCAAATCCCAGGTGAGATACAGCCCTTGTACCCATGAGACACGTGCTTCACCTGAAGGTATCTAAATCCTTTTGAATTTCGTTTGCTAAACTGCAGCGGCAGATGCTTATCCTTCCAGTTCGGTGTCACCTGCAGACTTGATTGGTGTGCAGACTAGTGCTCATGAGACTCGAACCCTGACACGGCCTGAAGGGAGACGCGGTCTTCACGCAGATCCCTGTGTCCCAGAGGACAGGAGGACAGGTACGGACACCAGGAGCCATCCAGACCATCTGGCCTGTCCGTGTTTTTCAGTAGCCAATGGGTCTCGGGATCGTGTCCAGTGTGTTCGGGCTCCGATCACACGGCTGGGCAGCCTGTTCCTGTCTCCCGGCACCCTCATACTCCTTGTCACCCCAGGAGACACAAGGGGGCTTCGGGGGGAGGAAGAGCTGGGATCTGGGGGTACAGCAGTCTGGGAAGTCGGGATTTCAGTTCCTCTCCTGCTCCTCAGTGAGGGATGAAGCTGTTCTCGTTCCTCTGCCACCAGCACACACTGGCGCAGTCAGCCGCGCTCAAACCCACCAGTTTCTTCACAGTTTTTACTGCAGGCTGTGAACTGGATTTTAATAACGAGCGACTGTCTCTTGCCAGAATGGGCAAAAGAAGAAGCCAACTGGTTTCTAAGAAAGCTGTTGACTGCTGGGGGGGTGTGAGCGACTCTGTGCTTCTAGTTTCCTATCTGAGCTTCTGTCACTATTCTCTCAGGCTAGTCCCAGGGGTCGAACCCTCTTGTGGTGAGATTGGAGAACATGGATGTTCAATTTAGAGGAGAAGTCTTTGGTTCCTTAAACTGTTCTGCCTCGTGCGTCAGTGCTGCCTTCAGCATTTCCTTTGAGCCCTGTCTCTGGGGCACAGTGTACCCCCAGACATGAGCAGGGCTCCCCACCCACATCGCACTCCCTCCCCGGGTGTTCAGACTGCTCTCAAAGTGCCTCTGATCTCAGGTTAATAACTAATCTTTCACAGGGTACTTTACCACATGAATTCTAGAAACCAAAGTACACAAAACTCTACGACTTGCTTTTCCAAAAATTTTAGTTCCTTCTTCCTGGAAGTCTAGCCAGGTCTGCCATTCTGAAAGTCAGACGGACAAGCCCTTGCAGCACCAGAGTAGGATACAGTCCTGAGCGCTGGCACCAGTCTACAGTGCAGTGTCCTGGCTAAGTGCCCAGCTCTGGTGCTTCCCATAACCCTTGGTTTGCCTTTTCACTATTATAGGTTAAAACGGTTATATTTGTCTCTCCAAATTAAATAATGATGCAGTTTAGTTTTTAGAATTAGATTTTCTTACAGTGTGCACAATTCTGTATTGACTTGATAGACAGACTGCACTAATTGTCATCTTCTCAATTATCAATTCAGCTGTCACAAGTCACAGGTCTGTGTTGCCTCAGGTGTGTGCCGTTATAGTTGTGTGTTGTCATACGTGTGTGCTGTCACAGGTGTGTGTTACCTCAGGTGTGTGTCTCACAGGCGTGTTTTGCCTCAGGTATGTTCTCACAGGTGTGTGTTGTCTAAAGTTATGTGCTTGCACAGGTCGGCACTGTCACGGATGTATGTTGTTGAACACAGGTGTGTGTGTTGTCACAGGAGTATGCTGTCACAGGTGTGTGTTTCCTCAAATGTGTGTTGTCACAGTTGTGTGCTGTTGCAGGTGTGTGTTAGCGCAGGTGTGTGTTGTCACAGGTGTGTGCTGCCTCAAGTGTGTGCAGTTGAAGGTGTATGTTGCCATAGGTGTGTGTTGTCACAGGTGTGTGCGGCCTCAGATGCGTGCAGTTGCAGGTCTATGCTGTCACAGGTGTGACAGGGGCGCCTCAACAGTGCTGGTATAGTGTGAAGGAACTGAACAATATACACTGATCTGACAGGACCTACTGAGCAAGAAGGCTTCCAGCCCATCTAGCCTGTTGGATGTTAGATGAGCAGCGAATTTGGTCTGCGGATCTCACACAGGCCTTCTTTGATATCAGCTTTAAAACACGGCTTGGCACCTAGTGCTAGACCCTCTCAACTTCACTGTTTGTTCTGAAGAAATTCACTGGGTTTACTTTGTTACGACTTTCTGGACTAGCGATACTTTGATCCGGTCCCCTGCGTAGTGTTCTCTGTTGTAGATTAAAAAGTTTCAGTTTGAAATTAGAAGGGCAAAAATATTTGGAATATCTCAACTAATTCTCAGAAATATCAGTGTACAAACTCTCCCAAACAGCCCTGTTCAATCCTGCAGCTCGCCAGTGAAAGCGAATGTCCTGTAGCTGGACAGACTGGGGGCCCGCTGGGGAGAGATCGCTGGGGGGGGCCCGTCCACACGAAACCGCAGCGGCGGGGGGGCTCTGTGAGGGGAGAGATCGCTGGGGGGGGCCCGTCCACACGAAACCGCAGCGGCGGGGGGCGCAGCTGAGCGAGAGCTGGCGGGATTCTCACACAGGATGACACTGTTCCTCAGCAGACTTCCCTGTTCACACGCCACCTACACGTGCCGGGCTGCCCTTTCTGTAGTCTCACACACGGAAATCCCGGCTCTGAGCTCAGAGCTCTCCTGCTCGCAGACACACAGTCATTGTCTCTACCTTGTAGGAGTCACTTCTGGAAAGCATGGATAACCTCAGTGTCCAGTGTGTGTACCTCTCTGGGCTTGTACACTGAACACAGTGCCTATAGAGATTTACCTGTCCACTGAACACAGTGCTTATAGAGATCTTCCTATCCACTGAACACAGTTTGTATATCTAATAAGTCTGAGGTGCGTGGTCAAAAAAGGCTTTATGGAAATGGAAACACATATTAGGCAATATATTCAGAGCTCAGCAGGAACTGCAACAACGGATGACTGCCTGGTAAAAGTCTAAAATATTATATATTATATATGATATAAAATCTTTTTATTCAAGAAGAAAAGATGCCAATTCTGTAAATCTGTGTTCTGACTCTGGTGACAGTCTTCTTGAACAGGACTGTCTGTTGTGTGTTCTGTCTCTGGTCACAGACGGCTTGAACAGGGCTGTGTTTTGTGATCTGTCTCTTGTCACAACCTATCCCTTTTGTGTAAAACAGCTTCCCTGAATTATGTTTACATATATACTGTAAGTTTCATTGAAATAATCTTTCTTTTAATTAACAAAAATACCACTACACAGCACTCAGACCCGAGCAGGCTAAGTGTATTGCCTCTGAACCTGTGTTCTCCCATTGAGCTCTTTCCACAATAAGGAATCGTGGATTAAAAATCTAAAAGTTTGGTTTTGTATGTCAGCTGTTTTTACAACAGGGAAACCACATGGAGAAGTAGTATTCAGAGGCTCAGGGAAGTGAAACTTTCAGCAGAGAGGATGAAAGCTTCAGATAACACATAGGCCAAGCCCATCACACCTCTGAACACACACATTGTGGGTGACACACATCTGGAGAAACTCATTGATGCACACCTGGAGACACACTGTGGGTGATACAAATGGACACACATTGTAGGCGATATGCAGCTGAAGAGACACTGTGCTTGGCCCACAGCTGGAGAGACACACTGTGCCTGGCACACAGCTGGAGAGACATACTGTGGGTGACAGCTGGAGTTGAACACTGTGCCTGGGACAAAGCTTGAGGGACACACTGTGGGTGACTCACAGCTGGAGAGATATACAATTTGCTTGTCACACAACTAGTGAAAGACATTGTGCCAGACACACAGCTTCACAGACACACTGGGCCAGGCACACAGCTTCACAGACACACTGGGCCAGACACACAGCTTCACAGACACACTCCAATCTGTTGACTGAGGTGGATGGGGAACACGCAGGCTCAGGTGTGATGTGAGCTCAGGTGTGAAGGAGAGTCCAGAACCCTGAACCGTCAGTGAGTCGTGATGGTCGATCTCTGAAGTGTCTCGCCGAGTCTGGAGGGCAGGCTCAGGCGACCTGCGTGGGCGTGCTGTCCAGTGATGACGCACTGCAACTATTTATTTTGAGGGTTGATCTTTAAAAATCTGACAAGCTGTGTTCAAGATAAACACAAATATGTGGTGAGGGTGTGATAGAGCCTGTCTCTGGGCTGTGCTGGTGGTTTCTCTCTCTGGTGCTGTGTGGGACTTTTATTTTAATACTGAGGAAGTAAGATCAGCATGATGACCTGCTTGACTTGACACATTTCTGAGCTCAGTAGATGTTAAGAACAAGATGCACGCTCTGAGTACTTCTCTCCACAGTCTGTGACAGTGTCCCGAGGGCCACCGGCTCGAGAGCCGAGAGACTCCCTTACCCAGCGGTGCCATGAGCAGCGAGGCGCCCGAGAGACAGCCCATCACAGGACACTGGTCCCATCGCTCGGACCTCCGGAACCGCCACCTGTCAGTCACCAAACCGACATGCAGTGGGACTGTTCTGGCGAGGAGTCTGGCGTCGGTCCGGGGGCTGGGGGCGGCTGAGACACAGTGGATCCAGTCCCACCTGTAAATGAGCTGCACAGCTGACAGAAGAAAACCTCCGGGTCTCCTGGGACTCGGACCTGAACTGGAACGGTTACAAACGAGAGGAGGCCCGTCCAGTCCATTTGGAAGTTAGTAGTTTAACTGATCCAAGGATCTCATCCAGCTGTTTCTCGAAAGAAACCGTTGTTGCTGGGTAGATAGTTCCACACTCCAACAACCCTTTGTGTAAAGCAGTGCCTCCTGTTCTTGGTTGTAAATAAACTGCCATTTCCACTTCTGTCCTCTGGTTTGCGTTTCACTATTTTTTTAGAAGAAAGCTGCTGGGTTGAATTTTTCAGTGCCTTTGAGTGCTTGAATACTTGTATCAGGTCCCCCTCCCGGTCTTCTCTGCTCCGAACTGAAAAGGTTCAGTTCCTTCAGCCAATCAGTGTAGGACATTCCCTCAGGCCACAGGATGTCCTACATTGCTTGCTCTTGTCTGGACTGGCTCCAGGGCAGCAATATCAGTATCACTATCAGAGCAGCCACTCACTCACATGAAACCTGCTAACTCCAGGACAGGGAGCGGTATTTTCGCAAGCCCCAGACATCTGAGCACAACCCAAGCTGAATGGGTGAAAGTACTGACGGGTGTCGAGAGCCCAGTGAAGCCTGACCGTCATCTGCGGACCTCAGGCCCGGTCTGGCTGTTGTGCAGATTATTCGATTATTATCTATCTGAGTGCAGCCAGAGTCATCCTGTGACTGCTGAGGACACACGTGCTGACAGAGCTGCTGTGAGCTGGTTTCAGAGGAAGGCGGTGTTGCTCATATGAAGATTCTGGCAGGTCCCTGTGTTTCCCCAGACTGCTGGCCTGACCTCTGTTGACCTCCGGGGTCACCGCCACAGCAGTTTCTCAATCCTGAGAAAAATCCACTAATATTATTCTAAATTCCATTTTAAAGGATTAAGCAATTAATTAAACTTCTACTAAACTTGTGCCCCTGTTTCATCAAATTCATTCTAAATGCCTGAGGGAGCAGGGCTAGATGTGGGGGCGAGTTTTCACTGGGGGCGGGGTCTAGTCTAGGGGTGGGGCTGAGCCAGGGGTGTGGTTGGCATGGGCGGGTCTGAAGAGGCAAGGGGCTCAGTCTGGGGGCGGAGTTTGACACAGGGGCGGTCTTGAGCCCGGGTGGAGGCCGACACAGGGGTGGCGTCTGATGTGGGGGCAAGACACAGTCTAGGGTGGGGCTCAGAAGGACAGAGTGGCCCTTTGAGTCTGGCCTCCCCAGAGTGACGCCGGAGCCTCACGCAGTTCGACAGGGATGATGGGGCAGATCTGACTGGATCTATCCAGCTAAAGATGTTCGCCAGTACCACTCCAAGAGAAACCTTTCCTTTTCCAGTCTCTTCCTCATCGTGTATTTGCTGCTTTGGTGTCTGTCGTTTATCTTCCAGGTTCTGAGATGTGACTCCTACACTTTGTGCTCAGGCTACAGAAGGGTTCGATTCCACAAGCCTTTACATAACCCGCTCATTGCGTGAGCACATTTAGTAAAATCCCTTCTCTTTAGCTGTGTCTGGGAGTCAAGAGAGCAGATTGCAGGGTCACCAGGGTTTAGCTTCAGTTTTTAATGTTTGTGGGACCCACAGGAGGTTTTGATGCAGTCGGATTTATGCAAGTCCTGTGTAACAGAGGGAGAGGATGCATCTTTGCGGTTTTCTCTTCCTTGTGAAGGATGTGATTCTGGACATGTGGACACTCACCATACCCTCCTCCCCCCTCTGTCTGTCCACAGGCAGCAGCTGCAGGCTTGTCCCTCAGTCTCTCAGGCGTCTCTCCTGGCTCAGGGAGGGGCCAGCGAGAGCAGATTGGAGCTCCAGGTCTAGAGCAGGTGAGGTCAGCGACTGTGACACCTCTGTCTTTACATGTCCTTTGCCTAATGTGTACTGTTCTGTATAACATTTGCATGAGTCAGTAGTTCAAGTACTGCCCCTCAAGCGTGTGATGAGTGCAGGAGGTGCAGTGGTATCGTCCATCAGTGTGGATCCAGGCAGCCCGACGTGAGCGGGCCTGGGCCCTGGGTCTGCGGTGCCGAGCTGCTCTGGTCACCCAGATCCACTCAGTCCAGCCCAGCCCCTCCTCTCCCAGAGTGAGGCTGACCTGCACTCCACCTGCAGGAGTGCGCTCACTCTTCACTCTTCACTCCCCAGGGGCTCTGCTGCAGGAGTGCACAGGAGTGTGCTCACTCTTCACTCTTCAATCCCCACGGGCTCTGCTGCAGGAGTGCACAGGAGTGCGCTCACTCTTCACTCTTCACTCCCCACGGGCTCTGCTGCAGGAGTGCACAGGAGTGCGCTCACTCTTCACTCCCCACGGGCTCTGGTGCAGGAGTACACTCACTCTTCACTCCACACGGGGGGGGGGAGACTTCTTTAACCAAAGAGTGGTGGGGGTGTGGACCAAGCTGCCCAGCCCTGCTGTTGAATCCACTACCCTGGTTTCTTTCAAGAAGCGGCCAGGTGAGATACTCAGCCATCCAGAGCACAGGACTTCAGGCAATCAGGAGCCCTTTGACTCCCTCACCTCATGAGCAGGCAAGTGTCAGACGGGGCTTTCACGAGCGCGGGGGATAATAAGTGTTTGTCTGAATTTGCCGAAATGGGCAGGTGAGTCTCTTCCATGCTCTCGCGCTGTGGGCACCCAGGCTGTGCGGCACCTGCTGCCTCCAACACCCTGTCAGCCTACTTCTGGCCCCCCGACACCCCTACAGCCCGACACCTGTCCCCCGACACCCCTACAGCCCGACACCTGTCCCCCGACACCCCTACAGCCCGACTCCGGTCCCCCGACACCCCTACAGCCCGACACCTGTCCCCCGACACCCCTACAGCCCGACACCGGTCCCCCGACACCCCTATAGCCCGACTCCGGTCCCCCGACACCCCTACAGCCCGACTCCGGTCCCCCGACACCCCTACAGCCCGACTCCGGTCCCCCGACACCGGTCGACCCCAGGTGGCACAGAGTCTGCTTGTGCAACACACAGGGGCGCCTCGACACACAGGCGCTCCCGGGACCCGGCTTCTGTCAACAGAGCTGCCCTGGCACCCCCACCGCCGCGGGCAGAGGGGCACCGAGCACGGCCGCGGCTCTGTGGGCGGCAGGAACTGAAACTGCTCTCTGGCTCGAGAGCTCAAGCGCTCCCGCAGGGCAGCTGGCAGCTATTCTGATTTTCACACTCCTCTCACGGCCGGCTCAAAATAGCAGGAGGGTAAATTAAAAAAATTCTAACCAAACTCTCCTAGCATTTGTAAAACCACTTGATGACTCATTTTCCTCTTTCATGGTTTACAAAGAACACGCACAGCGACGATGAAGCACACCATGGTGTACACTGAATTAGCATTCCTCTCCAGGAACTGCCCGAGGCCCAGAAAACCCCTGTTTCCCAAGCCCACAGGACAAGGAACTGCCGGACGAGTGCTGTCTCAGCGCCGCTTGCCTGGAATACTGGGGCCAGAGCTACGGTTTGACCCTGCCCGGATCCCGAGCTGATACAGTGTGCTCTCCCCTGCCTCCTTTTCCCTCCTCACAGCACAGTGCAGCACACAAGCAAGGCTCACCTTGACCTCTCAGCTGCACCTTCTGCATGACTGTTAGTAGCCAATTAATGTCTCTCATCCGTTTCTTGAAAGAAGAGAGGCTAATCAGCTGAACTGCTTGTTCCACACACCCACAACCCTTTGTGTAAAGAAGCGCCTCCTGTTCCCTTTATCTTCAACTGGAGGCCAGCAAAGCCAGGTCCCGATCCTCAGGGATTGATGCCCCTTGGCCTGCGCTCAGTGTGGCAGAGCGTAGGACCCCTTAACTGGCCGTATGTCAGACACCAACCACCCATCGGGACAGTGTCAAATCAGTTTAATCTGGAAAACAAAGTCACAGACCAACTGCTTGGCAAGTCTGGGAGACAGTCACAGGTACAGATCGGGAAGGACTACAGTAACTCCAGAAACACCAAGGCAAAGGAAGGAGGCTGAGCCGAAATTCAGCGCCCTGGCCTTCCATCTGCCTGTGTGCCACAGGAAGCAGAACTAACGGTGAGCACCTGTCCACTGAAAACAAAGATGGCCTCACTCTTCGAGCCCGTCACCATGTTTATTCCCAGGCTCTCTCTGGCCCCCACAACACACAGGCAGAGAAAACCAGCCCTGCACACAGCAGCTCGATGAGCCCTGCCTCGCGAGCTCCGGCCAGCCACGGGCGGCTCGTTACAACAAACCACAGATAAATACATACAAGCGCCCCGCGTGATGACCGTCACCCTTCAGCACTCTTTCTGAAGTCCGAGAGACAGAAATAAAGAAGCTCGCAGCTGTTCAAACAAAGGAAAGGGATGTCATCTGTATAAAGTGTCTGTTCTGTAAAACTGGTGTAATTTCCTGCGCCCTGTCACCCCGCTGCCCAGAGACCAGGGTTCGGAGCAGACCCCTTGGCGCAGACCCAGCAGGACCAGCAGGACTGGGCAGACTGGTGCTGCTCATACAACGAGCCTGTGAGCGGCTCGAACTCCAGCCCACTGGCGGCCCAGCGCCCCTGTGTGTCCAGTGCCCCTGTCTCTCAGGAGACAAGCGGGGCCCTCGCTTGTGCTGAGTCAGCCTCACACACCGCCCCAGCTGGGTGGCAGTAACACGCGATGCCCTGCAGGGGGTGCTGCTGTCAGGGCTGAGCCGAGCCGAGCAGAGGCCAGGCTGGGCTTGCAAGCCGATCTTCAGACCTGGTGCACAGAGCCGGACCTCAGCAGCTCACGGTCCACAGGTCTCTTCACCGAGACCCAGCGCAAACCCAGCACAGACCCCTGGGGCTCACTGCAGCGCACACAGCTCAGTCCTGCTCTGGTTCCGCGTCTCGCCAGGCGGACCGGTCGCCTGCTTCTCCTCCACCTGTCCGCCCCCCTCCCCCTCCCCTTCTAGCAGCTCCTGCGGGGGGGTCAGCCTCTGCCGCAGCTCCATCAGCAGGTCTCTGCCCTCGCTGGCCGGCAGGTTGCCCAGGTAATACTGCGGAGCGAGTTCCACCAGCCTGGAGAGAGAGGAGAGAGAGATCAGAGTACACTCCACCAGCCTGGAGAGAGAGGAGAGAGATCAGAGTACAGTCCACCAGCCTGGAGAGAGAGGAGAGAGACCAGAGTACACTCCACCAGCCCAGAGAGAGAGGAGAGAGATCAGAGTACAGTCCACCAGCCTGGAGAGAGAGGAGAGAGATCAGAGTACACCCCACCAGCCTGGAGAAAGAGGAGAGAGAGAGATCAGAGTACACCCCACCAGCCTGGAGAAAGAGGAGAGAGAGAGATCAGAGTACACCCCACCAGCCTGGAGAGAGAGGAGAGAGATCAGAGTACACCCCACCAGCCTGGAGAAAGAGGAGAGAGAGAGATCAGAGTACACCCCACCAGCCTGGAGAGAGAGGAGAGAGATCAGAGTACACCCCACCAGCCTGGAGAAAGAGGAGAGAGAGAGATCAGAGTACACCCCACCAGCCTGGAGAAAGAGGAGAGAGAGAGATCAGAGTACACCCCACCAGCCTGGAGAGAGAGGAGAGAGATCAGAGTACACCCCACCAGCCTGGAGAAAGAGGAGAGAGAGATCAGAGTACACCCCACCAGCCTGGAGAAAGAGGAGAGAGAGAGATCAGAGTACACCCCACCAGCCTGGAGAGAGAGGAGAGAGATCAGAGTACACCCCACCAGCCTGGAGAGAGAGGACAGAGATCAGAGTACACCCCACCAGCCCGGAGAGAGAGGAGAGAGATCAGAGTACACTCCACCAGCCCGGAGAGAGAGGGAGGAGAGATCAGAGTACAGTCCACCAGCCCGGAGAGAGAGGGAGGAGAGATCAGAGTACAGTCCACCAGCCCGGAGAGAGAGGAGAGAGATCAGAGTACACCCCACCAGCCTGGAGAGAGAGGAGAGAGATCAGAGTACAGTCCACCAGCCTGGAGAGAGAGGAGAGAGATCAGAGTACACTCCACCAGCCTGGAGAGAGAGGAGAGAGATCAGAGTACAGTCCACCAGCCTGGAGAGAGAGGAGAGAGACCAGAGTACACTCCACCAGCCCAGAGAGAGAGGAGAGAGATCAGAGTACACTCCACCAGCCTGGAGAAAGAGGAGAGAGAGAGATCAGAGTACACTTCACCAGCCTGGAGAGAGAGGAGAGAGATCAGAGTACACCCCACCAGCCTGGAGAGAGAGGAGAGAGATCAGAGTACACCCCACCAGCCTGGAGAGAGATCAGAGTACACTCCACCAGCCTGGAGAGAGAGGAGAGAGATCAGAGAGGAGAGAGATCAGAGTACACTCCACCAGACCGGAGAGAGGAGAGAGATCAGAGTACACCCCACCAGACCGGAGAGAGGAGAGAGATCAGAGTACACCCCACCAGCCTGGAGAGAGAGGGGAGAGATCAGAGTACACCCCACCAGCCTGGAGAGAGAGGGGAGAGATCAGAGTACAGTCCACCAGCCTGGAGAGAGAGGAGAGATAACCTAACCCAGCACAGACCTTGACAAGGGGCTGTTCTCTCTACCCCAGTGGCCCAACTTCCCAGCACCTTTCCCGCCAACTAACACTGCTGAGTGCACAGGGAGGCGCTCGGTTGCCCTCTGTGACTGGAGGAGGGGGCTCGAGGCCGGACTCACATCTCTGGCTGGATCTCCGACACGGTGCGGATGCAGTTGTTCTGGGAGATGGTGAACTCGTGGTACAGCACCCAGCTGGGTGGCCGAGGCAACGGGCGTCGCGACAGGTACCCCGAGAACGGGTGCAGGTGTGCCACGTGCCGATGCGTGAGGAGAAGGTAGTTCCCAGAGCCGTCCACGTCCCGGGCCACCTGAGACAGAGGGCAGAGAGAGGGACAGCTTTGGCACCGCTGCACACACTGAGCTCAACACCACACTCCCCACACCATCCCGGGCCACCTGAGACAGAGGGGAAGCCTGCGAGAGGCAGAGGCTGAGACGGAGGGAGTGTGAGATCTCCTGTCCCTGCCTGAGGAACAGACAGTGAGCCTGTCTCTCAATAATAATAATACAGTGTGTGATCTCCTGTCCCAGCCTGAGGAACAGACAGTAAGCCTGTCTCTCAATAATAATAATACAGTGTGTGATCTCCTGTCCCAGCCTGAGGAACAGACAGTGAGCCTGTCTCTCAATAATAATAATACAGTGTGAGATCTCCTGTCCCAGCCTGAGGAACAGACAGTGAGCCTGTCTCTCAATAATAATAATACAGTGTGTGATCTCCTGTCCCAGCCTGAGGAACAGACAGTGAGCCTGTCTCTCAATTATAATAATACAGTGTGAGATCTCCTGTCCCAGCCTGAGGAACAGACAGTGAGCCTGTCTCTCAATAATAATAATACAGTGTGTGATCTCCTGTCCCAGCCTGAGGAACAGACAGTGAGCCTATCTCTTAATAATAATACAGTGTGTGATCTCCTGTCCCAGCCTGAGGAACAGACAGTGAGCCCGTCTCTCAATAATAATAATACAGAGTGTGATCTCCTGTCCCAGCCTGAGGAACAGACAGTGAGCCTGTCTTTCAATAATAATAATACAGTGTGTGATCTCCTGCCCCAGCCTGAGGAACAGACAGTGAGCCTGTCTCTCAATAATAATAATACAGTGTGTGATCTCCTGTCCCAGCCTGAGGAACAGACAGTGAGCCTGTCTCTCAATAATAATAATACAGTGTGTGATCTCCTGTCCCAGCCTGAGGAACAGTCAGCCTGTCTCTCAATAATAATAATACAGTGTGTGATCTCCTGTCCCAGCCTGAGGAACAGACAGTGAGCCTGTCTCTCAATAATAATAATACAGTGTGTGATCTCCTGTCCCAGCCTGAGGAACAGACAGTGAGCCTGTCTCTCAATAATAATAATACAGTGTGTGATCTCCTGTCCCAGCCTGAGGAACAGTCAGCCTGTCTCTCAATAATAATAATACAGTGTGTGATCTCCTGTCCCAGCCTGAGGAACAGACAGTGAGCCTGTCTCTCAATAATAATAATACAGTGTGTGATCTCCTGCCCCAGCCTGAGGAACAGTCAGCCTGTCTCTCAATAATAATAATAATAATAATAATAATAATAATAATAATAATAAAAAATAATTTTGTTGGAATTGCTTTGACAAGACTGTTTTGATCAGCCATGCTGATAAAGCTCTGAGTCTGAAGTGAAAGTAATGCAAATGGGAGGGAGAGAGGTGGGTGTGTTGGGTGTGCTTGTGTGCAGAGCGCCACCTTGAGGAAGAACCCGGAGATGAGCGCCCTCTTGATGTTGCTGGCGTTGTCCTGGGAGCCGAAGGCGGGCGGCGACACAGGCAGCTCGATCCGGTTCATGATGTCCAGCAGCTCTCCGCGGATCACATCGGCCAGACGCAGAGCCGAGGGGCTCAGGAAGTTCTTCACACACCAGCCCTCATCCTCGCCGTCTGGGGAACAACACACACACGCTGGGTCAGTACACAACACCCTCACTCATACACACAACACACACACACACACGCTGGGTCAGTACACAACACCCTCACTCATACACACAACACACACACACACACGCTGGGTCAGTACACAACACCCTCACTCATACACACAACACACACACACACACGCTGGGTCAGTACACAACACCCTCACTCATACACACAACACACACACACGCTGGGTCAGTACACAACACCCTCACTCATACACACAACACACACACACGCTGGGTCAGTACACAACACCCTCACTCATACACACAACACACAGACACATGCTGGGCCACACACAGGGTCTCACACACACACACGGACACACGGACACACGGACACACGGACACACGGACACACGGACACACGGACACATGCTGGGCCAAACACAGGGTCTCACACACACACAGACACAGACATAGACAGACACACACACAGGGTCACACACACACACACACGCTGATCAGGAGGCTGCTCCAGGGACTCACGCTGCTTGTAGGCGTTGTAGACGTTGACGAGGGTCAGGTGATCTCCATCGGGGTGCAGCAGGGGTCGCCGGTGAGTGGCAGCTGCCTCCTCGCTGTGGGCAGGGGGCGTCAGGAAGCAGGGGGGCGCTGTGGAGAGGCACGGCGACCGGTCAGACACGGCGGGGGGCAGGAGGGCTGGGCAAGCTGGGGCAGGCGGGGCACGGGCGCGGCGCGGTACCTGTCAGCATGGCGGCGATGGTGAGCAGCTCGCTGACGCAGTCGAACTCACAGGCGGCGATCAGCGCCTTGGCCAGCTGGGGGTCCAGGGGGAACTCCGACATGATGATGCCCACTTCCGACAGGTTCCCGTCGTCATCCAGCGCTGCCAGGTAGTCCAGGTCCTCCAGCGCCTGCATCAGGGCCTCCGGGGCTGCGGGCACACGGGGTCACGACCCTGGCGTCACACGGCGGTGCCGACAGCACGGCCCGGACCACCCCAGCTCGGACAGCGGGGCGCCGCAGGACAGCGCACCCCACCCCAGCTCGGACAGCGCACCCCACCCCAGCTCGGACAGCGGGGCGCCGCAGGACAGCCCCCCCACCCCAGCTCGGACAGCGCACCCCACCCCAGCTCGGACAGCGGGGCGCCGCAGGACAGCGCACCCCACCCCAGCTCGGACAGCGCACCCCACCCCAGCTCGGACAGCGGGGCGCCGCAGGACAGCCCCCCCACCCCAGCTCCGACAGCGGGGCGCCGCAGGACAGCCCTGTGCTCTCTCACCTGGCCGGTCCAGGAACTGGCACTGCCCCATGTCCGCGATGTCCAGCCTCTTCAGGAGCAGCACCAGGTGGCTCAGGTTCTCCTCCCAGACTCCTGGGCAGCGCCACTCCGGCATCACTTCGTACTGGGCCGGGGCGTAGAGCCGGAAACACAGCCCTGGGACAGACCCAGACACGGGGAGAGAGCAGAGCAACGTCAGCCTCAGCCTGGAACACAGCAGCACAGACTGCCTCCACCTCCCCCAGGCTCCTTCATGACTCCCTCAGGACAGCCTGAGCCCTGCAGGCAGAGGCACTGAGAGCAGCCCTGAGCCCTGCAGGCACTGAGAGCAGCCCTGAGCCCTGCAGGCACTGAGAGCAGCCCTGAGCCCTGCAGGCACTGAGAGCAGCCCTGAGCCCTGCAGGCACTGAGAGCAGCCCTGAGCCCTGCAGGCAGAGACACTGAGAGCAGCCCTGAGCCCTGCAGGCACTGAGAGCAGCCCTGAGCCCTGCAGGCAGAGACACTGAGAGCAGCCCTGAGCCCTGCAGGCAGAGACACTGAGAGCAGCCCTGAGCCCTGCAGGCAGAGACACTGAGAGCAGCCCTGAGCCCTGCAGGCACTGAGAGCAGCCCTGAGCCCTGCAGACAGAGACACTGTAAGCAGCCCTGAGCCTTGCAGGCAGCCCTGGTGAGGAAGCCCTCCCTTTGCTGGAGAGAGCAGATACAATCCCAAACTCCCCTCTACATCTGCTGCACCATCAACTGACAGCACAGCCAAGCAAAACACCTTCAATTCCAGGAAGATCCTGAAGGAACAGTTTGTCATGCCTCCAGGAAGATGGACGTACATGTGTGCTCGGTGACCGGCAGTGCTGCCCTTACCTGGGCTGCTGCTCACTCGCTGCCTGCGCAGCTCTGCCTGGCTCCTGCTGATTGGCCGGAGGACCTGGGAGTCGGCTCTGATTCGTGGATTATAAACCTATGGCAGAGGAGCAGAGCACCCTGACTCAGGGGAGCACGAGCCTAGAGCAGGGCTGGAGAGCCTGCGTCTGCAGGTCTTCACTGAACCTCGGCTCCTAACGAGCTTATCAGATCGTTAGTAACCTAACGGGAGCAGCAGAATCTCCCAGCTCTCCAGGTGCTGCTGCTTGGAACAGACACAGAAAACCCGCAGACGCACTGGCCCCAGGAAAAAGGATGAAAAGGAAAAACAAAACAGGCCACACAATCTACCTGCAGAACCTGAGGAAAAGGTTTAACATTTCCTTGGGGAATTTTAATCCACCCAACGCACAGACACTTCCCGTCAGCCCTACCACCTGCTTTGCATAGGTCGATAGTTGTGTTATGCCTGGATTTCCTCTCTTTTGCACCCAAGGCCAGTGGGGAGCCCTTCCTCAGTGCCTGGCCCCCAGTGTGCTGGACACTGGACACTGGACACTGGACACTGGACACTGGACACTGGACACTGGACACTGGACACTGGACACTGGACACTGGACAAGCCCCTGTAGGTGACGTCTGCAGTCTCTCTGCTCTGGCCAAGGGAGAGGAGGGCCCAGGTGTGCTGGAGTTCTTCGGGTTTGCTTTTCGCAGATCTCTGAAACCCTTTCTCTCGGCTTCCACTGGCAACAGCTCCACTCCCACACTGAGCCCACTCACTGTCCCTGGTCTCTCAGAGCTCCAGCCCCGCACTCAGCCCACTCGCTGTCCCTGCCTCAGAGTGGAGTATGTAAATTAGACATGTAGCTCTTCCTGAGGTGGATGAAATATGCAAATCTGGGCAGGTGAGATAAGGGTTTTGTGTCACTGTAAGCCTTGCCTAGGAAAGTGTGCTGTGGCTCAGCACGCTAAGTGCTCAGTGAACAGCAGAGTGAAAGCTAACACAAGCGTGTTAGGAGCACATAGTCCTGGGAAAAGCCCAACACAAGCTTAGTAAATTACAGCAAATGTTAATGTGGTACAACACTGATGCAGTACAATATAAACGTAGTATAACACTGGAATACACTGATCGCACAGAGATAAAGACAGAGAGACAGAGACACACTGATACACACAGAGACAGAGTCAGAGACACAGTGATAAAGACAGAGAGAGACACACACAGAGAGACAGAGAGACACACTGATACACAGCGAGACAGAGTCAGAGACACACAGAGAGACAGAGAGACACACTGATACACAGCGAGACAGAGTCAGAGACACACAGAGAGACAGAGAGACACACTGATACACAGCGAGACAGAGTCCGAGACGCAGAGAGACAGAGGGACACAGCGAAGGGAACTGAGGGACAGACTCACAGTCTTGAGGGCGACGCCAGTGTCCACGACGTAGCGGATGTTGCCGAGGGAGAAGGAGGCCTCGCCCAGCGTGTCTGTGAGCACCACGCGGCGCCGCCCGCCCTCGCCCTCGTACACACGCTGCGCCCCCTGGCCCAGCCCCATGTGCAGTGGCACAGCGCACACCTCCCCCAGCTGGGGCGACAGGGCCACAGCCTCTGTGCGGATCAGCGCGCTGCACTCCAAGATCTCCTGAGGGCGGAGAGAGTCACATCACACAGCGCGGGATCACACGACGCCCCCACAATCCCCTCTCTCCAGACCAGTGACGCCCCACAATCCCCTCTCTCCAGACCAGCGACGCCCCCACAATCCCCTCTCTCCAGACCAGCAACGCCCCACAATCCCCTCTCTCCAGACCAGCGACGCCCCCACAATCCCCTCTCTCTAGAGCAGTGTATCCCCCACAGTATCCCACAAAGTGCCGCCCAGAGTCTGCCTCCCAGCCCCGCCCAGAGCACTTTTGTGGCCAGAGAAGAGCAAACACACACAGCCCGGGACTGAAGGGAACGTCCTACCCTGACACACAGAAGAATTAGAGAAGACGGATGCAGGAGTCAAGGCCAGGCACTGGGGCTGTGCAATGACAGTGAAACACAGTCCAGAGCACTAGCAGAGCCCAGACGAACACCAGCAGGGAACTAACCCAGCGAGACCTGCTGTCTTCCTCACTATGGGCCCCTGCCCTTCTCCGACAGGCCCGGCGGACAGGAAGTGTTTAAGGGGCTCTTAAAGGGATGGCAGACATCATGCCTTCAGCCTCCTGACACAAATATGTTCTTCCCCAGCCTGGGCTGCGAACCCAGCCCACACCGCCTCTCTCACGCCCTCCTCACAGCCCGAGGGCCACGCAGGGTCAGAGATAAGAGCAGAATGGGGTCTGGTACCTCTGGGCTCGGCAGGAACACCAGGACGTCTCCCGGCTCTCCCTTGCGGTGGACGTCCAGCACCATGTGACAGGCAGCGGCGGGGCGGTCCCTGCCCTGCGGGTCCCGGTACAGCGTCTCCACGGCAACAGGGGGGGCGCGCGGGGGCACAGAGATGAGCGGGACGCCCTCGCCCAGGAAGGCGGAGAGCCGGGGGGCCAGCAGGGCCGAGGCGAGCAGCACCACGCGCAGCTCGGTGCGCTGGGCGCACACGTCGCGCAGCAGCCCCAGCAGGGCGTCGCTGGCCACGGAGCGCTCCTGCACCTCGTCCAGCACCACCACCCCGTACTGGTGCAGCAGGGGGTCCGACATCATCTCCCCGAGCAGCACCGAGTCACTGACGAACCTGCGGACACAGGGGGGTTCCCGGAGCGTCACCGGCGCTGTACCCCGGCACAGCGCAGCCTCACCGGCGCTGTACCCCGGCACAGCGCAGCCTCACCGACTCTGTACCCCGGCACAGCGCAGCCTCACCGACTCTGTACCCCGGCACAGCGCAGCCTCACCGACTCTGTACCCCGGCACAGCGCCGCCTCACCGACTCTGTACCCCGGCACAGCGCAGCCTCACCGGCTCTGTACCCCGGCACAGCGCAGCCTCACCGACCCTGTACCCCGGCACAGCGCAGCCTCACCGACCCTGTACCCCGGCACAGCGCAGCCTCACCGACCCTGTACCCCGGCACAGCGCAGCCTCACCGACTGTACCCCGGCACAGCGCAGCCTCACCGACTGTACCCCGGCACAGCGCAGCCTCACCGACCCTGTACCCCGGCACAGCGCAGCCTCACCGACTGTACCCCGGCACAGCGCAGCCTCACCGACTGTACCCCGGCACAGCGCAGCCTCACCGACCCTGTACCCCGGCACAGCGCAGCCTCACCGACTGTACCCCGGCACAGCGCAGCCTCACCGACTGTACCCCGGCACAGCGCAGCCTCACCGACTGTACCCCGGCACAGCGCAGCCTCACCGACTGTACCCCGGCACAGCGCAGCCTCACCGACTGTACCCCGGCACAGCGCAGCCTCACCGACTGTACCCCGGCACAGCGCAGCCTCACCGACCCTGTACCCCGGCACAGCGCAGCCTCACCGACCCTGTACCCCGGCACAGCGCAGCCTCACCGACCCTGTACCCCGGCACAGCGCAGCCTCACCGACTGTACCCCGGCACAGCGCAGCCTCACCGACTGTACCCCGGCACAGCGCAGCCTCACCGACCCTGTACCCCGGCACAGCGCAGCCTCACCGACTGTACCCCGGCACAGCGCAGCCTCACCGACTGTACCCCGGCACAGCGCAGCCTCACCGACCCTGTACCCCGGCACAGCGCAGCCTCACCGGCTCTGTACCCCGGCACAGCGCAGCCTCACCGACTGTACCCCGGCACAGCGCAGCCTCACCGACCCTGTACCCCGGCACAGCGCAGCCTCACCGACTGTACCCCGGCACAGCGCAGCCTCACCGACTGTACCCCGGCACAGCGCAGCCTCACCGACTGTACCCCGGCACAGCGCAGCCTCACCGACCCTGTACCCCGGCACAGCGCAGCCTCACCGACTGTACCCCGGCACAGCGCAGCCTCACCGACTGTACCCCGGCACAGCGCAGCCTCACCGACCCTGTACCCCGGCACAGCGCAGCCTCACCGGCTCTGTACCCCGGCACAGCGCAGCCTCACCGGCTCTGTACCCCGGCACAGCGCAGCCTCACCGGCGCTGTACCCCGGCACAGCGCAGCCTCACCGACCCTGTACCCCGGCACAGCGCAGCCTCACCGACCCTGTACCCCGGCACAGCGCAGCCTCACCGGCTCTGTACCCCGGCACAGCGCAGCCTCACCGACTCTGTACCCCGGCACAGCGCAGCCTCACCGACTCTGTACCTGAGCATGCTGTCCGGCGTGCAGCATTCCTCATACGGCACCCTGTATCCCACCTCCAGCCCCAGATTCAGGTCCATCTCATCGGCCACTCTCAGCGCCAGGCTCATGGCGGCCAGGCTGTGTGGCTGCGTCACGGCCACCACTCCTCCAGAGAACTGCAGGGAGAGGGCGTACTCCGCACACCACTGAGGGACCTGGAGACAGAGGGAGAGGGTCACAGGGCCGCCCCCCCGCCAGCCTCACACTGAGGAGAGCAGGAGCACCCACAGTACAGTACAGGCCTGGCCATGGGGTGCTGCAGTTTCACAGCTCTGTGGTCTTCAGGCCAGGCTGTGTGGCCCGACTGTGCGCTCGAGTCTCAGTCATGTTCAGAAAGAGCTTGTGGGCCGCAGTGCTGCGACCAGTGTGCACTCTCAGCCCGCAGTGTTTCCAGCACGCGGTGTACCCCAGGACAGAGCAAGAAGAGCAGGACAACAGAGGCAGATGGGATGGGGAATAGTGGGGTACAGTGGAGTGCAGTGGGGGTACAGCAGAGTGCGGTGGAGACACAATGGGGTACACTAGAGGTACAGTGGAGTGCAGTGGGATGCAGTGGAGGTGCAGTGGAGGTGCAGTGGGATGCAGTGGGATGCAGTGGAGGTGCAGTGGAGGTGCAGTGGAGGTGCAGTGGAGGTGCAGTGGGATGCAACGGAGGTGCAGTGGAGGTGCAGTGGAGGTGCAGTGGGATGCAGTGGAGGTGCAGTGGGGGTGCAGTGGAGGTGCAGTGGGGGTGCAGTGGAGGTGCAGTGGGATGCAGTGGGATGCAGTGGAGGTGCAGTGGGGGTGCAGTGGGGGTGCAGTGGGATGCAGTGGAGGTGCAGTGGAGGTGCAGTGGTGGTGCAGTGGGATGCAGTGGAGGTGCAGTGGAGGTGCAGTGGGGTGCAGTGGAGGTGCAGTGGGATGCAGTGGAGGTGCAGTGGGGTGCAGTGGAGGTGCAGCGGAGGTGCAGTGGAGGTGCAGTGGGGGTGCAGTGGAGGTGCAGTGGGGTGCAGTGGAGGTGCAGTGGGATGCAGTGGAGGTGCAGTGGGGGTGCAGTGGGGGTGCAGTGGAGGTGCAGTGGGATGCAGTGGAGGTGCAGTGGAGGTGCAGTGGAGGTGCAGTGGGATGCAGTGGAGGTGCAGTGGGATGCAGTGGAGGTGCAGTGGAGGTGCAGTGGAGTGCAGTGGAGTGCAGTGGAGGTGCATTGGGGTGCAGTGGGGTGCATGGCGGCACAGGAGAAGCCAGACCTGAGTGCTCTTCCCAGTGCCGCTCTCCCCAGACACGATGACCATGCTGCTGCTCTCCAGGCTCTCCAGCAGGCTGTACTTCATTGCCCACACAGGCAGCTGGCGCCGCCCCTCCAGCAGCTGGTAGTACCGTGAGGAGAACGGCAGGCCATCATAGGGGTTCACTTCCAGGTCACTGTCTGAGCACGCGCCCCCCTCCTCCGCCTCCCCATCAGCCTCCCCCGAGAACAGAGAGCTGGCAGACAGAGAGTCCAGGGCCTCGGGGACGAGAGCAGAGCCAGACATCACTGGGCACAGAGACCCCTGCAAGAGAGACGCAGGACACAGAGCTCAGACTCAGAGAGTCTACTGGCATCAAATACAGCACACGGTGAAGGACAGCACTGCCAAAGCAGCAGCTAACAGCAGAACAACTATATCATTATTGAGAGACAAGCTCACTGTTCCTCAGGCTGGGACAGGAGATCACACACTGTATTATTATTATTGAGAGACAGGCTCACTGTCTGTTCTTCAGGCAGAGACAGGAGATCACACACTATATTATTATTATAGAGAGACAGGCTCACTGTTCCTCAGGCTGGGACAGGAGATCACACACTGTATTATTATCATTGAGAGACAGGCTCACTGTCTGTTCCTCAGGCTGGGACAGGAGATCACACGCTGTATTATTATTGAGAGACAGGCTCACTGTCTGTTCCTCAGGCTGGGACAGGAGATCACACACTGTATTATTATTATTGAGAGACAGGCTCACTGTCTGTTCCTCAGGCTGGGACAGGAGATCACACACTGTATTATTATTATTGAGAGACAGGCTCACTGTCTGTTCCTCAGGCTGGGACAGGAGATCACACACTGTATTATTATTAATAATATAACATATAATAAAGATGATAATAATAAAGCTATTGGAACTGGAGAAATTTAGAGAAGAAGAATGCACTTTTACAGATAGACAGGGAGTTGTGTCCTCTCCAGAGCTGCTCACTGTAGGGCCCTGGGGCTGGGCTGAGCACTCAGAGTGTCGGCATTCCACCACCTCAGGGAATGGGAGGAACTCTTGGAATGGGCGGAATTCTGCCTGGAGCCATAGAGCACCGGAGCAGCTGCTGCTGTGAAGAGCGACTTTTGTACAAATGCTTCTTACTGCTCGATAATACAACAGTGCAATAGCAGGAGAGACTCCAGTAGACACACCCTCTCACTGCTCTATAAGCAGGAGAGACTCCAGTGCAAACACACTCACTGCTCTAGAAGACAACACCGCACAATCAGGAGAGACTCCAGTACAAACACACACTCACTGCTCTACAGGCAGGAGAGACTCCAGTACACACACACACACCCTCAAACTCTGCAGCTGTATAACTGGACACTGATCTATGCAGTCCCCCCTGGAGGGGAATAATAGGACAATGAAGAGTGGAGAGCATAATCGGACGGCACATACCTCAGAAAGCACTCATCTTTGAAGATTTTAAAACGTCCACGAAACAATTATTGCTTTAATTGGACTTCCATCTCATCTGCCATATTAAATTAAATTAGTATGACATCATAATCCTTTTGTAATTAGATTTCTGTTGCTTTAAAATACAATGTGAATTGCCTTGTGACACTTATGAAAAGCCGCTGTAGAAATAAAACACTGCTGGTAATACTACAGTCCTCCTGTTGAGCACTGATATATTGCATAACACTCAGTGCTGGAAGAACAGTTACTTTATTGTCTGACATTTCACTGCAAAGATAGTAAGTGCAACGCAACAAGCACAGTTTGAGACATGCAAATCCCATTTAATCATATCCAGGACACAGAGACTAGCAGCTCCAGCGACTGACAGTCGCACCTGTGTGACACGGACATCAGCAGAGTGTGCAGTGCAGCCTGAGCCTCTGTATTTTTGACCCTGCCTGGACACGAGAGCTCGGAGTCTGCTTTCCCTCATCTACAGCAGCACTTACAGATTGTGCAGTGAAGTGCATTATATCCCGTGAGAGTGGGTTGAGAGCACAGAATACTCCTCACGCAACAATCCTGGAGCCAGTCTTACTTCAACACCTTCCCAGTCTCATGACAGCCTGTCTGCCAACAACCCCACCCTTGTCACCTGTCCACAGGTACGAAGTTCAAGAGGAGACGGTTATAAACCACACACTAAGACACACAAATGGCACAGCACAGACCACATATTACAGATCACAGAACACAGGATAGAGCTAGTCAATAAAATGAGCTTTCCATCACAATATCAATAAGTGTTTTTGTGAAACAAATGAGATTTCCATCACAATACGAATAAGTGTTCTTGGAGGACATATTACAAAGGAATTGCCAAACCATGATGTAAAATAAACCAGCATGACTAAATATCAGCAGTGTAACACAGGGGTGTACAAAACAGTACAACATACTACACAATGCATAATATGTCACAGCCTCTTGTACATCAGAGTCTGTCATACTGTGACACTGTAGTCCACAATACTGTGCAGAATACTGTGTGCTGTAGAGTTTGCAATACTGCAGTACACTGTGTGTTGTAGTCTGTAATACTGCAGTACACTGTGTGTTGTAGTCTGTAATACTGCAGTACACTGTGTGCTGTAGTCTGTAATACTGCAGTACACTGTGTGTTGTAGTCTGTAATACTGCAGTACACTGTGTGTTGTAGTCTGTAATACTGCAGTACAGTGTGCTGTAGTCTGTAATACTGCAGTACACTGTGTGTTGTAGTCTGTAATACTGCAGTACACTGTGTGCTGTAGTCTGTAATACTGCAGTACACTGTGTGTTGTAGTCTGTAATACTGCAGTACACTGTGTGCTGTAGTCTGTAATACTGCAGTACACTGTGTGCTGTAGTCTGTAATACTGCAGTACACTGTGTGTTGTAGTCTGTAATACTGCAGTACACTGTGTGTTGTAGTCTGTAATACTGCAGTACAGTGTGCTGTAGTCTGTAATACTGCAGTACACTGTGTGTTGTAGTCTGTAATACTGCAGTACACTGTGTGCTGTAGTCTGTAATACTGCAGTACACTGCGTGCTGTAGTCTGTAATACTGCAGTGCACTGTGTGTTGTAGTCTGTAATACTGCAGTACACTGCATGTTGTAGTCTGTAATACTGCAGTACACTGTGTGTTGTAGTCTGTAATACTGCAGTACACTGTGTGTTGCAGTCTGTAATACTGCAGTACACTGTGTGCTCTGATCTGTAGTCTGTAACACTGTGCATAGTACTGTGTGCTGAAGAGTCTTTCATACTTTTACATCAGGGTTTCTGTGGGGGCAAACACCCCATACATCCCCTGAGACACGCAGAGTTCTGTAAAAATTTCTCCAGTGCAGATAAAAACACCTAACAATGCAGCCTGCGATACGCATTGCTAATCAATATACAGGCCAATATCGATTGCTAAACAATATGGAGACGAGAACAACAAAATATCGGTCACACCTGGAAAACAGTGACCAGAGATCCTACCACAGCCAGGCCCTGCTGAGCCCAGAGAAGAGCCCCTCAGCCAGCTGGTCCGGAAGCTCACTGACACCAACCAGCCTCAGGACAGCACAGCTACAACAACACCCATCAAAATCATACCACATACCACACAACACGATCTCATCCACTGGGACACACACAAACACAACACAAACTGGAATACTACTGAACCCTAAACAGACAATACACAGTAGCTGAATATCTGACCAGGTCAAGTAACAGCAAAAAGAAACAGACCCTGACAAAGTACAGGCTCAGTGACCACAGCCTGGCCATAGAAACTGGGCGACACAGGCAGACCTGGCTGCCCAGAGAGGACAGGCTGTGCTCCCACTGCCAGCAGGACTTCCTACTGCACTGTGACAGATATTCTGGGACTAGAGAAACATTCTTCCCCAAATTTACAAATCTAATCCCAGAATCAGCACACCTTTCAGAATCAGAAAAGCTCCCAATCCTACTGGGAAATTAAACTCAATAGAGCTGCAGTCCAGTGGGTGATCTCCTGTCCCAGCCCGTCTCTCAATAATAATAATAATAATAATAATAATAATAATAATAATAGTGTGTGACCTGACCCAGCCTGAGGAACAGACAGTGAGCCTGTCTCTCAATAATAATAATACAGTGTGTGATCTCCTGTCCTAGTCTGAGGAACAGACAGTGAGCCTGTCTCTCAATAATAATAATACAGTGTGTGATCTCCTGCCCCAGCCTGAGGAACAGTGAGCCTGTCTCTCAATAATAATACAGTGTGTGATCTCCTGTCCCAGCCTGAGGAACAGACAGTGAGCCTGTCTCTCAATAATAATAATACAGTGTGTGATCTCCTGCCCCAGCCTGAGGAACAATGAGCCTGTCTCTCAATAATAATAATACAGTGTGTGATCTCCTATCCCAGCCTAAGGAACAGTCAGCCTGTCTCTCAATAATAATAATAATACAGTGTGTGATCTCCTGTCCCAGCCTGAGAAACAGACAGTGAGCCTGTCTCTCAATAATAATAATACAGTGTGTGATCTCCTGTCCCAGCCTGAGGAACAGACAGTGAGCCTGTCTCTCAATAATAATACAGCGTGTGATCTCCTGTCCCAGCCTGAGGAACAGACAGTGAGCCTGTCTCTCAATAATAATAATACAGTGTGTGATCTCTTGTCCCAGTCTGAGGAACAGACAGTGAGCCTGTCTCTCAATAATAATACAGCGTGTGATCTCCTGTCCCAGTCTGAGGAACAGTGTCACTGTCTCTCAATAATAATAATACAGTGTGTGACCTGTCCCAGCCTGGGGAACAGACAGTGAGCCTTTCTCAATAATGTTTAATCTGATGTCTGTAAAAATCCAGTAATATGATGGTACTGTAAATGTCTGTAGATTTTGTGTTGATCGTATCTGCTTTGAAAAGCTCTAATTCATCGATCACACCAATAAAGCTCTGAACTTGAATTTAAAAAAATTGGCAGACAGAGCAGATTCAGAGAGGGAGAGAGACAGAGATGGAGATGCTGGGAGGATGAGGCTAGGGGATATTATCTTCTTAAACACTCATGATGAATCACTCATCATCTCCCTGAGCAGGATTACTGACCCAGACACAAACAGCCCTGTTATCACACACTGCAGCTAGAACACCTATCAGCGCCTGTGCTCTGTGTGCAGGGCATGACGTTGTGCTTGTCTTTCTGGGTGTCTGGCTTGGTGTTTGTGTAGTTATAGGGGAGTGTGTAGTTCTCTGTATCAATGCATTTCTGTATTTCTCTGTGTGTTGTGGTGATTGTGTATATCCATCTCAGTGCTTCTCTGCGTAGAAGTGTGCTTTTTGTGTTTCTGTGCCTGTCAGCGCATATGTTTCTCTGCATGCCCGTGTGTGTATTTGTGTGTTTCTGTGCCCGTCAGTGTGTGTATTTGTGTTTCTGTGCCTGGCAGAGTGTGTGTGTGTGTGTGTGTGTTTGTGTTTCTGTGCCTGGCAGAGTGTGTGTGTATTTGTGTTTCTGTGCCTGGCAGAGTGAGTGTGTATTTGTGTTTCTCTGCCTGTCAGAGTGTGTGTTTCTCTGCCTGTCAGAGTGTGTGTGTGTGTGTTTGTGTTTCTCTGCCTGTCAGAGTGTGTGTGTGTGTGTTTGTGTTTCTCTGCCTGTCAGTGTGTGTGTGTGCGCCACGGCCGGAGTGACAGAGCCCGTGAATCAGCAGCAGTCCCGCAGGCTCAGGAGAGGAGGCTCCAGACAATGGCGCAGAACAGGTGACGATTCCCCCTCTCGGTTCCACGTCTGCTCTGCGCCTCTCGGGCTCCCCGGCTACGTGTCAGCTGACTGTCACTCTTTGGGGAACAGCGCGGACACCCACGACACAGCCCGGCCCCGCTCACCTGCTGCTCATCCCCCGCTGGAGCGGCGCCGGCCAGGTCTCCGGGCTGAGGTACCGGTCCGGTCCGGTGCGTGGGCCGGCTGTGAGTTTTCTTCACGGCGGCGCTTCTTCACCCGCGGCGGTCGGCGAGCCCCTGCCGTCCGGAGCTACAGCGCCAGCGCGCAACAGCAGCTCCGCCTGTCCCGCAGCTCCGGGCCGAGAGGTCAGTCTGCGGACCCGCTTTCCGAGCGCGTCCCCGCCGCGGCCATGTTTCCTGCTCACCGTCCGCAGGTGGGGCTGAGGGGCGGAGCTGCGCGCCGGGCTGGGGCTTCTGTCGGCAAACACGATCTGCACCGTCACCAGGGGACTCGCAAACCAGCCAGCACCGTGCGCCTGTTTCCGATACACATTGTAAATACAAAATGGATCTGTGATTCCAAAAGCTAAGTTTCGTTTAAAAGGTAAATTGCTCCAATACAATCTGACAAGAGCGATCTGTTCTGGGTTAATCCTCAGTGTAGACACGTCTCCGTGTCCGAGCGACCAGGGCGTGAACACCCAGCGCCCAGCTGCTCTCCTCTGCCTGGAGCCGGACTGTCGCCCCCTGGTGGCAGAGTCTCTGCATGGCTGTCGCTCTGTCGCTTTGTTTATCTCTGAGCGCTTAATCTGGCATCGGGACTCTACTGAACCCTCGCAGTCAGCATGATCTCAGCGACCTTAATCCCCGGTCTCGGTTACAGATATCTGACTCTGACATCAGAGCTTCTACTGCCGATTCCGACAGACGTCAGAGGTGCTGGGGGGAAACGCGTAGAGCAGAAGTGAGCTCAGGTTTTCATCATATCAGAACGCTTTCTGACGTGAAAAAGTTTTACTTTGAATAAAACAGTTTTATTTTGAATAAAACGAGTTCTGGTAACAACAGACACACCATTATCTTACTGTTGGATTCAAAGTGTAACTTTTTCATTAAACTGAAAATCTTCAACTTTGACAAGCCATGAAAATGACTCTGGAAAATGTTCGGAAATGTTAGGAGCACTGTAGGCACACGACCTGCCGCAACATTCAAGCACACAGAAAAGAGCAAGAATAGAAAGTGAGGATGGGTTACACCCAACACCCTGCCAGGACCTGCAGCAGCATTCCGTTCTCAATCACCTTTATTGATTTCTCTTTAAACACGCTGGACATTCATCTGGGCTGGACACAGCATGCCCATCCCTGCTACAGCACGCACACAGCGCAGTCACGACGGCTCGGGAGATCAGCAGCAGCACGCCCCCCTGTGGCAGGGCAGAGAAGCACCCCCATCTGAGCAAGACCCTCTGCCAGGTGCTCCTGTGGCCTGCCCAGATTATACACAAGCACAAAGTACAGTTCCTGGAGAGCAAAGGTCCAGAGGTGTTCAGGCCCTGTGTGCCCCTCTCTCACAGGACAGCAACAGGCAGTGTGCAGGGCTAACATTCAGACCGAGAGGCAGTGAGCACTTACTGTAGTGCACAGAAAGCAAGATGCGTGTGATAGATTCCCATACATGCCAGAATCACAACAGCTCCCAATCCTACTGGGAGAGGGAGGAGGGAACTCATCTGAGCTGGTAGCCCAGTATGTGATCTCCTGTCCCAGCCTGAGGAACAGACAGTGAGCCTGTCTCTCAATAATAATAATACAGTGTGTGATCTCCTGTCCCAGCCTGAGGAACAGACAGTGAGCCTGTCTCTCAATAATAATAATACAGTGTGCGATCTCCTGTCCCAGCCTGAGGAGCAGACAGTGAACCTGTCTCTCAATAATAATAATATAGTGTGTGATCTCCTGTCCCAGCCTGAGGAACAGACAGTGAGCCTGTCTCTCAATAATAATAATACAGTGTGTGATCTCCTGTCCCAGTCTGAGGAGCAGACAGTGAACCTGTCTCTCAATAATAATAATACAGTGTGTGATCTCCTGTCCCAGCCTGAGGAACAGACAGTGAGCCTGTCTCTCAATAATAATAATACAGTGTGTGATCTCCTGTCCCAGCCTGAGGAACAGTGAGCCTGTCTCTCAATAATAATAATACAGTGTGTGATCTCCTGTCCCAGCCTGAGGAACAGTGAGCCTGTCTCTCAATAATAATAATACAGTGTGTGACCTCCTGTCCCAGCCTGAGGAACAGACAGTGAGCCTGTCTCTCAATAATAATAATACAGTGTGTGATCTCCTGTCCCAGCCTGAGGAACAGACAATAAGCCTGTCTCTCAATGATAATAATTCAGTGTGTGATCTCCTACCCCAGCCTGAGGAACAGTGAGCCTGTCTCTCAATAATGCTCCATATGTTTGTAAATGTATTATGATGTGTCTGAATTGTAAATGTCTGCAGATGTTGTGTTAATTATAAATTCTTTGGCAACACTGAAATTCATTGGTCACGTCAATAAATTGTCTTGAATTGAATTCAAGGCTGTTCCAGGATTCCCCCTGCTGGCCAATGAGTGCAATGACACTAGTCCGACTGGCAAAGGGGTAACTCTGTTGTAGTTTATTGTCATGGGCACAAGTGCAACTAAATGCTTATTTGCATATATGCCCCTATACAAAGACATCAAGGAAACACAGAACAGCAGCAACAACAACAAGTTAAATAACATCATAGTGAAAAAAAACGAACCCATCAGTGTGAGCCGGTGGTGGGGGTAGAGTTCAGTAATCTGACAGCTTGTGGGAAGAAGCTCTCTGTGGATCTGGAAGTTGGTGCCTTTCTGCTCCTACAACGCTGACCAGAGGAAGGGAGGAGAACAGTGAGGAACCAGGATGACTGGTGTCCTTCACGATACTTCCAGCCTTCCTGAGGCTGCGAGTAGTGAAAATGTCTGAAATAGAGGGGAGCTGTACCCCAGTGATGGAGTGGGCTGACCTGATCGCCCCCTGTAACCCTTCCGGTCAGACAGCGAGCTGCTGCCAAGCCACACCGTCCTCCCACACGTGAGCCAGTCTCCACAGCGCACCTGTACCATGTGGTCAGGACCGCTGGAGACAGACCACACTGATTCAGCTGGCTGAGGAAGTAAAGGCGCAGTTGTGCCTTCGTTTGAGCTCCAGTTACATGCTGGGACCACGTTCAATCACTAGTGATGAAGGTACCCAGGAACCTGGAGCTGCTGACCTTCTCTACAGCCACCCCCTTGATGTGAACAGGGGTAGGGTCCCCACCCTGCTTTCTAAAATCGATGACCAGCTCTTTGGTCTTGCTGATGTCGAGGCAGAGATTATTGTCAGTGCACCACTCCACCAGGTTCCTGACCTCATCCCTGGAGGCTGTCTCATCATCAGCACTGATTCGGCCAATGGTGGTAGTGTCATCAGCATAGTTGAAGATGGAATTTGAAGATGGTGACAGCAGGTCTTCACAGTTCAGGTCCTCATGATCCTCTGTCTCTTCTGCATTTTGTCTCCTCAGAGTTCTTGATTATGTAATTGAGCCCCAGACTTTATTAAGTTACTTATAAGGCATTTGTAAATTTCTATCAGCTCTGGGCAAGCAGCTGTACAAGATTTATTTTACCTGTAATCATTCATGAATAACCAGAAAACTACAACTTTTAGGAGAAGAAAATAAAAAGGAATAATCAATCACATTATTATTTCAACAATTAGGCAACCAAGAGTCCACCTGGAATGAAAACCATCTGACATTGGGGTCAACAGCGCCAGCATTGGCGTGCCCTCAATTAGAGAGTGAAGGGTTCTCAGCGTGGAGTCTCCATGGGTTGCTCTCTGCAGGTTGGGGTGCTTTCACTCAAGGAGTGGGTATCTCCACGTTGACTGTCCTTGTCCTGAACCCCTGGGTACCCCTTCACCCTCCAGACAGGAGTCATCAGTGGTACAACTCTCTAAAAACAGTCAAAGACAGACGATTATGAGGCTGGTCATGAAGGAGAGCAGGACAGTGAAACGCACACAGAGCAGATGATCATGAGGGTGGTCATGAAGGAGAGCAGGACAGTGAAACGCACACAGAGCAGATGATCATGAGGGTGGTCATGAAGGAGAGCAGGACAAGGAAACGCACACAGAGCAGATGATCATGAGGGTGGTCATGAAGGAGAGCAGGACAAGGAAACGCACACAGAGCAGACGATCATGAGGATGGTCATGAAGGAGAGCAGGACAGCGAAACACACACAGAGCAGATGATCATGAGGGTGGTCATGAAGGAGAGCAGGACAGTGAAACGCACACAGAGCAGATGATCATGAGGGTGGTCATGAAGGAGAGCAGGACAAGGAAACGCACACAGAGCAGATGATCATGAGGATGGTCATGAAGGAGAGCAGGACAGCGAAACACACACAGAGCAGATGATCATGAGGGTGGTCATGAAGGAGAGCAGGACAGTGAAACGCACACAGAGCAGATGATCATGAGGGTGGTCATGAAGGAGAGCAGGACAAGGAAACGCACACAGAGCAGATGATCATGAGGATGGTCATGAAGGAGAGCAGGACAAGGAAACGCACACAGAGCAGACGATCATGAGGCTGGGGTTAAGGGCCTTGCTCAGGGGCCCAAAAGAGTAGGATTTCTCTGCCAGCCGCGGGATTTGAACCAGCAACCTTCCAGCCACAGGCTACAGAGTCACTGCTCCACCCCATTTTCTGGTGGATCTGTGCCTCCATCCTCGCCTGTCGACACCTGTGACAATGAGCTCTGGGCGGTGACTGAGAGACTGAGATTGCGGGTACTGGCAGTGGAAATGAGGTTTCTCCGCAGGGCTGCTGGGCTCACTCTCCATGAGAGGATGATGAGCTTGGCAGTCTGGCAGGACCTTGGAGTAGAGTCGCTGCTCCTCTGGGTCAAGAGGAGCCAGTTGAGGTGAAGCCCCCTGGGTGCCTCCTGCTGAGGGTGTACTAGAGACAGGGGCAGGACCCAGGACACTCTGGAGGAGGTATATCTGTCAGCTGGCCTGGGAGTGGCTGGGAATCCCCCAGCGGGACTGCAGACTGGTGCTGGGGAAAGGGAGGTTCAGTCTGCCCTGCGCACTCTGTCCAGGGAGTAAGCAGTTAGGAAATGAAGGATGATGAAGATGATTATAAGTCCTCCTGCATGTTATATTCCTTGTGTTATAATATACACTATCCAATTATAATTACATATAAGCCTTTCTATGTTATAGTCAGTGTTTATAATATTATATTCAATTCTAATCCATTCTAAGCCCTTCTGCGTGTTATCTTCTGAGTGTGATGTCACACAGTGTCTGACCTTCATCACAGCAGACCCCTGGAGCAGCACAGCGCCCCCCCTCAGCACCACAGGCTCTGCCCCCGGCCTCGCAGGGAGATGGCAGGTAATTCTCCTCCAGGCAGCGCGCTGTCTCAGGGGTGCCCACATAGCAGCCCAGCTCCTCCCCACAGCAGATACTGGGGCCAAAACAGCGCCCCCTGTCCTCGGGGCCACACGCCATACACTGAGGAGAGAGAGAGACAGGGTCTGAAGAGAGACAGACAGAGGGGCTACAGACACACTGAGGAGAGAGAGAGAGACAGGGTCTGAAGAGAGACAGACAGAGGGCTACAGACACACTGAGGAGAGAGAGAGACAGGGTCTGAAGAGAGAGACAGAGGGGCTACAGACACACTGAGGAGAGAGAGAGAGAGACAGGGTCTGAAGAGAGACAAAGGGGCTACAGACACACTGAGGAGAGAGAGAGACAGGGTCTGAAGAGAGACAGACAGAGGGGCTACAGACACACTGAGGAGAGAGAGAGAGACAGGGTCTGAAGAGAGACAGAGGGGCTACAGACACTGTGGAGAGAGAGAGAGACATGGTCTGAAGAGAGACAGACAGAGGGGCTACAGACACACTGAGGAGAGAGAGACAGGGTCTGAAGAGAGACAGACAGGGACTACAGACACACTGAGGAGAGAGAGAGAGACAGGGTCTGAAGAGAGACAGACAGAGGGGCTACAGACACACTGAGGAGAGAGAGAGAGAGAGACAGGGTCTGAAGAGAGACAGAGGGGCTACAGACACACTGAGAAGAGAGAGAGAGACAGGGTCTGAAGAGAGACAGACAAAGGGGCTACAGACACACTGAGGAGAGAGAGAGACAGGGTCTGAATAAAGACAGACAGAGGGGCTACAGACACACTGAGGAGAGAGAGAGAGACAGGGTCTGAAGAGAGACAGACAAAGGGGCTACAGACACTGAGGAGAGAGAGAGAGACAGGGTCTGAAGAGAGACAGACAGAGGGGCTACAGACACACTGAGGAGAGAGAGAGAGAGACAGGGTCTGAAGAGAGAGACAGAGGGGCTACAGACACACTGAGGAGAGAGAGAGAGACAGGGTCTGAAGAGAGACAGACAGAGGGGCTACAGACACTGAGGAGAGAGAGAGAGGCAGGGTCTGAAGAGAGACAGACAGAAGAACTACAGACACACTGAGGAGAGAGAGAGACAGGGTCTGAAGAGAGACAGACAGAGGGGCTACAGACACTGAGGAGAGAGAGAGAGACAGGGTCTGAAGAGAGACAGACAGAGGGGCTACAGACACTGAGGAGAGAGAGAGAGGCAGGGTCTGAAGAGAGACAGACAGAAGAACTACAGACACACTGAGGAGAGAGAGAGAGACAGGGTCTGAAGAGAGACAGACAGAAGAACTACAGACACACTGAGGAGAGAGAGAGACAGGGTCTGAAGAGAGACAGACAGAGGGGGTACAGACACACAGGGAGAGCGAGGAGAAGACCAAAGCTCAGGAAAGGGAGTGGAAGAGGGACACACTGATGCAAATGAGAGAGAGAAATGGAGCCCTGAGAGAGGCCCAGGCGTCCTACCTGTCTGTGCCCATGGCCAAGGTCAGGCACAGCCCTTTTGCCACCTAGAGGGCAGTTGGAGATGAAGCAGGCGGAGGACAGGGAGAGCAGCCCCAGCAGGCAGATGGCCGTACCAGCAGGCATGACGGCGAGACTGCTGGACTGGGACACGCTGGACTGGGACACACTGGACTGGGACACACTGGACTGGGACTGGACTGGCACGCGCTGAGCTGGGACCGGAGTGGCACACGCTGAGCTGGGACCGGAGTGGCACACGCTGGGCTGGCTCTCTGGATGTGTGTGTGCCCCCGCTGGGCACAGCCTCCTACTTATACCCCCGGCCTGGCCAGGCTAATGAGCCGATCAGGAGGCGGCTCAGGGCCGGGCGCTGGGGTCAGAGCGGGCGGGCTGGCGCTGAGCGAGTAATCACACCCACGGCGAGGGGCTGCTCACACTCATCAGGCTCAATTAGCTGCATCGTCGCTGGGGGGCGGGAGGGGCTGGTTTCGGGCAGGAGCACCGAGACAGAGGTACAGGGTGGTAATTCAAAGGCAATCACACACAACAGCCTCTCAGCAGAAGGTCTAAACATCGAGCATTTTACACGAAATTGTGTGGAAATTCCTCTGCAGTGCCCATTCATGACTGTGTGCTGTCCTGCTCTGTGGGACACTCTAGTCACCACTGAGGGGGTCAGTGTGTCACACGGAGTGATACCACTCACGCACCTTCGAAAGAAGAACAGCCCTGAAGACAGGAGGCCATCCAGCTGGTTAACCCAACAGTATGACCCAGCCATGTCTGTCCTCACAGCCTCTCCCCTTCCTCTGCTCCACTGGGCTCACGTTGTCTTGCCTTTCCTGGATTTGAATCGCTTGGATCAGGTCCCCAGGGTCGACACCTCTAGTCTTACGTACAGCCCTGGGGTCGGGGTTCGACACCTCTGCTCTTACTGACAGGGGCTGGGAGGGGACACTGGCGCCCCCCACAGAGTGACAGGAGAGGGACAAGAGCCCTGTCTGCCCCGAGGAAGAGACCTGCGGCCGGTGGTGTATCTGACCTCTGAGGCAGGGAGCACTGTGCCCTGAAGGCCACTTTCTTGTCAGTGTTGCAGCTCGGTATCCTGTATGAGCCAGAATCAGCCTATCAGGATGCAAGTTCCCCACTTCTGCTTTTACAATTAATCTCCAATTACACTTTCTCGTCAGACATAAACCTCCTTTGATCTCTGCATGGAAACCAATTGACCCTCCTCCTAGTGAATTAGTAACTAATTAAGAAAGAGGTAATTGCGGCTGCAATTGCAGAGACACTGCTAATGACCAGCAGGAATGGATGAGCTGTGCGTGTGTTTATGAAGACACACTCCTCTTCTCTTCCCTCTGTCACCCTCTGTTCCTCTTCCCCTTTCTCTCTACCTCTCCCAGCCTCTCTCGTTCTTTCCTTCCTTGGAGCAATATGACACAGACACTGTTTAGCGTGTCAAAGATCTGTTTTTCTTCCCCAGTGCTCAGTCATCTCACAGCTGGAGACAGAGCCCAGTCCATTAGTGACAATTTAAGAAACGGGACAATTATTATTATTATTATTATTATTATTATAAATAATAATAATAAACAGGTTCACTGTCTGTTCCTCAGGCTGGGACAGGAGATCATAATAATAAAAATAAACTTATTTTATATAGCACCTTTAAAGGTGGCTTCTCAAAGCGCTTTACAGAATGACAACAACAATAAATAAGAAGAATACACAAGATAAAACACAATTACAATATACAGAGGAGACCGTGGATGGTGGTACTAAGAAAAGCAGAGGGGTGAAGAATGGAACAGTTAAGTACAGGCTTTTCTAAAGAAGAAGGTTTTGAGTCTGGATTTGAAGGAGTTTGGAGAAAGTGACTCTCTGATATCCTTGGGTAGAGAGTACCAGAGCTTATGGGCCTAACAGGAGAAGGCCCTGTCACGCATACAGACACTGTCACACACTGTATTATTATTATAGAGAGACAGGCTCACTGTCTGTTCCTCAGGCTGGGGCAGGAGATCACACACTGTATTATTATTATAGAGAGACAGGCTCACTGTCTGTTCCTCAGGCTGGGACAGGAGATCACACACTGTATTATTATTATTGAGAGACAGGCTCACTGTCTGTTCCTCAGGCTGGGACAGGAGATCACACACTGTATTATTATTATTGAGAGACAGGCTCACTGTCTGTTCCTCAGGCTGGGACAGGAGATCACACACTGTATTATTATTATTGAGAGACAGGCTCACTGTTCCTCAGGCTGGGGTAGGAGATCACACACTGTATTATTATTATAGAGAGACAGGCTCACTGTCTGTTCCTCAGGCTGGGACAGGAGATCACACACTGTATTATTATTATAGAGAGACAGGCTCACTGTCTGTTCCTCAGGCTGGGACAGGAGATCAAACACTGTATTATTATTATTATTATTATTATTATTATTATTATTATTATTATTATTATTATTATTATTATTGAGAGACAGGCTCACTGTCTGTTCCTCAAGCTGGGACAGGAGATCACACACTGTATTATTATTATTATTGAGAGACAGGTTCACTGTCTGTTCCTCAGGCTGGGACAGGAGATCACACACTGTATTATTATTATTGAGAGACAGGCTCACTGTCTGTTCCTCAGGCTGGGACAGGAGATCACACACTGTATTATTATTATTGAGAGACAGGCTCACTGTCTGTTCCTCAGGCTGTGACAGGAAATCACACACTGTATTATTGTTATTGAGAGACAGGCTCACTGTTCCTCAGGCTGGGACAGGAGATCACACACTGTATTATTATTAAGAGATAGGCTCACTGTCTGTTCCTCAGGCTGGGACAGGAGATCACACACTGTATTATTATTATTGAGAGACAGGCTCACTGTCTGTTCCTCAGGCTGGGACAGGAGATCACACACTGGACTGCAGCTCTATTGAGTTTCCTCCTCTGTGATTTTTGTGCTGCAGACTGTCCCCACATCTAATACATTAATACAGACATTGAAGAGGGCTGGGCTCACTATAATGGAATGCATAATTCTGTCCCTTTGTTTCCAATTTTTAATGCATGCCTCTTCTAAGAGTACATTCACTTCATTGCGTCATAGACTTCACCCCCTACACCACTGTTTGTAAAACAGTCCTTTGAGCAAAATTGAATCAAATGTTTTTTAAGAACTCAATAAAGCAGGCAAATATTTTGCATTGTTTTTTTGTGGAAATGTTTGTTTCTGAATGTGTGTAGGTTGTCGATGTGAATATGAAGTCTGGACCTGTGGTCAGTAAGGAGGTCTGGATCTGTGTTAAGTAAGGAAATCTTGATATGCAGAAAATGTGTTCTGGTGTTTGTATGGGTGACGATGTCCATCTGCAAGAAAAATCCGCACAAGTGAATGAAATTGATCCAAGTTTCCTCTCATTATCAAGAATTAGAAAACCATAAATATGCAAATTCAAAGAATATTCTGCTGCAGGTCCAAAAGCTTTCCAGCATTCCCTCTGCTCCGCCCCTGTCCAGTAACTCATGGGGGTGTTAATTATGTGCGGGTCTTGATGGCTGTTCTAATTGTGCCTGCATGTTAATGAGAGAGGCCTCCATCAGCCTCTGACCTGGGGCCGCTGGGAGAGATTATGCACTGGCACGGCCCTGGACACACTAATGACTGCTCTCGCTGTCAGACACGCGTCCACCAGGCCCGGCCGGAGAGCCGCTGAATGTCCCAGGTCAGAGGTCCACCTTAATAAGACATTACTATTTTCCCACCGATGTCATTAACTCAGGGCTGTTAATGGTGTGTCAGCCATCGGAGGGCCCGTACAGTATAAAAGGCGCTGAGAGCCAAGCGAAGCTGAAACGGCGAGGAGCTCCTGCCTGCACACCACTGACAGCCCGTCCAGCGAGAAGGACCCTCAAGCCCCTCTGAGCACCCCCGAAACAGCAGCTATGTCTGGCCCTGCGCTGTCTGTCTGTCTGCTCTGTCTGCTGTCCATCTGCACAGCCTGCTACATCTCCAACTGCCCCATCGGGGGCAAGAGAGCACTGCTGGACAGGCCCGGCCACAAGGTGAGAGTCCGTCGGCGCCCCTGCCTGCCTGTCTGAGCCTCTGTTCCTGATTGCTGTCATTGATTTGCGTACTTCATCAGATAATAGACTGACTGTGCTGTGAGGTGGGTCTGTGTGTGTCTCTGTGGGCGAGTGTGAATCTTGGGGCTGGGCTGTGTGTCCGACTGCGTGCTCCAGTGTCCCATGTCAGACGCTCCCTGTCCTGGGCCCTGTGCTGTACTCGCCTCTCTACACCTGCGGATCTGTTTGTGTGTCGTTATGTTGTTCGTGGGCCTGCCTGTGTGTCAGCCAGAGCTCCACTGTGTCTCTCGGAGGATGGTCACACAGAGCACCCTGATCCGCCCGTGTGACGAGCAGCTGCCCGTGGGAGACACAGCGCAGAGCCGAAGAGCGGAGCACACAGATCAGAATGCAGCTAGACTCAAGGCATCCTCTAAAGCCTTCTGCTCCAGTGCAAAACTGACACTGGTTTTCAACTGCTGATGATGATGATCTTTTACAGATTCACACTGCCTCTTGTAGGCATATTTGCTTTCAACAAAGTTGGGAGCAAATCTTGATCTAGAGCAGAAAATCTTCCCAAACAGTTATGTAAGGCTCAGTATGGCTCAGTATGGTTCAGACAGGCTCAGACAGGCTCAGTCAGGCTCAGTATGGCTCAGTAAGGCTCGGACAGGCTCAATCAGGCTCAATCAGGCTCAGTCTGGCTCAGTAATGCTCAGTATGGCTCAGTATGGCTCAGTCAGGCAGCCTGGGCCCCTGGGTACCGCTGAGCCCTCAGCCCAGACTACCAAAGCCTAGGGGGACAGCAGGTAGCGGGCTGCTGTTGACTGGATATGGCTGGCTGGCACCCCTGAGGACAGCCTAGCCTGGAGACACACTGGAGACACTTGAAAGACACTGGTGAAATACCTAGAGACACACTGAAGACTCTGGAGAGAAACTGAAGACACGCTGGAGACACACTGGAAACACTAAACAGACACTGAAAAAACCCAGTTGTGTTTGTGTGTGTGTGTCCCAGTGTGTGAGATATTGCTGTTTGATCTGTGCTGTGATGTGGTTGAGTCTGAGTTGTGGTGCTCTAGCAGCGCTGTCCTGGCTCAGGGGGCTCTGTTTTGGGCTCAGCTCTTGGCTCAGCAGGGCTTTGTGGTGGTAGGAATTTTGGTCACTGTTTTTTAGGTGTAGCCAATACTTTAATATTCTTTTCTGTATGTTTATCAATAGTGGGTACTGGCCTAATTCGGCCCTGCACCCGTTGTTAGGTGTTTTTCTCTGCACACGGAGGATGTTTCTACAGATCTCCATGTGCAGAGTTTCTGTGTGGTGTTTGTCCCATTGAGTGTAATCCTGGTCTGTGAGGGGACCCCACACTTCACTGCCGTATAGAGCAATGGGTTGGATTAAACTTTCAAATATTTGGAGCCAGATTCTTGTTGGTGGGTTGATGTTGAAGAGCCTCCTTCTTATTGCATAGAATGCCCTGAGTGCCTTCTCCCTCAGTGCCTTTACTGCCAGGTCAAAACTCCCTGTCTCTCTCTCCTCAGTGTGTGTCTGTAGCTCCTCTGTCTGTCTCTCTTCAGACCATGTCTCTCTCCTCAGTGTGTGTCTGTAGCTCCTCTCTCTGTCTCTCTTCAGACCCTGTCTCTCTCTCTCTCCTCAGTGTGTCTGTAGCCCCTCTGTCTCTCTCTTCAGACCCTGTCTCTCTCTCTCTCCTCAGTGTGTCTGTAGCCCCTCTGTCTCTCTCTTCAGACCCTGTCTCTCTCTCTCTCTCCTCAGTGTGTCTGTAGCCCCTCTGTCTGTCTCTCTTCAGACCCTGTCTCTCTCTCTCCTCAGTGTGTCTGTAGCCCCTTTGTCTGTCTCTCTTCAGACCCTGTCTCTCTCTCTCTCCTCAGTGTGTCTGTAGCCCCTCTGTCTCTCTCTTCAGACCCTGTCTCTCTCTCTCCTCAGTGTGTCTGTAGCCCCTCTGTCTCTCTCTTCAGACCCTGTCTCTCTCTCTCTCCTCAGTGTGTCTGTAGCCCTCTGTCTGTCTCTCTTCAGACCCTGTCTCTCTCTCTCCTCAGTGTGTCTGTAGCCCCTCTGTCTGTCTCTCTTCAGACCCCGTCTCTCTCTCTCCTCAGTGTATGGCGTGTGGCCCTGAGGACAGGGGGCGCTGTTTTGGCCCCAGTATCTGCTGTGGGGAGGAGCTGGGCTGCTATGTGGGCACCCCTGAGACAGCGCGCTGCCTGGAGGAGAATTACCTGCCATCTCCCTGCGAGGCCGGGGGCAGAGCCTGTGGTGCTGAGGGGGGGCGCTGTGCTGCTCCAGGGGTCTGCTGTGATGAAGGTCAGACACCGCAGTATAACGTCTTGCTGGAGTTGAACTTAGAAAATGTTGATCAAGTTGTATAAGAACAAAAAGCTATGAAAGTAGTCCTGTGTTTTTCCTTCTATTTTCGATTAATGGTAAAAACTGGAAACGGATCAAAGAGGATGCCAGACATGTCGGGATTTCAGGGATCCTGCGATAAAACCTGAGGCAGCTCTGCTAATAAGAGACAAGAAGGGTCTTGGGATCACTGATGGAAAGATCCCCAGCCCTATCCAGCTGGATAGGCTGAAGAGATTAAACATGATCATGCAGGGACACTGCAGGCCTGTGCTCACAGAAAGTGTCAAGTGTTCTCCATTAAGGAGAGTGTGACTCTTGCGCTGCAGAGGGATAAATCAGAGTGATCTGGGTAATTGAGATGAATCTACTCACATTTAACTTCAGGAGAGGCAACTGTCTGACTCCTGTAGATCTGCAGGTGTCAGTGTGAGCAGGAGTGTGGAGGAGGTGATCAGTACTGTAGATCTGCAGGTCTCAGTGTGAGCAGGAGTTTGGAGGAGGTGATCAGTACTGTAGATCTCCAGGTGTCAGTGTGAGCAGGAGTGTGGAGGAGGTGATCAGTAGCCTGTAGATCTCCTATCTCCTTTTTTCTCTTCCCATCTTTCCTCCAATGACCATCTCATTTCTTCTCCCTCCAGAGGGCTGTAGGGTTGACTCGTCTTGCCGAGGAAGAGATGACAGCAGCCAATCAGAAAGCAGCAGTCCAGCTGTGGGCGGGGACTTCCTGCCAAGACTGCTCCACATGGTGAGCCACACACCCTCAAGAAGACTACACCAATGAGCCCTCAGCAGGGGGGAGAGGGTTGTACCACTGTGCACAAATCAGGGGTTGGCCAGCAGTGACTTAGTCCAACTGTGCCTATATCTCTTGGGGCACCACTACCTGTGTCTCATCCTTGTATACCCCCTCCCAACAATGAACCCCCAAACTCATGGACTGCAAATACATTAATAAAATGCTGGATACTACTACCAATACTACTGTAGGGTATATATCGATACTGTGTAAATTTAGAATGATGAGAAATTGATTGGTCAGAAGCCAATAAATAATCTGTGATTGTACTACTACTGTCTCCTAGCATTTTCTTTATGTTGACACCCTTTGAGCTGTGGTGTGAGTCAGCTTGCTGTAGCACATTTACAATGAAGATGTACTGTATGCCATGGACTCCAAGTGACAGGAGACCTGGATCACCTGGAAGCAATACCATCCCTTCGCTCCAAGCGAGTCAGGAATATTTAAGGGCTGCTCAGACTTTGCTCTAGGCTCGAATATAGAGTTTGGACAAGGTGCTGAAGACCTTATTAGACAGTGTTAACAGCAGTAAACATCAGCACCAAACAAATCAGGCCATTGCATTAGTCAGAGCTGCTCAGCATCCAACAGGCCAAATTATCAGCAGGTGTCCATCACGATCCAGCAGAATGACCCTAAGCAGAATCCTCAGAACTCAAAAGTACCAGCAGGAGTTTATCCAAACACATGGGTCAGGAGGCCAGGCCAGGGTCAAAAACCAGTAAATCCACAATAACCAAGTCAAGATCCAGAAGCCAGGAAACAATGCAGCTCTAGCTGGGTAAAACCCACTACTGAGCAAGGAGTAGTGTGTTGTGTCAGGTTGGTTTAAGTAGGCAGGTGGGAGAAGGTGTGTCTGATTAGTTAATTGGAAACTTCACTGGAATGTGAAGGAGTTGATTAAGGGTGGCGAGTTCACCGGGGCGTGTCCTGGCAACAGCGAGAGATTGGTAGCTGAAGGTCGACCTGGGGAGGCAGCGTAAGGGCCCTGAACCCGAAGTGAAGACCACACTGTATCGGAGCGGGTGGGCATGGCAGATCTAGCGGCTCCTGGGAAGACCAGAGGGAGGAGTGAGCCGGGACTCGTTCAGTCCTGGCTGGGTCTCCTGGGCGAGGGAGTGTGATGCCGAAACTCCCGAAACATCACTGATGATGTGTCCAGGTGTATCCCAGGATGTACAGTATTTCTCAGAATTTTTGCTTTTTGTGAGATGGGCGTGGCCCTGAAGGTCAGTGCCTCTTCACCAGCCAATCTGCAGCACCGAGCAGCTGACCATTCCTAGCTGGCTGCCTAGCCCCAGTCAGACCTGCTCCTAGAGCCTTATATCCCTTCGGATTCTTGGGGTCTTAGGGAAGCAGGTTCCACATCTGGGAGCCTCTCACACATCACAGACTGCTGCTGAGACACCCCGTCACCAGAGTCCAGAGCTCTCGGCCCTGTCATGAGGCTGAGCAAGCGCCGTGTTCCTCTCGGCTCTTAGCAAGCCAGCAAGTAGACAGGGAGGCAGCATACAGTAGACTTTTTGTTCTGAATCTTTTTGCATAACTATTGTTTTTGTCAAGAACATCCATCCATTGATCCCTTTTCTAACAGCCTTATCCAATTCATTGTCACAGAGGGGCTGGAACATAACCCTTCAAGCGATGGGCACCAGGCAGGACACACAGACACAAGCACACACACTCTCACATCGGCCAGTTCTCCCAGAGCCCAGCTAAGCTACCAGAATGTCTTTGGACTGTGGAAGTTAACCAGCGCAACCAGAGGAAACCTACGTGAATTTGGGGAGAACATGCAAACTCCACACAGACAGCCCCCTCGGTCTGGAATTGAACCCAGGGCCCCAGCAATGCTGAGACCCCACCACTGTGCTGTCCTTGTCCAGAAGGACGAACTACAGACACTGCTGCGTTTACAAAAACACTGTGGGATTCAGTTGCATAGGAAGCAGCATGAACTTGCTGACACGGGAGACCTCTCACCTGCGCCCACACTGTTCTAGAAGTCGACAGAGTTTTGAAACGTTGCTAAATCCCCACTTCCCCTTTCTGAGAGTCTGTCGGTTTGCCTGGTGTCTCCCCCTCACACTGTGTCCTGCCGAGCTGCGCACGGCCATGCTGCTGTGGAGTCTCCTGGCTCTTCCGCTGTGTGAGTACCCCGATCCGTCTGCGTCTGCGTGTGTGTGTACCCCGATCCGTCTGCGACCGCGTGCGTGTTTGTGTACCCCGATCCGTCTCCGTGCGTGTGTGTGTACCCCGATCCGTCTGCGTCCGCGTGTTTGTGTGTGAGTACCCCGATCCGTCTGCATGCGTGTGTCCGTGTGTGTATAAGAGAGTACCACGATCCGTGTGTGTGTGTACCCCGATCCGCCTGCGCGTATGTGTGTACCCCGATCCGTCTGCGTGTGTGTGTGAGTACCCCGATCCGTCTGCATGCGTGTGTCCGTGTGTGTGTGTAAGAGAGTACCCCGATCCGTGGATGTGTGTACCCCGATTCGCCTGCGCGTGTGTGTGAGTACCCCGATCCGTGTGCGTGCGTGTGTGTGTGAGTACCCCGATCCGTCTGCGTGTGTGTGCGACTACCCCGATCCGTCTGCGTGCGTGTGTGTGTGCTCACGTTCAGACAGGAAAGCCAGATCGACAGCGAAGCCCCTGTGTGTAAACCGGCTGCTCTGCTGCTCTGCAAGGATGTGAGCAAGGCAGGCATTTCGAGGCTGTAAGAGAGATAATAAATCTTCTTATCTGACACCACCCTGGATCACAGCTTCCTGCTCCTCTCTGGCACTGATTCAGAAATGCGTTCTCCAGCGAGCTGCAATTGAAGGTTATTGAAGGAAATTGAGTTGTTATTGAACAGTTAGTTCAATAAAGGATTAGTCCACCATGCCTAGTTAGTCTGGGGGGTGGGTTAGGAAGGGAGAGAGCCATGTGGTCCTCGAGAGCCAGATTGCAGAGCTCCAAACCATCCAAGTCTGACTCTCAACTTGACCATGATTCTGCACACAGACAGCATCAACATTCATGGTGTGGTGTCAGGCTGAAGCAGGGCTTGCTCTTGAAATCAGCACTCTGGCCAAAATAGGGGGCATGCAGGAGGATACAAGACTGAGCATGACACTGCATTCACAGACTGGACCACCCCCAGACACAGCCGGGTCAGTCTGCAGGTCCGGTTCTGGACACTGCATTCACAGACTGGACCACCCCCAGACACAGCCGGGTCAGTCTGCAGGTCCGGTTCTGGACACTGCATTCACAGACTGGACCGCCCCCAGACACAGCCGGGACAGTCTGCAGGTCCGGTTCTGGACACTGCATTCACAGACTGGACCGCCCCCAGACACAGCCGGGACAGTCTGCAGGTCCGGTTCTGGACACTGCATTCACAGACTGGACCGCCCCCAGACACAGCCGGGTCAGTCTGCAGGTCCGGTTCTGGACACTGCATTCACAGACTGGACCGCCCCCAGACACAGCCGGGACAGTCTGCAGGTCCGGTTCTGGACACTGCATTCACAGACTGGACCGCCCCCAGACACAGCCGGGTCAGTCTGCAGGTCCGGTTCAGAGAAACACAACCACTTGTTTGAGGAAACACAGCTAAAAGCTTCACAGCTGAAATCAACACTGTGGTAAAAAAATTCTGAGGAATGGTTAATTCTGAAAACTTAGCAGCTTTTCTAGCAAAATGTGAGTTGACAGTGAGCAGTAAATGTGAACGTTCGAATGACTGATTTCTGCCTGTCATGTCAGCAAGTTTTCACAGAATCACTCGAGGATCAGCCTGTCTTTCAGACGAAACACTAATCTGACTCTGCTGATGGCATTCCAGCTCTATTCCAAGGGAAGGAGGGATAGTTCTTCAGGGGCACATCCATGAGCCAGGGGGAAATCCCTGTTGATCTCAGGATGCTTTTAAATTCACCGTTTTTAAAAATGGGGATAAAGCAGACTGTGGGAATTACAGAGCTATCTCCCTCCTGTCCACAACCAGCAAAACACTCTCCTGCATGCTAGCAAACCAGCTGCTGCCTGTCAGAGGAAATATTCCAGTACATATATACAGTGTGGCCGGTGCCCATCCAGAGGTACAGCTGAGCTGATCTTACAGCACGGCGGCTTCAGCAAGGAAGGGAATTACATCAACCTCTCTACATGGTGACCACTGGTTTGAGCACAGCTTTTGACTCTGTGGACATTCATGCCGTCTGGCAGGTACTGTCAAAACCTGACACACCTGAAGAAGGCTCTACAGCCGGAACACACTTAACGCATACGGCCGCCACTGCAGGTTGTGTGAGCCGGCTGACCAGCACGGTGATGTCACCGCCCTTCCCTGTGAATAGAAGGGACCCCAGCTGTTGGTTTGAGGGGAGATTTGCCTTTAGCTCAATGGGCCGGGTCTCTGTTGAGTGATGCCGGAGGCCCGGGTTCGAGTTCCCGACGGTGGGGGGCCGTGCTGAGGCGGCAGCGGCGAGGACGCATACCCATGTGAGCCCGAGAGCGCTACAATAGTGTTTCTGTTTTCAGCCAGAATAAACCTGTACCTGTCCCTTTGCAGCCTGTGCAGGCTGACGCAGCTCCCTGCTGTCAAACCGGGGCAGGACAGCAGCAGAGTTTAGCGGCAGTGGGACAGAGAGGAGACACTGGGCTTGAACAGGGAAGCACTGTGGTTTGCTGTTTGCTGTCATTGCAGCCACTCTCCACCCCACAGGCCCAAGGGAGACAAACCCTTTCCAGGACGGACAGGCCACTCTTCAGCCTGAACAGGTTTAAGGCGAGAAGCAAAGTTCCCAGAACCTCCATCATGGAGCTGCAATATGTACAGCTGCAGCACTCAGAGGCAGATCTTCAATGTGTCTTTGACACCTCTAAAAAAGCATACAAGCTCCTTGGTCTCAAGGTGAACATTAGAAACACCCAAATCCTTTATCAACATGCATCTCGCACTGCTCCACAAATCCTTCACTCTCACTTCGGCAAGAGCACTCTTGGAAGTGTCACTTCTGCCAGCTCAAGTTCATGTTTATCGTCGTAGGTACAGTGCCCAAGGACAATGACATGCTTGCTCGCACATTTCCATCACAAATGACATCATGACGGGTGACAAGCTTTACAGCAGATGACATAAAAGGAGACATAACTTTGACAGAAAATAACAGAACAAATGACATGGCGAATTGTTGGAGACAGGAAAATGGTAGCACTGATACTTTTAGGCAGCACTCAGCAGTGGTGTGTAAAATGCAAGTGTTTTGAGTTCAGTGTGAAAACAGGGGTTTATGTGGGGTTTAAGTGGGGTGGGAGGATTTAAGAGGTGGAGTTTAGGAGTCTTACAGCTGTGGGGTAGAAGCTTTCTTTGAACCTAGAGGCCCAGGCTTTTATACTCCTACATCTTCTGCCAGAGAAAAGTGCTTTCCCACGGAGGGTTTGATCCTTGATTGTCATAGTCATCTCTTTCCTGTACTCGTTTCACCTTTGTCTGTGATCAGACTTACAATGGTGGTGTCGTCAGCAAGCTTAAATATTGAGCTGGACCAGAGCTCTGACCCAGTCAGACCAGTCTTCTGACCAGAGCTCTGACCCAGTCTCAGACCAGTCTTCTGACCAGAGCTCTGACCCAGTCAGACCAGTCTTCTGACCAGGCCTCTGACCCAGTCAGACCAGTCTTCTGACCAGGTGTGTCTCCTCCCTCTCTGCAGGTGTCTCCGAGCCGCCCTCGCTGCAGGTGAGCTCTCGCCTGGTCAGCCCGAATGGCGGGGTTCTCGCCGTCTGCACCTCCCCGGTACATGGCGCGGGGGCCAGCTGCCGTTTCTACAGCGACGGAGAGGAGGTCCGGACAGAGCGGTGCTGCTCGTGCTACGTGACGGGCGGGCAGCTGCTCCGTGGCCGTGACGTGGGGATCAGGACCGAGGTCACCCTGCGCTGTGCCGGCCCGCTCCAGGGCCCCGACCCGGAATACAGCCACCCCGTCAGCGTGGAGGTGTTCGGTAAGAGCCCAGCCAGCCGTGCTCCGTGACGCCTCCTCACAGGCCACAGGCGTGCCAACGTGTGCTGCCCCCTGTCCTGCTCCCCGCAGAGCCCACCGGCAGGCCTGTGATCACAGCGAGCCAGGCCGAGCTGCGGGACGCCAGCACACTGACGGTGACGTGCTCGGAGTCCCCCTCCCTGCCAGCGAGCCACTGCAACCTGTACTGCATCGCCGCGGCCCGGCTGGGCTCAACAGAGTACAGGAACGGGACCTGCAGATTCACGCTGACCCAAAGACACCTGCGAGACTGCTTGTCTCTGTCACCGCAGCTGAGCTGTGACCTGAGCCTGACAGTGGGAGGACAGATCACCCGTTCCCAGCAGAGCCTCACTGCCACTGTGCAGCTAATCTGTGAGTCCCCGTCACTCTGTACCGGTGCACTGGATTTCTGATCTGTGTGTCCCCGTCACTCTGTACCGGTGCACTGGATTTCTGATCTGTGTGTCCCCGTCACTCTGTACCAGAGCACTGGATTTCTGACCTGTGTGTCCCCGTCACTCTGTACCGGTGCACTGGAATTCTGATCTGTGTGTCCCTGTCACTCTGTACCGGTGCACTGGAATTCTGATCTGTGTGTCCCTGTCACTCTGTACCGGTGCACTGGATTTCTGATCTGTGTGTCCCCGTCACTCTGTACCGGTGCACTGGAATTCTGATCTGTGTGTCCCTGTCACTCTGTACCGGTGCACTGGATTTCTGATCTGTGTGTCCCTGTCACTCTGCACTGGTGCACTGGATTTCTGATCTGTGTGTCCCCGTCACTCTGTACCGGTGCACTGGAATTCTGATCTGTGTGTCCCTGTCACTCTGTACCGGTGCACTGGATTTCTGATCTGTGTGTCCCCGTCACTCTGTACCGGTGCACTGGATTTCTGATCTGTGTGTCCCTGTCACTCTGTACTGGTGCACTGGATTTCTGATCTGTGAGTCCCCATAGCTCTGTACCAATGCACTGGATTTCTGATCTGTGTGTCCCCATAACTCTGTACTGGTGCACTGGATTTCTGATCTGTGTGTCCCCGTCACTCTGTACCGGTGCACTGGATTTCTGATCTGTGCGTCCCCGTTACTCTGTACCAGAGCACTGGATTTCTGATCTGTGTGTCCCCATAACTCTGTACTGGTGCACTGGATTTCTGATCTGTGTGTCCCCGTCACTCTGTACCGGTGCACTGGATTTCTGATCTGTGTGTCCCCATAACTCTGTACTGGTGCACTGGATTTCTGATCTGTGCGTCCCCGTTACTCTGTACCAGAGCACTGGATTTCTGATCTGTGTGTCCCCGTCGCTCTGTGCACTGGATTTCTGATCTGTGTGTCCCAGTCACTCTGTACCGGTGCACTGGATTTCTGATCTGTGTGTCCCCGTCACTCTGTACCAGAGCACTGGATTTCTGATCTGTGTGTCCCTGTCACTCTGTACTGGTGCACTGGATTTCTGATCTGTGTGTCCCTGTCACTCTGTACCGGTGCACTGGATTTCTGATCTGTGTGTCCCCGTCACTCTGTACTGGTGCACTGGATTTCTGATCTGTGTGTCCCCGTCACTCTGTACCGGTGCACTGGATTTCTGATCTGTGTGTCCCCATAACTCTGTACTGGTGCACTGGATTTCTGATCTGTGTGTCCCCATAACTCTGTACCGGTGCACTGGATTTCTTATCTGTGTGTCCCAGTCACTCTGTACCGGTGCACTGTTATAACACAGTGTTTAGTGATGATAGAACGTTGTTACAGCACAGTGCTTAGTGATGAATGTGTGTTGTTATAACACAGTGCTTAGTGATGAATGTGTGTTGTTATAACACAGTGCTTAGTGATGATAGGACGTTGTTACAGCACAGTGCTTAGTGATGAATGTGTGTTGTTATAACACAGTGCTTAGTGATGAATGTGTGTTGTTATAACACAGTGCTTAGTGATGAATGTGTGTTGTTATAACACAGTGCTTAGTGATGATAGGACGTTGTTACAGCACAGTGCTTAGTGATGAATGTGTGTTGTTATAACACAGTGCTTAGTGATGAATGTGTGTTGTTATAACACAGTGCTTAGTGATGAATGTGTGTTGTTATAACACAGTGCTTAGTGATGATAGGACGTTGTTACAGCACAGTGCTTAGTGATGAATGTGTGTTGTTATAACACAGTGCTTAGTGATGAATGTGTGTTGTTATAACACAGTGCTTAGTGATGATAGGGTGCTGTTCGAGTGCAGTATAGAGGTGGAAGGGTGCTGTCCTGTCACACAGTTCAGTGATGGGTGCAGCTGTAGTGCAGTCTGACTGTGTCTGTCTCTCCATGCTCACTTCCTGTCCCCTCAGTGCCCCCCAGTATCTCTGTTGGCAGCAGCGGTGCTGACGGCCAGGCAGTGTGGGTGAGATGCAGGGTGCCCCTCATCCTGCAGGGGGCGATGTTCCATCTGCATCGTGACGGGACCTGGCCAAGTGTGGACTGGAAAGAGGGGGTGACATCACAAAATGGGAGCTGGGTGCTCTTTGATGCGGAGAGAAGTCACGCCTCTGTGAAATACTCCTGCCGCTATATACATGACAACAGGGAGTCCCCAATGAGTGAGCTGGTCCAGTTCACTGCAGGCAAGGACAGAACCTCCGTCAATCTTGAGCATAAACAGGCCAGTCCACCCGTTCAGCGCAACTGAAGTTTCGGAGCTGCCTGAACTGAGTACCTGCTCCTTTGACAACATGACCACATGGCTGGCAGCTTGTTCCAGACCCCCACAAACCTTTGGGCCTCCTGTTCTCAGGCTGAAAGGCACTTCCACGCAGTTTCTTCTTGGGTCCTCTGGTTCATGGTACCCTGTTGGTTTTGAAGAAACTAGTGTCAGTGTCTTTGAGGGTTGTGAATACTTGTATCAGGTCCCCTCGTAGTTTTCTCTGTTCAAGACCAAAGAGGTTGAGCCTGGGACTGCAGGGTCATTAACCTGCCATCCATCCCATTGTTCCAGGATCCAATCAACATCTTGTACAGTTTCTGCGAAACCCTGCAGCTCGCAGAGCACAGCTGTGCCAAATTGACCAAACGTAACCTTCAATTGCAGTGCAATCGTTCTGCTGCGTGATCATCTGCGTCAAACCACTCTTCTGTCACTCAGTTCAGTGGTGATGGGACGCTGCTACCTGTCATCTTCATGTAACAGAGCTCCAGGAAAGAGACTTTGAACTCTTTCAGTTACTTTACAGCCAGTACGGACCTTTGCGCCACTGCTCAGTGAACAGAAACATGTGATCAGAGACACACTATCAAAGACCATGCAATTAGAGGTCTCAGACTCCAACTCTGTCACATAGAAGAAATGAGCCAGATATACAGCCTCTAATTGCTTGTGCAATTTGGTGGTTATTTCTATGAAGTACTATGCACTTCTGTAGAGAATCCCATTACTCAAAACTAACAACTGATGTTGTGTGGATTGATTTTTTCATCTGTAATTGTCACTGCCTTTCATCTCTGTTCTCAGACAGTGAGAGTCTGGTGTGGCGTCACATCCTGTCTGTTCTCATCTCTCTGCTGACCCTAGCTGTTCTGCTGGAGTTCTGGTATTCACTCTTTCACCAGGTAGACCCGGGGCAGAGTGAGTACAGCCATTCACCCGGACAGTACAGACACTAAAACAGTACCATAAGTGGAACCATCAGTGACTCAATGTGCTCAATAGAGTCCATCACAGCCAGTACTGAGAGTGCGCTCACTACAGACTACAGCACAGCCAGTACTGAGAGTGCGCTCACTACAGACTACAGCACAGCCAGTACTGAGAGTGCGCTCACTACAGACTACAGCACAGCCAGTACTGAGAGTGCGCTCACTACAGACTACAGCACAGCCAGTACTGATGGTCCGCTCACTACAGACTACAGCACAGCCAGTACTGAGAGTGCGCTCACTACAGACTACAGCACAGCCAGTACTGACAGTGCGCTCACTACAGACTACAGCACAGCCAGTACTGACAGTGCGCTCACTACAGACTACAGCACAGCCAGTACTGAGAGTGCGCTCATTACAGACTACAGCACAGCGAGTACTGAGAGTGCGCTCACTGCAGACTACAGCACAGCGAGTACTGAGAGTGCGCTCACTACAGACTACAGCACAGCCAGTACTGAGAGTGCGCTCACTACAGACTACAGCACAGCCAGTACTGAGAGTGCGCTCACTACAAACTACAGCACAGCCAGTACTGAGAGTGCGCTCACTACAGACTACAGCACAGCGAGTACTGAGAGTGCGCTCACTACAGACTACAGCACAGCCAGTACTGAGAGTGCGCTCACTACAGACTACAGCACAGCCAGTACTGAGAGTGCGCTCACTACAGACTACAGCACAGCGAGTACTGATGGTCCGCTCACTACAGACTACAGCACAGCCAGTACTGAGAGTGCGCTCACTACAGACTACAGCACAGCCAGTACTGATGGTCCGCTCACTACAGACTACAGCACAGCCAGTACTGACAGTGCGCTCACTACAGACTACAGCACAGCCAGTACTGAGAGTGCGCTCACTACACAGTACAGCACAGCCAGTACTGAGAGTGCGCTCACTACAGACTACAGCACAGCCAGTACTGACAGTGCGCTCACTACAGACTACAGCACAGCCAGTACTGACAGTGCGCTCACTACAGACTACAGCACAGCCAGTACTGACAGTGCGCTCACTACTGACTACAGCACAGCGAGTACTGAGAGTGCGCTCACTACAGACTACAGCACAGCCAGTACTGAGAGTGCGCTCACTACAGACTACAGCACAGCCAGTACTGAGAGTGCGCTCACTACAGACTACAGCACAGCCAGTACTGATGGTCCGCTCACTACAGACTACAGCACAGCCAGTACTGAGAGTGCGCTCACTACAGACTACAGCACAGCCAGTACTGACAGTGCGCTCACTACAGACTACAGCACAGCCAGTACTGACAGTGCGCTCACTACAGACTACAGCACAGCCAGTACTGAGAGTGCGCTCACTACTGACTACAGCACAGCGAGTACTGAGAGTGCGCTCACTACAGACTACAGCACAGCCAGTACTGAGAGTGCGCTCACTACAGACTACAGCACAGCCAGTACTGAGAGTGCGCTCACTACAGACTACAGCACAGCCAGTACTGAGAGTGCGCTCACTACAGACTACAGCACAGCCAGTACTGACGGTCCGCTCACTACAGACTACAGCACAGCCAGTACTGAGAGTGCGCTCACTACAGACTACAGCACAGCCAGTACTGAGAGTGCGCTCACTACAGACTACAGCACAGCCAGTACTGAGAGTGCGCTCACTACAGACTACAGCACAGCGAGTACTGAGAGTGCGCTCACTACAGACTACAGCACAGCCAGTACTGAGAGTGCGCTCACCACAGACTACAGCACAGCCAGTACTGAGAGTGCGCTCACCACAGACTACAGCACAGCCAGTACTGAGAGTGCGCTCACTACAGACTACAGCACAGCCAGTACTGAGAGTGCGCTCACTACAGACTACAGCACAGCCAGTACTGAGAGTGCGCTCACTACAGACTACAGCACAGCCAGTACTGAGAGTGCGCTCACTACAGACTACAGCACAGCCAGTACTGAGAGTGCGCTCACTACAGACTACAGCACAGCCAGTACTGAGAGTGCGCTCACTACAGACTACAGCTCAGCCAGTACTGAGAGTGCGCTCACTACAGACTACAGCCCAGCCAGTACTGAGAGTGCGCTCACTACACAGAACAGCACAGCCAGTACTGAGAGTGCGTTCACTACAGACTACAGCACAGCCAGTACTGACAGTGCGCTCACTACAGACTACAGCACAGCCAGTACTGAGAGTGCGCTCACTACTGACTACAGCACAGCGAGTACTGAGAGTGCGCTCACTACAGACTACAGCACAGCCAGTACTGAGAGTGCGCTCACTACAGACTACAGCACAGCCAGTACTGAGAGTGCGCTCACTACAGACTACAGCACAGCCAGTACTGACAGTGCGCTCACTACAGACTACAGCACAGCCAGTACTGACAGTGCGCTCACTACAGACTACAGCACAGCCAGTACTGAGAGTGCGCTCACTACTGACTACAGCACAGCGAGTACTGAGAGTGCGCTCACTACAGACTACAGCACAGCCAGTACTGAAAGTGCGCTCACTACAGACTACAGCACAGCCAGTACTGAGAGTGCGCTCAGTACAGACTACAGCACAGCCAGTACTGAGAGTGCGCTCACTACAGACTACAGCACAGCCAGTACTGAGAGTGCGCTCACTACAGACTACAGCACAGCCAGTACTGAGAGTGCGCTCACTACAGACTACAGCACAGCCAGTACTGACAGTGCGCTCACTACAGACTACAGCACAGCCAGTACTGACAGTGCGCTCACTACAGACTACAGCACAGCCAGTACTGAGAGTGCGCTCACTACAGACTACAGCACAGCCAGTACTGAGAGTGCGCTCACTACAGACTACAGCACAGCCAGTACTGAGAGTGCGTTCACTGCACAGTACAGTGAAGAGACAGGTGCTGTTTTAGAGGGCAGGAGAAGGCTGTTTTCACTCCCAGAAGCACCGAGCCAGTCTGTCCTGCTCTCCGCACTGTCAGGCCTGCTGAGCCTCCGCTCTCCCCCCAGGTGAGCCGGACACCTCGGCCCTGGAGCACGACTCGGAGGGAGAGGCGACCTTATGACAGAACACCTGGACCCACTGACCCCGAGTGACCCCCGCTCTGCCCTCAGCCCTCCTGATCATCCCCTGCCGGCCACAGCACCTCACAGCTGAGCCAAACGCCGAGAGACTGAGGGAAATAGGCAGGAACAGAGCCAACAAGGTCATTGGGAAAAGAGCTACCCAGAGCAGAAAACACTGCACTTTAAACTCAGGTATAAAATACTTTGCTCAGCAAGAAAGGACTGTCCATAACATTTCCGTTATTCTGATGACATTGCATTGTTAAAAATAAAGGTACTGATACTGTCATGGGGATGTGTGATCCATTTTTAATAATCTTCTATGAATAACTCTAGCCATGGGACAATTTCTATCACTGCTTTTGCTGACTCTGCTATTTCTAAATAAAGGTTTGAGCATGATAATATTCTTCCTCTGTGTCTGTATGCGATATGTGTGATGGCAGGTCTCCTCTGAATCCTCCGTTTAATTTCTCCTCCACTGCTGCTCCTGCCCGGAGTCGTGCAGTGAAATGATGAAACAACAGAGAGAGGAGATAAAGATAAGATCACTTTATTGGCCGTATACAATTTCTTGTATGAGGATTTTGTCTTCTCACATACCCCAACTTGCTCTCCATGAAACACAGGAGCAGTTGGGGTGAAGGGCCTTGCTCAGGGCCCAACAGAGTAGGATTCCTCTGCCGGCCACAGGATATGAACCGGTAACCTTCACCCACAGGCGCAGATCCTGAGCTACAGAGCACCGCCCCGCCACAAGGCTTACAGCACCTGGTGTTCCCAGGCGGTCTCCCAACCAAGTACAAACCAGGCCCGGCCCTTCCGAGATCAGACGAGATCGGGCATGCTCATGGCTGACTCTCTTTCATTGCTGACACTCAGACAGCGGTTCAGCAACATACCTTGTTTGAGGCTTAATACATCACCAAAACTCCCATTTCCTCCAGAACTTCCATTGCTCCAGACCCCAAACCCCCCGATCCCCCAAATCAAGCGGCAGTCTCAGCGGAGAGCTCCACTGTTCTGTCCCAGTCATTCGGCACTGCAAGCAGGGGGTGAAAGGGCAGCCCTCTCACCCAGATAACGCCACCTGCAACATCAGCTCTGTGAGGCAGACGAGGACGAAAAAGAATGAAGAAGGAAACTGTGATAGTCATGGGGATCTTGGGGTGTACAGAGATGGCTGTGCTTCATTACCAGAGAATGGCCACCTGGGGAAAGAGGCCAGAGAGTGACGACTTGGGGAAAGAGACCACTGGGGTCTGTACTCAGCTAGATGTCTGAAGAAGGCCAAGTCCATTCTCAGGGACCCCAGTCATCCCAGTCACAAACTGTTCTCCCTCCTACCCTCCGGTAAACGGTACCAAAGCATTCGGTCCAACAGACTACAGGACAGCTTCTACCTCCAGGCAGTAAGACTGCTAAACACTGGGGGAAAGAGGCCAGAGAGTGACCACTGGGAGAAAGAGGCCAGAGAGTGACCACTGGGGGAAAGAGACCACGGGGAAAGAGGCCGGAGAGTGACCACTGGGGGAAAGAGACCACTGGGGGAAAGAGGCCAGAGAGTGACCACTGGGAGAAAGAGGCCAGAGAGTGACCACTGGGGGAAAGAGACCACTGGGAGAAAGAGGCCAGAGAGTGACCACTGGGGGAAAGAGACCACTGGGAGAAAGAGGCCAGAGAGTGACCACTGGGGGAAAGAGACCGGAGAGTGACCACTGAAAGAAAGAGGCCGGAGAGTGACCACTGGGGGAAAGAGGCCAGAGAGTGACCACTGGGGAAAAGAGACCACTGGGGGAAAGAGGCTGGAGAGTGACCACTGGGGGAAAGAGGCCAGAGAGTGACCACTGGGGGAAAGAGACCACTGGGGGAAAGAGGCCGGAGAGTGACCACTGGGAGAAAGAGGCCAGAGAGTGACCACTGGGGGAAAGAGGCCAGAGAGTGACCACTGGGAGAAAGAGGCCGGAGAGTGACCACTGGGGGAAAGAGACCACTGGGGGAAAGAGGCCGGAGAGTGACCACTGGGAGAAAGAGGCCAGAGAGTGACCACTGGGAGAAAGAGGCCGGAGAGTGACCACTGGGGGAAAGAGGCGAGAGAGTGACCACTGGGGGAAACAAGACTTTGAAAGAGTAAGAGAAGGAATGACGGGGCGATACTGTGAGAAACAGCAGGATGTTCAGCCCAGAGCTCCCCTGAGGGCTCGGACAGATTTTATTTTATTTCATGTTAACGAACTCCGCCCCCGGGCCATGTGCTCTCACGGACACGCTCGCGGCACATGAGACTCGCTGGGACAAGCCCCCCGCACGGCAGGGGACCACCCCAGGCCCCCACCGCGCCTGGCTCGGAAGACGCCCTCCATCTTCTCTCTCAGCGCGGCCTCCCAGTCCTCTCCCTTCCTCAGCAGCTCACAGCGCGTCGCCATGGTTTCCAGGGCTCGCACCTCGGCAGGAATGTCAGGAGTCAATCCCGCCTTCAGCACCGCCTCCCGGAACTTAGCCGGCGACGCTGTTGCCAAGCAACACCTGGCGGGGCAGAACACACAGTGGCAACACCGCCAGAAGCAGGGTGCCGCTGGGGTCTGGACGGGGACAGTGCTGGGCTCCTTCGGGAGGTCCGGGCAGTCCCGCTGCCCTGCGGACTCTCCCAGGAGCCCGAGCCGGAGCAGCAGTCAACTCCAGGACTCGGGCTGTAAGGGGCACTGCGAGGAGTCGGGTTCAAGGAGAAACTGCAGATCAGCTTGACACGTCAGACTACACAAGATGAGACGCCATGTTTGTTTGGGCATGAAGCCCTCACTGGTGTGCTGTGCACTGAGACTGGGGTGTAGTGCAGTGAGACTAGGGTCCAGTGCAGAGAGATTGGGGTGCAGTGCAGTGAGACTAGGGTCCAGTGCAGAGAGATTGGGGTGCAGTGCAGTGCAGTGAGATTGGGGTGCAGTGCACTGCTGTGTAGTGTTGAGAAATTGGGGTGCAGTGAGATTGGGGTGCAGTGAAGTGCTGTGCAGAAATTGGGGTTCAGTGCAGTGCTGTGCAGAGAGATTGGGGTGCAGTGCTGTGAGATTGGGGTTCAGTGCAGTGCTGTGCAGAGAGATTGGGGTGCAGTGCTGTGAGATTGGGGTTCAGTGCAGTGCTGTGCAGAGAGATTGGGGTGCAGTGCTGTGAGATTGGGGTTCAGTGCAGTGCTGTGCAGTGAGATCAGGGTGCTGTGCAGTGCTGTGCTGTGCAGTGTGATTGGGATTCAAACGTGCTGTTTTATACAGGGACACTGGGGAGAGTACTGAAAGTGCTGTGTTAAGCAGGTTGTGCCATGTGATGCAGTTTTGTGCTGGTCAGTGCCTGACCTGGGCTGTCCAGGCACCAAGGGGCAGTGGTAGTGGTGCCACACAGCGACGGCACTGTGGGGACACAGCAGGTACCCACTCTCCTCCCAGCACCTCCGCATCGTCTCCATGATCTCAGAATCTGACACTGAGCCAGAGCGCAGCACTGCCGACAACTGGGAAGAGAGAGCCATAGAGAGAGATTGACACCGTACAGCACAGAGAGAGACTGTACAACACAGAGAGAGACTGTACAGCACACAGTGACACTGATACTGAACAGCACAGAGAGAGACTGTACCGCACAGAGAGAGACTGTACAACACAGAGAGACACTGACACTGTACAGTGAAGAGAGAGGCTGTACCGCACAGAGAGAGACTGTACAGCACACACAGTGACACTGACACTGTACAGCACAGAGAGAGACTCTACCGCACAGAGAGAGACTGTACAACACAGAGAGAGACTGTACAACACAGAGAGACACTAAAACTGTACAGTGAAGAGAGACACTGTACAGCACACAGAGAGACACTGTACAGCAGAGACTATGTACTGTATGTACTGTATGTACTGACCTCTCTGTGCAGTGTGTACATACTGACCTCTCTGTGCAGTGTGTGTGTGTGCTGACCTCTCTTCGTGTGTGTGTGCTGACCTCTCTGTGCAGTGTGTGTGTGCTGACCTCTCTGTGCTGTGTGTGTACTGACCTTTCTGTCCAGTGTGTGTGTGCTGACCCTTCCGTCCAGTGTGTATATACTGACCTCTCTGTGCAGTGTGTTTGGAAGAGCCAGGCTCCCAGTCCTGTAGAATTCCTCCATCAGCCCCTTGACCAGGACCCCATCACACCCAGACAGCAGCCAGAACACCCTCTCCATATTGTAGGGATCCTAGGGAGACACAGAACCAGGCTCTGCCCTCTCATCACACTGCCTGCCCTGGACAACACTCTCTACTCCCGTTCTTTGATGCGTGTTAGCTTCTGTATTACCAAATGCAATTTCCATGTCTGCTTGCTGTCTAACATTAAATGTTTCTCATCAGATTCAAATTCCACAAGTTTAATTCACAGAATCACTGATTTCCAGCACCTTCATGGTCCGATGCCAGAAGCAAGCTTGTAATCAAGGTGCAAGTGCAGTCCTGAGCAGTCCAGCACCTTGCAAGCTATAAACACATCACCGTAACAGACGTAGTAGGAAGGTTATGACCTTAATGCAGCAGAAGTGTTCAGAAAGATTTTATTATCTTTCTGTTGCCTTGAACTGAAAATATACCAAGTGCAGCTTAGCTCTGATGGTAATTAGTGCAATTACTGGTAAAATGGGCCCCCGATAAGCAGAATGTGAAGATTTCAGACAAACTAGGATGTCATAAATTGATTCACTATGAACCAGAGTCGACAGCAACAGTTTCCACACTGATGCCTCTTTGTCTATGACTTTACAACAGAGTCATGGTCCTCGAACCCTACCTGCAGGTCACCTGCTGGTGAGGAACCTGCAGTCTGGGGAAAAACATGACGGTCGCCCCTCGCCCTCTCTGTCTCCAGGACCCTGGCAGCTGCCCAGCTCCACACTAACCACGGGTCTGAAGGAGAGCTCACCAGCAGGTCTCAGACACAGCGAGGTGGGGGACACCGCAACACAACACAAAGGGCAGCCAAAACGAAAAGAAAGATGCAAAGTAAACCCAGCACTCAGGGCTGGAGAGCAGTAGTGGCCAAGAACAGGGCAAGCCCTGAAGTGAGAAAGCAAGTGCAGAGAGGTAGAAAAAAACAGAAAACTGGTGTAAGGAAACTAGGCGGCAGCAAACGCACAGCAGCTCAGCTAATGACAGAGCCCTGAGTGAACGGAGAGGGGAGTATTTAAAGAAAAATCAAACTAATAAGGAGATAATAATTGAATAATAGTTGAATTGGCCACCCGCTGTGTGGGACTGATCACCGTGCCTGCTCGGGCATGACAGTAGAGTGAAAGCATTTCTACACTGTTATCATCAGTGTCCTTGTAATCCCTGCGCAAGTGACCAGCTCTCTGTATCAGGGTACATTCATTCATATACTGTAGAATTTAATTCCTGTACCAGTTCATTTTACACTTTTATTATTGGGTAAATACATTTGTAAGTGGTATCCTTTGAATCTGTACGTGTCGCCTTGTTGTTACGGCTGAACGATTCCTAGGAGTCATTAAGTACCGGACTCTCAGACGATTCAGTAAGTTCAAACCGTCACCACTGAAGACAACCAGCACTTTCCCCAGTGAGAGAGAGAGCTACAGGACTGCAGACAAGGACGTACAGCAGGAGGGGCCTCCAACACGCTGAGAAAACATGACCTTTGTGCACTCCTGCCAGGACCCGGCAGCATCAGTCCAAACAACTCTTGCCAGCTCTTTCAGGAAACTGGGAGGGCTGGGGCACCTCTGCTTTATGACTGGGACACGCAGGGAAAGCTTGTGCTCCTCTGCTGAGCCCTAGCGCCCCCTTGCGATGAAAGCAGACGGACTGTCTATAGATCTGCTCCCTCCTGGCCAGGACTCGGCCCCTGGGCTCAGCGCCAGCCAGCAGAGGGAGCTCCTGCGCCTGGGCTGTCTGGGGGACGAGGACCGGAGGCTGCAGGTGTGGGGCAGAGGGCACGAGGGGCCGCAGGACTGCGCTGACCAGTGACCAGCCCCCAGAGCGCAGAGAGGAGTCCCGCTCTGCTGGGTCATACCTGTATGTCGATGCTGGGCGCCAGTGTGTGTGCCACCGATGGTGCCTGGGAGAAATCGCCGCTCTGCACTGCCCGCCGCACGATGTCGTTCTCATTCACCATGGCGACCAGCCGCAGGGGCAGCCCCATCCTCAGTGCGACGCAACCCGCTGGAGGCGAGAGAATCACCCAGCTGGGAGACGATCAGGCGAGCTTCTCTAAACACTGTCCCACACCGCCTCCCTCTCTCTGGGCTCTACCCACTGGCCCACACTGCCTCCCTCTCTCTGGGCTCTACCCACTGGCCCACACTGCCTCCCTCTCTCAGCTCTACCCACTGGCTCACACTGCCTCCCTCTCTCAGCTCTACCCACTGGCCCACACTGCCTCCCTCTCTCTGCTCTACCCACTGGCCCACACTGCCTCCCTCTCTCAGCTCTACCCACTGGCCCACACTGCCTCCCTCTCTCGGCTCTACCCACTGGCCCACACTGCCTCCCTCTCTCTGGGCTCTACCCACTGGCCCACACTGCCTCCCTCTCTCAGCTCTACCCACTGGCCCACACTGCCTCCCTCTCTCTGGGCTCTACCCACTGGCCCACACTGCCTCCGTCTCTCTGGGCTCTACCCACTGGCCCACACTGCCTCCCTCTCTCTGGGCTCTACCCACTGGCCCACACTTCCTCCCTCTCTCTGGGCTCTACCCACTGGCCCACACTGCCTCCCTCTCTCTGGACTCTACCCACTGGCCCACACTGCCTCCCTCTCTCTGGGCTCTACCCACTGGCCCACACTGCCTCCCTCTGTTTCCTGGTCCCTCAGACCTTCAGCCTGTGCTTTGTAAGGGTGAGTCTTTGGTTACTTGTCTTGCCCTGGTCACTCGGCGTTTTCAGAATCCGACGGTAACTAAGTTTGGGATTTCTGTTACGCTCGTGTGTAACTGGGCCGACTCTGATCTGTGGTGCTTCAGCAGGGCTGTTCTGAGGCTGGCGGGTGTCGATGGCATCGGGACCCGACTCCTCAGCAGGCGTGTGGGCAGGGCTGGGAGGTAGGGCAGTCCTGCCCAGGGTGACGAGGCAGTCCAGCTGCCCTTCTTCCCAGCATACAAAACTGTGACAGCGGCGCCCCCTACCTGCGATGTTGCCGGCCCCCCCGGTGGGCACGACCACCTCGAGGAGTGGCAGGGGCGTGGCGTCGAGCGGGCAGCACTGCAGGTAGGCGTAGAAGAAGTGTGCCGTCTGCACCAGGACGCGCGCCCAGTTCACCGAGTTCAGACTCATCAGGCTGTGGCGCTTCACGAACCGGCTGTCGGCGAAGAGGCGCCGGGTGATCACATCAATGTCGTCACAGCTGCCCTCCGCTGGGAGAGACGAGGCGCTGTCAGTCTGCCGGGACAGCTCCACCCGAGGGTGCTGCAGTATGACCATGTGCTGTGGCTGCGTATCTGCCCAGTGCCCGTCCAGTGGCCTGAGTGTATCTGCCCAGTGACCTCCCAGTGGGCTGAGTGTATCTGCCCAGTGACCTCCCAGTGGCCTGAGTGTATCTGCCCAGTGACCTTCCAGTGGCCTGAGTGTATCTGCCCAGTGACCTTCCAGTGGGCTGAGTGTATCTGCCCAGTGTCCGTCCAGTGGCCTGAGTGTATCTGCCCAGTGCCCGTCCAGTGGCCTGAGTGTATCTGCCCAGTGACCTCCCAGTGGCCTGAGTGTATCTGCCCAGTGACCTCCCAGTGGCCTGAGTGTATCTGCCCAGTGTCCATCCAGTGGCCTGAGTGTATCTGCCCAGTGACCTCCCAGTGGGCTGAGTGTATCTGCCCAGTGTCCATCCAGTGGCCTGAGTGTATCTGCCCAGTGACCTCCCAGTGGGCTGAGTGTATCTGCCCAGTGTCCGTCCAGTGGCCTGAGTATAACTGCCCAGTGACCCAGTGGGCTGAGTGTATCTGCCCAGTGACCCAGTGGGCTGAGTGTATCTGCCCAGTGCCCGTCCAGTGGCCTGAGTGTATCTGCCCAGTGACCTCCCAGTGGGCTGAGTGTATCTGCCCAGTGACCTCCCAGTGGCCTGAGTGTATCTATCCAGTGACAGACTGTCTGATCAGTGGCCAGTATCCACCCTGTGAGCTGTGTGTTCTGACCTGCAAAGACATGCACGTTGTCCTCCAGCACAGTGGTCATCTGTCTCTCCTGAACAGCAGTACAGCGCCCACTGGGAAAAACTACCACAATGTCGATGCCCTCCAGTCCGCGTACACTGTGGATGGCAGAGCTGCCCGTGTCCCCAGAGGTCCCTGTGGGTGAAGCAGTGGGGTCAGTGCTCTCTGGAGGAGGAGACAGGAGCAGTGGGGTCAGTGCTCTCTGGAGGAGGAGGAGACAGGAGCAGTGGGGTCAGTGCTCTCTGGAGGAGGAGGAGACAGGAGCAGTGGGGTCAGTGCTCTCTGGAGGAGGAGGAGACAGGAGCAGTGGGGTCAGTGCTCTCTGGAGGAGGAGGAGACAGGAGCAGTGGGGTCGGTGCTCTCTGGAGGAGGAGGAGACAGGAGCAGTGGGGTCGGTGCTCTCTGGAGGAGGAGGAGACAGGAGCAGTGGGGTCAGTGCTCTCTGGAGGAGGAGGAGACAGGAGCAGTGGGGTCAGTGCTCTCTGGAGGAGGAGGAGACAGGAGCAGTGGGGTCAGTGCTCTGTGGAGGAGGAGACAGGAGCAGTGGGGTCAGTGCTCTGTGGAGGAGGAGACAGGAGCAGTGGGGTCAGTGCTCTGTGGAGGAGGAGGAGACAGGAGCAGTGGGGTCAGTGCTCTCTGGAGGAGGAGGAGACAGGAGCAGTGGGGTCAGTGCTCTGTGGAGGAGGAGGAGACAGGATCAGTGGGGTCAGTGCTCTGTGGAGGAGGAGGAGACAGGAGCAGTGGGGTCAGTGCTCTCTGGAGGAGGAGGAGACAGGAGCAGTGGGGTCAGTGCTCTGTGGAGGAGGAGACAGGAGCAGTGGGGTCAGTGCTCTGTGGAGGAGGAGGAGACAGGAGCAGTGGGGTCAGTGCTCTCTGGAGGAGGAGGAGACAGGAGCAGTGGGGTCAGTGCTTTCTGGAGGAGGAGGAGACAGGAGCAGTGGGGTCAGTGCTTTCTGGAGGAGGAGGAGACAGGAGCAGTGGGGTCAGTGCTCTGTGGAGGAGGAGGAGACAGGAGCAGTGGGGTCAGTGCTCTCTGGAGGAGGAGGAGACAGGAGCAGTGGGGTCAGTGCTCTGTGGAGGAGGAGGAGACAGGAGCAGTGGGGTCAGTGCTCTCTGGAGGAGGAGGAGACAGGAGCAGTGGGGTCAGTGCTCTGTGGAGGAGGAGACAGGAGCAGTGGGGTCAGTGCTCTGTGGAGGAGGAGGAGACAGGAGCAGTGGGGTCAGTGCTCTCTGGAGGAGGAGGAGACAGGAGCAGTGGGGTCAGTGCTCTCTGGAGGAGGAGGAGACGGGAGCAGTGGGGTCAGTGCTCTGTGGAGGAGGAGGAGACGGGAGCAGTGGGGTCAGTGCTCTCTGGAGGAGGAGGAGACAGGAGCAGTGGGGTCAGTGCTCTGTGGAGGAGGAGGAGGAGACAGGAGCAGTGGGGTCAGTGCTCTCTGGAGGAGGAGGAGACAGGAGCAGTGGGGTCAGTGCTCTCTGGAGGAGGAGGAGACAGGAGCAGTGGGGTCAGTGCTCTCTGGAGGAGGAGGAGACAGGAGCAGTGGGGTCAGTGCTCTCTGGAGGAGGAGGAGACAGGAGCAGTGGGGTCAGTGCTCTCTGGAGGAGGAGGAGGAGACAGGAGCAGTGGGGTCAGTGCTCTGTGGAGGAGGAGACAGGAGCAGTGGGGTCAGTGCTCTCTGGAGGAGGAGGAGACAGGAGCAGTGGGGTCAGTGCTCTGTGGAGGAGGAGGAGACAGGAGCAGTGGGGTCACTGCTCTCTGGAGGAGGAGGAGACAGGAGCAGTGGGGTCAGTGCTCTCTGGAGGAGGAGGAGACAGGAGCAGTGGGGTCAGTGCTCTCTGGAGGAGGAGGAGACAGGAGCAGTGGGGTCAGTGCTCTCTGGAGGAGGAGGAGACAGGAGCAGTGGGGTCAGTGCTCTCTGGAGGAGGAGGAGACAGGAGCAGTGGGGTCAGTGCTCTCTGGAGGAGGAGGAGACAGGAGCAGTGGGGTCAGTGCTCTCTGGAGGAGGAGGAGACAGGAGCAGTGGGGTCAGTGCTCTGTGGAGGAGGAGACAGGAGCAGTGGGGTCAGTGCTCTCTGGAGGAGGAGGAGACAGGAGCAGTGGGGTCAGTGCTCTCTGGAGGAGGAGACAGGAGCAGTGGGGTCAGTGCTCTGTGGAGGAGGAGGAGACAGGAGCAGTGGGGTCAGTGCTCTGTGGAGGAGGAGGAGACAGGAGCAGTGGGGTCAGTGCTCTCTGGAGGAGGAGGAGACAGGAGCAGTGGGGTCAGTGCTCTGTGGAGGAGGAGACAGGAGCAGTGGGGTCAGTGCTCTCTGGAGGTGTGGTGTCTTTCAGAGTTTTTGTGAAGAGTCCAATGGTCTGTTTTTTGAGGTGTTTATGGTCGTGTAGATGCTGTGGTCCAAGGGTGGAGTGATGGGCCAGGTAGACGTTTGGGAGCAGGGCGCAGCACCGTGAGATCTCGGCATTGATTCTCTGGATGGTGTGCTCCCACTGCCAACAGGAAGAAACAGAGACAGAGGTGCACTTTCTACTGCACTGTGACACATATTCTGGGATTAGACTTTCTTCCCCAAATTTACAAATCTAGAATTTACAAATCTTACAAATCTCAGAATTCCCACACCTGCCAGAATCACAACAGCTCCCAATCCTACTGGGAGAGGGAGGAGGAAACTCAGTTGAACTGGCAGCCCAGTATGTGATCTCCTTTCACAACCCAGTGAGTCTGTCTCCCAATAATGCTCCATACTGTATGTTTGTCTGTAAATGTATTAGGATTGTGCCTAGATTTTATGCTAATTGTATATGCTTTGGAAACACTGATCAATTAATTGGTCATGCCAGTAAAGCATCTTGAATTGAATTGAATACAAAGGGACAGAGGGACAGAGCTTCAGAGAGATACTGAGAGGGATACAGACAGACAGAGAGATATTGAATGAACGGAAATGTATCTATCAATTTGCAAAATAATATGCTTAATAATGCTTTAATAAAATCAAATAAGCATTAGCAGAAGTATACTTAAGCTGTTTTTGCAAAAGACTGCCTTGTCTTCACACATATGCTAAATTAAGATAAGGTGTCAGACATCTGTGTGAGAGAAAGAGGAAGTAAGTTTGGGCTCTCTGACCACAAAGAAACTAACATTTATCAATGGTCGCCTCCAGGTCACCCAGGATGGGAGCTTAGCATGATATCATCTGTGCATACAGTATATATGTATCAATAATACAGCGTGTGATCTCCTGTCACAGCCTGAGGAACAGACAGTGAGCATGTCTCTCGATAATAATAATACAGTGTGTGATCTCCTGTCACAGCCTGAGGAACAGACAGTGAGCCTGTCTCTCAATAATAATAATACAGTGTGTGATCTCCTGTCCCAGCCTGAGGAACAGACAGTGAGCCTGTCTCTCAATAATAATAATACAGTGTGTGATCTCCTGTCCCAGCCTGAGGAACAGACAGTGAGCCTGTCTCTCAATAATAATAATACAGTGTGTGATCTCCTGTCCCAGCCTGAGGAACAGACAGTAAGCCTGTCCCTCAATAATAATAATACAGTGTGTGATCTCCTGTCCCAGCCTGAGGAACAGACAGTGAGCCTGTCTCTCAATAATAATAATACAGTGTGTGATCTCCTGTCCCAGCCTGAGGAACAGACAGTGAGCCTGTCTCTCAATAATAATAATACAGTGTGTGATCTCCTGTCCCAGCCTGAGGAACAGACAGTGAGCCCGTCTCTCAATAATAATAATACAGAGTGTGATCTCCTGTCCCAGCCTGAGGAACAGACAGTGAGCCTGTCTCTCAATAATAATAATACAGTGTGTGATCTCCTGTCCCAGCCTGAGGAACAGACTGAGCCTGTCTCTCAATAGCTATGTGTTGTCTAATGTCTGTAGATGATGTATTGACTGTATATGCTTAGCAACACTGAAATTTACCAGTCCAGTTCTTGAATTGAATTTACAGGCAGATAGAGCTCCAGGTGCACACAGACTGAAAAGCAGACCAGGCCTGTCTCTTACCCACGAGGATAGTGACGTGTCTCTTCTGCCTCTTGAGGAAGTGTCCAATCAGCTGCGCTGTGCAGCTCATGGCCAGGTCCTTGAAGGCCAGGGTGGCACCGTGCCACAGCTCCAGGACTGCCAGCCCATCCTGCAGCCTCACCATCCGCACTGCTTCAGGCACAGAGAACCCCCTGAGCGCCCGAGACAGCAGGGCTGCCAACACAGAACCAGGAGTCAAGGACACATACAGGCAGGCAGAGACACTGAGAGCAGCCCTGAGCCCCGCAGACAGAGACACTGAGAGCAGCCCTGAGCCCTGCAGGCACTGAGAGCAGCCCTGAGCCCTGCAGGCAGAGACACTGAGAGCAGCCCTGAGCCCTGCAGGCAGAGACACTGAGAGCAGCCCTGAGCCCTGCAGGCAGAGACACTGAGAGCAGCCCTGAGCCCTGCAGGCACTGAGAGCAGCCCTGAGCCCTGCAGGCAGAGACACTGAGAGCAGCCCTGCCAGTCTCACCATTCAGCTCCTCTCGGGGAATGACCTCTGGGGGGATGAAGAGGGCACAGACCTCCTCCACCAGCTGGGGGTAGGACAGGGCGCTCCAGAGGCGCAGCGTGGCAGGGGGCACAGAGGGCAGCTCCTCAGGCATGAACATGCCCCCGTCCTCCGCGAAGCCAGAGAACAGCACGTCCTCGAAGCCCCGCCCCCTCACAGCTCCACGCGTGCTGCAGTAGCGCATGGTCCTGCCAGCACAGGACACACTGGTCAACATGTAGGACACACTGGACAACACACAGAGCATACTGGACAACACACTGGTCAACACACCGGACGCAGTGGACAACACAGACAGCATACTGGACAACACACACAACACACTGGACAACATACTGGCCAACACACATAACACACTGGCCAACACGCAGGACACACTGGTCACTCTGGTCAATATGCACACAATAGAAAACACACATTACACACTAGTCAACACACATTACAAACTGGACTGCCCACTGGTCAACACACATAACATACTGGACAACACTCTGGTCAACATGCATGACACACCAGACAACACAGAGAAATACACTGACCAGACACACACACTTCACAAGAGAAATACACTGACCAGACACACACACTTCACAAGAGAAATACACTGACCTGACACACACACTTCACAAGAGAAATACACTGACCAGACACACACACTTCACAAGAGAAATACACTGACCAGACACACACACTTCACAAGAGAAATACACTGACCTGACACACACACTTCACAAGAGAAATACACTGACCTGACACACACACTTCACAAGAGAAATACACTGACCAGACACACACACTTCACAAGAGAAATACACTGACCAGACACACACACTTCACAAGAGAAATACACTGACCAGACACACACACTTCACAAGAGAAATACACTGACCTGACACACACACTTCACAAGAGAAATACACTGACCTGACACACACACTTCACAAGAGAAATACACTGACCAGACACACACACTTCACAAGAGAAATACACTGACCTGACACACACACTTCACAAGAGAAATACACTGACCAGACACACACACTTCACAAGAGAAATACACTGACCTGACACACACACTTCACAAGAGAAATACACTGACCTGACACACACACTTCACACAGAGAAACGGTATCTGTAGAGTTTTCTCACACGCAAGAAGGCACACAGTCCGCACTTACAGGCTCGTCGCTGCGGTTACTGTGGACTTTCTACGCACAGCACTGCGAATGCAGCTTCAGCCTGTTACAGACCGCGGCTATTATTAGGACTGGCGTCACCAGCGAGACTGCGTGTCCTGCCGTCCGCACCGCGGTCACTTCGGCCGAGCCGAGCGCTGGACACGGCGCAGTGGGCGGCCCGGGTCCCGGAGCGGGTCTCGGGGCAGAGTCCACGCCTGCTCTTCCACACACTCCGCCCACAGGGCACGGGGCACGGGGCACGGGGCGAGGGAACCCGCTGCCTGCCGGACAGCGCCCTCTGCTGCCGACACGCAGACACACGGCCAGCTCTGACAGCAGAGCGGGAACCTCAGTCTCTCCCTCTTCTGATCATTGTACACACCATTCTAAATGCAGCCTGACATCTTCGACACGACCAGCTTTGATTTAAATCTTTTCCCTAGGGTTCCCTCACTTTTCACTAGATATCCTGGTATTTTTATTGCTTCCCACATTGCCTGGGAGACGCAGGCTAAGCGATGTGTCGACATAGTCACCCAGGTCTTTTTCACAAGAACTGTATCATCTTCTAGCTCAATATTTCTCACTTTGTATTTACAGTTATTTTGTCTACCTGAACCCTACCAAAACCCTGCATCTGTCTGTATCGAGGGCTGATGTTTCACTGGTTTTCTCGGCTGTGATACTGTGCTCTGTGTCCGTTCCTCAGAGGCGCCAGTCTTGTAAATGATTCACTTCTTGCTCGTTTTTCTTCTTACATACAGAAATCTGATCATGACCAATAAACTCAGACACATTAAGCCTTTCTGATGAGCATCTCTTGTATCACATTTACAGTATTAGGGTCACAAGTAACAGGAGTGAGTCAGTCTGGACTCTGCTCCCTGGAGACACGTCTGAACTCCTGTTGGGACACAGACACATCACTGTGTGTGTCTGTTTATCTGTGCTGCTGCAGGCCAGGTGGACTGAATTTATGGGCAGCAATGCTGTCTCGCAGTGCTGGGGCCCTGGGCTCAGTCCTAGACCTGGGGCGTTTTCTCTCTGGAGTTCATCTGCTCTCCCTGTGTTTGCGTGGGTTTCAATCAAATTCTCTTTCTGGTTCGCTTTCTATTCAAGTAGCTCCACATGAGGTGAAAACAGACCAGAAACAAATTGTTTAGGCTCCTTTGGATTTAAAGAAGATGCCTTCTGATTTCTAAGAAAATATGACATCCTTACATCACCTGTATGTCAGGAGCTACTGTTATTTCTGGGGACGTTTTCTCACAGTTTGTGCTATTTGCGCTGCATGAGTGATGCTAAAACACACACACCTTCGCTCAGACACACCCTGTACCTGGTGACTCCCTGCACTGATAACAGCCCAGCAGGTAACCTGTGGTCACACTGATCTTTGCTTTGACTGCAGAACTCTTGCTGTCTGTGACTTTTGTAACTTCTGTAACAGTGCGAGTTATCAGGTGTCTCTGCGCACATTGGACAGCCTAGACCTCCACAGCCCCAGCTCTGTACAGCAGAGAAACCTTTACTCTCCCACTGCACAGCACTGACAATTCAGACACTGCTCTGACTTTTCGTCCATATGTTTTATCATTCCTAACAACTTGAAACAAATTGTGCTCTGGATTAAAAAAAAATTAAAAACTGAATTCTAAAAAAGGTTATGCAATTTTGTTATTAAATACTTAAAGGGTTTACATGGTGCAATGCATGGGGTATACAGTATACTGCAGTGCAATAGAGAAGTCTATAAACTGTAGTACAGGAGTCTGTGTAGTGTAGTACAGGAGTCCATAAACTGTAGTACAGGAGTTGATATAGTGTAGTACAGGAGTCTATAAACTGTAGGACAGGAGTCTGTGTAGTGTAGTACAGGAGTCTGTGTAGTGTAGTGCAGGAGTCTATAAACTGTAGTACAGGAGTTTATATAGTGTAGTACAGGAGTCTATAAACTGTATTACATGAGTTAATATAGTGTAGTACAGGAGTCTATAAACTGTATTACAGGAGTTGATATAGTGTAGTACAGGAGTCTGTGTAGTGTAGTACAGGAGTTTATATAGTGTACCACAGGAGTTTATATAGGGCTGTACCCCAATCAGACTGGTGTATCCCCATGATCGCTGTGTTTTGATGTAATTCCGAAAACAGCAGACAGCGAGATCCTTTAAGTCCCGGAGCTGCCGACACCAGCGCTGAGAGGCTCCACTCCTTGGCCCTTATCTTATCTGATCAGGGCTAGAGGTGGGCCTGCCGCGGTCCTCAGCGGGCCTGAGGTCATCCGACCGCCCCGGCGCGCCGCCCCCCCGCCCTATAAACCACCCGGTCCCTGCGCGCTCCCGCCGCCCGACCGCAGCGATGGCGTTCACCGGGAAATACGAGCTGGTGTCTCATGAGAACTTCGAGCCCTTCATGAAGGCGATCGGTGAGTGCGGGCTGACCAGGCTGGGCCGGCTCGGTTCTCCGCTTGCACCCTTTATTAATCTGGGCAGCCGGTTCGCGCAGCTTCAGGCGATGCCGCAGGTTGTTTAGTTGTTTAGGTGTGTTCTGCGTGCGAGTATAACAGCTATTCTGTCGGGTTTGTGTGTAAGTTACTGTGTAGTCAGTATGAGGTCTCTGTGAGCTCCTCGGTGCTCGTCTGGAAAACGATACCGAAGCATCGAGACAAAGACCAAAAGATTTCAGAATTGCTTTTAAGACTGATAAACAGCCAACCACGACAGGCACCAGCAGTTACCCAAACGACCACTGGTAAATAGTCAGTCCACTTGAAACTGATAAGATGCACCTGCGTTTTTTTTCTTTCCCCGACACCTCCAATCCCCACCATATCTCGTTATGTCATTCATTGCGTAAATCTTGTAAATTGTGTAATTTGTTGTAATAGGGTCGGCCGCGGTGTAAATTGTATAAATTGTTGTATTCTACTCTGTGACCTTAATTCTGTCAGCTCCTGTCCTATCTCTCCTTGCGAGCTTGCGGAAAAAAGCGTTTCATTGCCGACAAACACCGCTGTACAGTACGCTGTTGTGCATTTAATAAATAAACCTTGATTGATTGATTGTGCACGCTATAGTCAGTCAGGGTTGTTTATAAGCTACTGTATAGTCTGTATAAGGGCTCTGTGAGCCCCTCGGTGCACGCTATACAGCCTTGTGGTGCAGGTTTGTATACAGGCATTCGCAGTACATTGGGTAGACCTTGGCAGTAGAGGACAACAAAAGTTTAATGCGTTTGTAACTCCTAAAGTTTGAAACGAGCACAGTTTCTACTCTTAATAAGCCTCGCTAGCGCTCACATGGGTCGGGGTGCACGATACTGCGCGCAACTCCAGCCCTGTTTCGGAGAATCGCCCCTCAGGCTGATCCGGACTCCCGAGTCCGAGTCGCGGAACCACGGTCCGGTCCGGACCCTGTCTGCGGATGCAAGGCTGCTCCTGAGACAGTGAAGTCTGGCTCGGGAAACGAAGGGGGAGTTTTAGAGACCTTGCAGTGTCAGTTTAAGAACATTTTTATCTGGAATTGCTTTTGTTAAATTGCAATTTGAAATGTCTGCCAAATGCTCGAAATGTCTTCAAACCCCTTCTCGGTTTTGACTTATAATAAGAGGTCGGTCTGGGCTTTGAGTTTACGTATTTTGAATCTTTTAGTTTGTACTTTAAACTCTCCTGCTCGGTCTGAAATGCTTGGTGCTTTGATTTGGTTCACCGACCGGTGAATTGCTCCGCTCCGATCCCACCGCCGTGCGGAGGGGAGAAGCCGTCCTCTGGTGCAGCAGGGTCGCTGAAGAGCAGTCGCTCACCGAGCCGAGGGGTGTTGCTCCCTGGCGGCAGAGGAGTTTAGTCCGCACCTGGGGGCAGTCGCGGGTTACTGTACTCCAAGCCAGTTACTAGCCTGGAGTGCCGTCTGCACGATCACCCACTGCTCGTCTGCGAACCTTTGTCCATGGCGACGGATCTCCGGATCTCCAGCTTGTCCCCGGTTGGTGGGTTGATCAGCATGTCTGCCTCGCAGCGCTGGGGCCCTGGGATCAGTTCCTGGGGTGCTGTCTGTGTGGAGTCTGCATGTTCTCCCTGTGTTTGTGTGGGTTTCCTTCCACAGTCCAAAGACAAGCTGGCAGGTTGGTTGTCCTCTTGGGAAGATGGCCCTGGTGTGAGTGTGTGTAGGTGGGCGTCAGTCTGCCCTGGGTTCGGGGTGCACCCTGCCTTGTGCCCACTGACAGGCTCCGGCCCCCCGCGACCGGGTGGGTGGGTGTGTTTCAGCGTGATCCGAGAGCTCCGGACCGGACCGGACCGGCTCGTCGCCTTGCCACGGGATGATCTGTTTTCAGCCGCTGAGAGAACTTTTAATCCTTCTGCTGATCTGCTTCTGAGCCCCGGACTGTCCCTAATCCCAGGGCTCCCGGACGAGCTGGTCCAGAAGGGCAAGGACATCCGGAGCGTCTCGGAGATCGAGCAGAGCGGCGACTCCTTCAAGGTGACGGTGACCACAGGCAGCAAGGTGCTGGTGAACCAGTTCACTCTGGGCCAGGAGAGCGAGCTGCAGACGCCCACGGGCGAGAAGGTCAAGGTCAGCACCGCTTCCCGCCAGCAGGGGGAGACAGTGCCGCTCCGCCGGCTTCACTGGGTTAAGACCTCTGTAGCACCCGACCTTTGGAAAAGGGCTTATTCTCGGAACAAAGGCTCCCTTCACTCCCAAGCGCTGCTCAGAAATGGGCTCAGCCTCTTTATCCGCTGGGTAAATGCCAAATGAGCTGCTGACCATGGGACCGAACGATTGTTCTCCTTCTGAAAACCTCTCTTTGGTTTCTTAAGCTGTACTGTATTCAGCTGCTTTAAGCAGAACTACAGGCTAGTGGCCAAGAGATGCCCAGATCTGGAAGAGGCTGACGGCAGAAATCCACACCCAGCCCGAAGGAACCCAGCGTGGTTTATCAGTTTGTGCCATTGATGCACAAAGCCTGGTGGGTTTCTTTAAAAGGCGATTTCAGAGCTTGGGAGAACAGTTCTGTTAAGCTGTCCTGGTTCAGGCTTAAAGTGACCAATTTAAGCACCTTGGGTCTTAACCTTATGATTTAAAGAGAATACAGAGTAAAGATTGGGACACTGATTCTGCTGTCATTATAAATGACGTTGGCAGAGTTGAACAAACTTGTGCCGTAAACGTGCGATTGGTGACGTGTTCGCTGTCCTGTCCTCTGCTCCCCAGGCTGTGGTGACGATGGAGGGAGGGAACAAGCTCAAGGTGTGTCTGAACGGGATCAATTCGGTCACAGAGCTGTGTGGAGACCAGATCATCAATGTGAGTATCGGCTTGACTAGGTTTCTCTTGAGTGGTGACTGGTTCCACTGGAGAGCTGATCTCTCTGTGTGCCTGGGCAGTGTGTCCAGCACTGTTACACAGAGCTGGAATTGTTTCCAGCCATGTTCTTGGAGACCCAGATCTGTCATCAGTGCTACAGGTCTGAGGAGGTGGACCCTGGGTTCTGTTGGCCTGGAAGCCCAGAGGACTCCAGGCTCTCCCGGGCTGGGCGTGCGCTGTTGTCCGCTGCTGTCCTGAGGCAGCCCTAGCCTGTGAGGGACATCGGTCCACATTCTGACAGCCTGCACAGGCCCAGGTCCCTTAGGAACCCCCTCCGTCCTGTCTCTGCAAAGTTCTCCTCTTTCTCAAGTGTGACACACAAGGGGATATTGTGTACCAGCGCCCCCTGATCTCTTCTCTCTTTGTCTTTCAGACCATGACCCTCGGAGGCATTGTGTACAAAAGGATAAGCAAGCGCATTTAGAGCCGAGTGGGCGTGTCAATAAAGCACGAGAGCGATCAGCTGGCTGTGTCTGTTTCTTGAGTGGGCGGCGAGAGCAGCAGGCTGCCCTGCCTGGGGCCACACGCTGTGCCGGGGCAGCAGTGGCAGAGGGGGAACGTGCTTCCCTCCTGCGCCAGTCTGTCTCACTGCCCCCTTCCCGTCTCCACACAGGGGTGTCCAGCAGGGTGTCACTTCAGAACAGGAGGACAAAGGCAGGGCACCAGAGTCCGAGGAAATATCCTGCCAGGTTAAATGCTCCAGGTCCAGTGGGGGGACGCAGGGGGACAGGATGTCCCAGGGCCAATGTTGGGGACACTAGGGTGATGTGGAATTAGTCCAGTGTTTTAATTAATGAGACACTCCAGGCAGGAGCCCCTTGAAGCACAGAAAAGCAGGTGTCTTGACACAGACATGATGGGGGGGGATTAAAGCTGCGGCTCTCTAGCGACTCTGCAAGAAGCCCAGGGTTCAGGTCAGCGCTGCCAGCATGAGGGCACAGGCTGCTGCCAGGAAGAGACTCCACACACCACAGGCAAGTGAGAACCATCTTTATTTCAAGCAGGAACGTGACAGCAGCCAGCCCTCGGGGCTGGAGCACAGGCTCTGGCTCGCAGGGCGCAGGTCTCGTCCTCTAGCCTGGCCAGAGCGTCACGGTGCGGCTGTGGGCTTCTGGTCCAGCGGGCCTGGAGGTGTGAAGGAGGTCAGCCCTGGCTGGGCATGGGGGGGGAGGGACTATTTCCTGCGGAACATCATCTTGAGCGCCTCCTGCGTGGGCTCGGCCATCATCTTCATGGGCTGGTTCTTCAGCGCCGCCTCCCTCATGCTGTAGTAGACGAACTCGTTCTGCTGGAACATCCTCAGCTCCATCTCCGTCTGCATGCGCATCGCCTGCAAAGGAAGGGTGCAGGGGTGAGTTCGGGGGCGTGTAGGGGGCTCTTTCAGAGACGGGGCAGGAGCAGTAAATACTGGAGGTGCCCAAGGCCAGGGTGTGGACGGCGGGCTCCTACCTCCAGGTCCTTGGTGATGGGGTGGGTGGGGCCATGCGTGACCAGCAGGATGGCGTAGGCCTTACAGATCATGCTGTGCCCCACCTCAATCAGCCCTGCGTGCCAGTGTGTCACCCCTGCTCGCATCGTCGCCATGCCCAGCTGGGCGTTGTTGGGGTGGTACAGCTTCCTGTGAGAAATATTAGTTAATAGAAAGGATAGGGGGCAGCATGGAGACACTGCAGTTACTGCTGCTGCCTCATAACGCCTTTGTGCTGAGGGACTTGGTGCACTGGCACGGCGTAACGGTAATGATGGACTCAGTGTGTTATAGTAATCTGGGTCTCAGTGTTGCAGTGTGTTACAGTAATGATAATCTGGGTGTTACAGTGTGTAACAGTAATGGACTCAGTGTTATAGTAATCTGTGTTGCAGTGTGTTACAGTAATGATGATCTGGGTGTTACAGTGTGTAATGGTAATGGACTCGGTGTGTTATAGTAATCTGGGTCTCAGTGTTGCAGTGTGTTACAGTAATGATGGACTCAGTGTGTTATAGTAATCTGTGTTGCAGTGTGTTACAGTAATGATGATCTGGGTGTTACAGTGTGTAATGGTAATGATGGACTCAGTGTGTTATAGTAATCTGTGTTGCAGTGTGTTACAGTAATGATGGTCTGTGTGTTATAGTAATCTGTGTTACAGTAATGATGGACTCAGTGTGTTATAGTAATCTGTGTTACAGTAATGATGGACTCAGTGTATTCAGTAATGGGAGATGCAGAGACTGTACTCACAGGTAACCGTCCACCATCCTGCGTGCGTATTCTGCTGCATCCTCAAAGTACTGCAGATAGGACAGGACTTCAGAGATCACACTCAGAATCCGCAGCAGGTAAATGTGAGTGTCCCCCAAAACCGGCTCTTGCTTCTCCAGGCACTTACGGCACAGCTTCACGACCTGGGGGGACACCGTCCATTCACACACGGGCCTACAGGTGGCGTCAGTGCTCCACACAGGGAACAGGCCCCCGCTGGGATGATCCCTGCAGCCCTGCTGTCTCAGAGACAGGACAGCTCCTCAGACTGTAAAAGTAGCTGCTCTGCTGTCCTCATCATCCCCCAGTCATGGCCTGCAGCAGAGCCCTTCAGCAGTGATGCTATCAAATACAAAATCTTCATGATTTCTGTCTTTTATTTTTTGCCATCACCTATATTTTAAACAGTTATTGGTTAATTGATACTATTACCCCAATCTGCACTTATTCTCCCTGATCAGACCCAGCTTTCTGTCTGTCTCCAGAGGCAGGAACAGCAACCAGCTGAGCAGCACAAACTCCTTTCTCTTTACAGTAATTAAGAAACAACTTCAATTTAGCAAGGGCCTCATTTTGAATTTACAGTACAAGTTGAAGGGCCATATCGAAATCCTGCTGGTATTGTCTTGAACCTTGCACCCGGGGACGCGGTGTGATCTGCTGGGGGCAGGGGTGCTGTACCTCCTGGTAGTTGCCCTCAGAGCGTTCTTTCTCAATCTTCTCCAGAGCCTTCTGGCTGAACTCCAGCACCTCCTTCACCACCTCCTCCGGGGGCTGAGACAGGGCCACCGGGAGAGAGGAACAGAGAGGAGAGGGGTGTTTACTCACACCGCTGTCCTCTCCCTGGCTGTGCATCGCTGAACGATGCCCTTTTCATCCTCACAGCAGATGGGACTCCTGTGGACACTCGCTGCACAGAGTCTTGCAGGAAATAGTGGTGCTTTGTTGAACCAGCAATGATGTGAACAGCTGTAGGGGCACCGGTTGTTGGGTACTGTAGTGATATCAGGGTGCTGCAATGTAATAGGATGTAAGGAGGTAGTTTGAGGTGCTATAATGTGAGGGGACTTTGGTTTTGGGGACTGTAGTCTTGGGGACTGTGATGTGAGGGAAGCTGAGTGAGGCTGTAGTTTTTGAGGTTGTGTGACAAGTCTGAGAGAGGCTGTAGTTTCTGGGGTTGTAGTGTGACGAGTCTGAGGGAGGCTGTAGTTTTTGGGGTTGTAGTGTGACAAGTCTGAGAGAGGCTGTAGTTTTTGGGGTTGTAGTGTGGGGGGCTGTGAGTGCGGGAGGTGCCCCACCTTCTTGCCCTCCTCCTCCTTCACGGCCATCATGAGGTCGTCCTTGATGCCCTTGGCACAGTGCTCACAGGAGCACTCGAAGAAGTACTGCTGCCGCAGCTGTCTGCGCCGGTCTGCGCCGACGCTCAGGAAGTCCACGTAGGAGACTGTGAGCTCCTCTCCAGGGCTGATCTTCCCCAGGGCGCGCAGCTCGATCCTGTGGGCAGAATCGCACGTCGGACAGGGTCTTGAGCTACACACTTGGATTGCATGACTGTTCTGCGACCAGAACCTACTCTCCAGTTTCATGCCTTGGTGCAGGCTGGTGTGTCTGCAGGGCTTCATTGTAACACAGCTCTTAACAACCTCAATCAGCTCACTACTGCGGTAACTGGACCAGACTTATGCTGGTGCCAGTCAGGGACCTAGAATACCTGCTGGAAAATCTGCCCTCCAAGACAAGGACTGGCCTGCTCCCGAAAGAGCATTAGCTCAGTTACAGTGATGTTTATTTCAGACCTGACAGAGCTGGAGTGTCACTTGTGCAAATACTGGGTTTTGTCTCTTTCTCTGCAGACTGGCCCTCTCTCACTAGGGCAGAGCAGGCCAGAGGACACAGGTGGAAACTAAGGGGAAGTACAGTCAAAATGTAAACAGGAGGGACTTCCTTACACAGAGGGTAGTGGGAGTCTGGAACTTTCATGTTGTTGAAGCTGATACTTTGGCTGGATGAGACTGGATGATACACTGAGCTCAATTAACTACTAATCTGACCAAACAGTTCAGGGGGGGCTTGTCTGTAACTTTTCTTATGTTCTTGCGTTCCTAAGTGCTCAGTAGTGGCACTGCAGTGTACCGTACATAAGACACATTCACGCTTTTAAAAGCGTTTTAGGTTTCACCCAGAACACAACACCTTATGCAATTAAAACGGGGTATGAGATCTTCGAAGGAGACTGCAATCACATTTGCTTGCAGGGATTGTGTGGTGAGAACTTCTTGTCACTTCATAAGAACTCAAGATGGGGCCATTCAGCTCCCTGCTGCCCAAACTCCCCTGAGCACGTGAGCCCCAGCAAACGACTACTCTCGTGAGCTGAACGTGACCTCGCCAGGCAACAGGCTGTGGCTTCGTGAGAGGAGACAGCCGCCCTCAGACGAACAGGCTAGTGAGACTCAGCTGAGCTGGCCAGGCCACACCGAGCACCTCCAGAGTGCAAGACATTTCTGTCTGAGCAGAGCCACAGCATCCTCAGAACATATCTTTAAAGTTGTTTAATTCACTTTGTAGATAGAAGCACCTAGAGTTCTTTGGTGGGGTTGGGGGGATCTGGGGAGAGGAGGAGAGGGGAAGCTCTAGACGCACGTCTACACTCGGGACAGCTACAGGAGGAGCCAGGGTGGTACTCTCTGTGCACAGATACCCACTCCCTTTCTTCTGCTTTCCTCCTCGTGTTCTTTCATAGTTATTATATTTGAGCTCTTAAGTCCTCAGAGCTTGAACTGGGAAAAGCATGATTCCTCAATCTCTGTTTCTCTGTTAAGAAGGACAGAATTCAGATCACTGGTCAGGAGCTCTGAGCTCATCTGTGAGAGATACTGGACAGTGGTCAGGAGCTCTGAGCTCATCTGTGGGAGATACTGGACAGTGGTCAGGAGCTCTGAGCTCATCTGTGGGAGATACTGGACAGTGGTCAGGAGCTCTGAGCTCATCTGTGGGAGATACTGGACAGTGGTCAGGAGCTCTGAGCTCATCTGTGAGAGATACTGGACAGTGGTCAGGAGCTCTGAGCTCATCTGTGGGAGATACTGGACAGTGGTCAGGAGCTCTGAGCTCGGCCATGATATGAGGGTGGACAGTGGGGTGAGGAGGGGGTGGGGGTAGAGGGGGATGTCTACAGACTGGACTCATGCACACAGACCCACCTCATCTGGGTGTGAAACAATGAGTTCACTGCTGCATGACTGAAAAACAAAATGAGAATGTTTACACAACAAGGTATCTGTCTAGGCAGTGTCCCCAGTCCCTGAGCTGTCACACACACACTCAGACTTTGCCTGTTCTAAACTAAATAAGAGTAAAAGTCACTTGGAAACCTGGGCAGGCTGCTCACACTGAAAGTGCAGTCGTGTGACACAAACTCTGAAAGTGCACAAACTCTGAAGGAGCCAGAGGCTTCCTCCTCGCTCAGAGAGCAGCTATTCCCTTCAGCCTCTCCATCCCTTCCCAGACTGCTGTACCCCAGATTCCCAGCTCTTTCACCCCCTCCGACCCTGCGTCACTGCTCAGTGGGGCACTAACCCCTCACGTCTCCTGGGGTGACAGGGAGCTCTCCCGGGAGTGTGGGGGTGCCGGGAATCAGTAACAGGCTGCCCAGCCATGTGATTGGAGCCCGAACTCTGGCTTCTGTCAAGAAATGCCAGATGAAATCCTGGGATCAATTAGCTATTTATAACTATTTAAAAGGCTGGGTGGACCGAGTGGATTCCTCTTGTCTGTAGCTGTTCTTAAGCTTCACACAGAGTGGAAAATGGTTTTGTTACAAAATTCCTGTGAGTTTGTGAGTGAGATTTACTGCTCTGCACTGTAAAAGCAGAGCAGACAGCAGCACAGCCCAATCCAGCAACGCTGAAAGAGATCAGGGCAAAGTGCAGTAAATACAGCATAGGAGCATGTAGTAACATCCATAAAGGACTCATCAGGCATTGTCTTTGTAAGATACTACAGTGTCCAGTGCCTCTGTAACATACTGTAGTGTCCAGTGTGTCTGTCTGTGCTGTAGTGTCCAGTGTGTCTGTAGGGTCCTGTAGTGTCCAGTGTGTCTGTACAGTGCTGTAGTGTCCAGTGCCTCTGTAAGATATTGTAGTGTCCAGTGTGTCTGTAGGGTCCTGTAGTGTCCAGTGTGTCTGTACAGTGCTGTAGTGTCCAGTGCCTCTGTAAGATATTGTAGTGTCCAGTGTGTCTGTATTGTGCTGTAGTGTCTAGTGTGTCTGTAGGGTGCTGTAATGTCCAGTGTGTCTGTGGAGTGCTATTGTCCAGTCTGTCTGTAAGATATTGTAGTGTCTAGTGTGTCTGTATTGTGCTGTAGTGTCTAGTGTGTCTGTATGGTGCTGCAGTGTCCAGTGTATCTCTGTACTCACTTGCCATTGTTGAGAATAACAGAGCAGTTGGGCCAGCAATCATGGTTGACCAGACACAAGTTGGGAAACAGTCCAACGCCCACTGCCTGCAGCCCACGCTGGTCACTGACCGTGAATCCGTTACAGTTAATCTGCCAACGAGAACACAGTTTGGATTGTCAGCCAGCCTGGTGTACAGCGAGACTTCAGTGCGAGAAATTACAGAGACCTAGTGTTTCACAATGGCACTCACTAGTCTCTCAAGTGTGCAAATACAGCCTGCTGTAGGAACATCTGTCCCTGCTTGATGTGCAAAGGTATGCAATCAGACAATATACTGTAGCATCAAACATCTGTCAAAGAAACTCATTTTAATATGACACAGCTCTGAGGAGTTACCAGGAACAGTGAGCCTGTCTCTCAATAATAATAATACAGCATGTGATCTCCTGTCTTGGCAACACTGTCATCCACTGGTCATGCCATAAGCTTGTTGAGCAGAATGAGAGGAAGGCAGGAGGAGAGTGAGAGAGAGAGAGTGACGCACAACGCCGAAGATGTGTGAGATGTACTCCACTCCAAACTGGCGGCTGTGGGGCGGCCAGTAGTCCAGGAAGTTGTGGACATCGATTTTCAGTTCCTTCCTGTCTTCCTCAGGCATGTCGGCCACATGGTCCTCCAGCTCGTCCAGGGAGGTCAGGCTGCCCTCGGCCTGAGAGCTGCCCTCTCGCTCGATGCGCCACAGCACCCTCGCTGCCAGCCTGGCACAGACAGACAGGTGGACAGAGAGCCAGAGAGAAAGGCTTAGAAAAGAGGAGCGAGGACACACGCTACTTCAAAAGAGCTCTGCCATTTTTCACAGGTTTTCTTTGTTACAAACTCTGTACCCCACTTCTCAGTTCACCAGACACACACACTGTACCCCTCATCTCAGATCACCACACACACACACTGTACCCCTCATCTCAGATCACCACACACTGTACCCCTCGTCTGGCTCACCGGACACACCCACTGAACCCCTCGTCTGAGCTCACCGGACACACACTGTACCCCTGGGCTCACCGGACACACACACTGTACCCCTTGTCTGAGCTCACCACACACAGTACCCCTGGGCTGACTGGACACACACACTGTACCCCTGGCCTCACCACACACACACTGTACCCCTGGGCTCACCACACACACACTGTACCCCTGGGCTCACCACACACACACACTGTACCCTGGGCTCACCACACACACACTGTACCCCTGGGCTCACCACACACACACTGTACCCCTGGGCTCACCACACACACACTGTACCCCTGGGCTCACCACACACACACACTGTACCCTGGGCTCACCACACACACACTGTACCCCTGGGCTCACCACACACACACACTGTACCCCTGGGCTCACCACACACACACACTGTACCCCTGGGCTCACCACACACACACACTGTACCCATGGGCTCACCGGACACACACACTGTACCCCTGGGCTCACCACACACACACACTGTACCCTGGGCTCACCACACACACACACTGTACCCCTGGGCTCACCACACACACACTGTACCCTGGGCTCACCACACACACATACTGTACCCTGGGCTCACCACACACACACACACTGTACCCTGGGCTCACCACACACACACTGTACCCCTGGGCTCACCACACACACACACTGTACCCCTGGGCTCACCACACACACACACTGTACCCCTGGGCTCACCACACACACACACTGTACCCTGGGCTCACCACACACACACACACACACACACACACACTGTACCCCTGGGCTCACCACACACATACTGTACCCTGGGCTCACCACACACACACACTGTACCCCTGGGCTCACCACGCACACACACTGTACCCCTGGGCTCACCACACACACACACTGTACCCCTGGGCTCACCACACACACACACTGTACCCCTGGGCTCACCACACACACACACTGTACCCTGGGCTCACCACACACACACACTGTACCCCTGGGCTCACCACACACACACACTGTACCCCTGGGCTCACCACACACACACACTGTACCCTGGGCTCACCACACACACACTGTACCCCTGGGCTCACCACACACACACACACTGTACCCTGGGCTCACCACACACACACACTGTACCCCTGGGCTCACCACGCACACACACACACACTGTACCCCTGGGCTCACCACACACACACTGTACCCCTGGGCTCACCACACACACACACTGTACCCCTGGGCTCACCACACACACACTGTACCCCTGGGCTCACCACACACACACTGTACCCTGGGCTCACCGGACACACACACACTGTACCCCTGGGCTCACCACACACACACACTGTACCCCTGGGCTCACCACACACACACACACACACACACACTGTACCCCTGGGCTCACCACACACACACACTGTACCCCTGGGCTCACCACACACACACACTGTACCCCTGGGCTCACCACGCACACACACTGTACCCCTGGGCTCACCACACACACACACTGTACCCCTGGGCTCACCACACACACACACTGTACCCCTGGGCTCACCACACACACACACTGTACCCTGGGCTCACCACACACACACACTGTACCCCTGGGCTCACCACACACACACTGTACCCCTGGGCTCACCACACACACACACTGTACCCCTGGGCTCACCACACACACACACTGTACCCTGGGCTCACCACACACACACACTGTACCCCTGGGCTCACCACACACACACTGTACCCCTGGGCTCACCACACACACACACACTGTACCCTGGGCTCACCACACACACACACTGTACCCCTGGGCTCACCACGCACACACACACACACTGTACCCCTGGGCTCACCACACACACACTGTACCCCTGGGCTCACCACACACACACACTGTACCCCTGGGCTCACCACACACACACTGTACCCCTGGGCTCACCACACACACACTGTACCCCTGGGCTCACCACACACACACTGTACCCTGGGCTCACCGGACACACACACACTGTACCCCTGGGCTCACCACACACACACACTGTACCCTGGGCTCACCACACACACACACTGTACCCTGGGCTCACCACACACACACTGTACCCCTGGGCTCACCACACACACACTGTACCCTGGGCTCACCACACACACACTGTACCCTGGGCTCACCGGACACACACACACTGTACCCCTGGGCTCACCACACACACACTGTACCCTGGGCTCACCACACACGCACACACTGTACCCCTGGGCTCACCACACACACACACTGTACCCCTGGGCTCACCACACACACACACTGTACCCCTGGGCTCACCGGATGTTCTCGTTGGGCGTCTGGCCGTACTTCTTGATGGCGCTGCACTCGCCCTTGTGCTCGGCCCAGCCCTCCCGCTGGCAGGTGCGGTCGCAGTAGTGGGCGAACTTGCACTGCCCGCAGCGCTGGAGCTTGGGCTGGCGGGCGAAGCAGGTGTGGCAGACGTGCTGCGTGAGGCTGGGGAGAGGCGGGCGACAGGCGGGCGAGAGGGTCAGCAGGGAGATGTGGCGGCAGACTGAAACGATGACCCGTGAGGAAACATGAATACCCCACAGTGCCCTGGTCAGTCAGATTGCCCCAACAGAACTGGACCCTTGCTTTTAACTCTTTATCCTCCCTCCTCCTCATCACAAAGCTGGTGCCCTGAGATAGCGCCTCTCTGAATTCAGACTTAAAAGCAGAATCTGTGCTGGTACTTTGTGAGAGTGTGATTTAGGCCTGGTTCAGGTCCCAGGATTTTTTTATTACAATTTTAGAGTTGTTTTTCCACGATTATAAGGACAGAATTCTGGGCTGTCAGTGTCTGTAGGAGGTTCCTAGGGTAACTGATTATTACTCTGTTATCAAGCTGTAAATTGGCCGAGTGGACTCTGTTCTAATTAGCCAGAGCCAGAGAGGGTCGGATACGTCCCAGTGGGAGCCAGGCTGTCGGTCAAGAGCGGTACAGGGTTCAGGAATCCCCCACTCGTCTCCTCCGGTAGCGAACAGCAGACCCAGCATGGGCCAGGCAGAGAGAGAGAATGTGCTGTGGAACGGAATGCGGCCAGAGCGATCGAGGTGACAGGGACGCGGTATAAAGCCCACAGCTGTGTTTTGAAGATTTACAGCAGCGGGTTGAAGGCTGTTTGTTATTGAGCCAGCTGAGTCAGCGATCCTGAAACAAGCGCGGAGAAGAAGCTGGTTAAAGGGCAGCCAGCTGGGCTGGAGAAGCTGAAGCAGCAGACGAAGAGGAGAGCGACCCGAGAGAACAGCGATCCCGGAGGGGCTTGTGGGTTTCGAGAGGGCTGCTGTGTTGGAAGGCAGCCCTTTCTGAAGTTGCAGAGGGAACAGCACCGCCTGTGTGCGTGCGTGCGTGCGTGCGTGCGTGCGTGCGTGCAAGGGTGAAGCCCTTCCCCGGAACCAGAGGTGAGAATGACAGAGGTTCCTGCTGGGACAAGTTCTGCAGTGTGAGAGAGCAGGGTGAGGTGCTGTCAGAGTGAACGGTGAGGCGCCCGTGGAGGTGGGCATGAAGGCCAAGGATCGACTGGTGGAGGGTCTGGAGGGAGAACTGCACTGGGCTCCATGTGAGTGTGAGCTGGCGAAAAGGCCCAAAAAGTCCAGTGATCATCTGCAGCAGACTCTCCTGATCGACACCCAGAGTGGAGTCACGCGTTATCATTCAGAGTCAGGACCTGGGTTCCTTACCCATTGGATATCTTCCTTAATTAGTAACTTTATAACTCACCCAGTTTGTAACAATAACAGTAAATTCCTTGATTTATACAGCACCTTTCATCCAAAAGTATCCTAAAGCTTCACATGTAAGAGGGACATGCTTCCTTCCTCAGCGAAGTGCAGCCCCACCTGGGAGACACACAGAGGCCATTCTGCACCAGCAGTCCCATTCTTCTGGGGGTAGGGCTGGGATTAGCCAGATAGAGCTTTGGAAAGTTGACAGAGAAACTTTAACTTTGTGGATCTCTTTCTTTTCCCAACCCTAAGAGCCACAGCCCTGCAGCTCCTTCAGGCCTGTTTACATCACCCCCACTTGAGACTCAGCAAAGAGCAGCAGAGCTCAAGAGTTTGTTCCATTACTAATTAGGAACTCAACAGATATGAGGACTAGGAGCCCCTGTTGTACAGGGGCACAGAACCCTTATCTCTTCCCTGTTACTCATGAGGTGGTCAGGTGTCAGCGCAGACTGTAATTCTGCTGAAGAGAAGCTGGCTCCTGTCTCAACACCCAACACCCAACACCCAACACCCAACACCCAACACCCAACACCCAACACCCACCCACACACACACACACACACAGGGATGGTGCAGCACCAAACTCTCACTGCTTCTCACACTCCATGTCTTTATCAGTCTCATCATCCAACACAAATCACCTAGACAAAAGATCACAAAAGAGCACTGCAGACCATACATCATGCACGTCTTTGAAACCCTTTACGTGTCACAGAAACCCGGAGAGCTCTCAGCAATGTCCACACTGTAAACAGTGCAGAGGGCAGGCGAGCTGTGCGCAGCTCTGGGCTGTGTTACTGCAGGGCTCACAGCCAGCAGCGATGTCACCTGCAGAGGGGTGACCCCCAGATCGCCTGTTCCCACACACCCGGTCAGCTCCTCTGCGTCATTGATACCAGCGGACTGGTACATCTGTCCCTTTTGTGAGAGCAGCCAGACGGACTGCAGCTGTCTGTGCAGGGCCTGACACACACGCTGTCAATCTGATTGTCTCCACACAGCTGCCCCAGGCCTCCCTGCTGGCCTCTGGGCTTCCTGGCTCTCCAAGTCCAAGTAAGGCTCTCACTGCACAGGTGGTGACACAGCCCCTGCTCATTCACTCAGATCCAAATGACCGATGAATTACAGCTTTAAGCATGTAAGATAAAGGCCGATCTGACAGTAGATATATAACAGATACACAGCTCTAGGAGCCTATCTACAACATTAGGAAGTTAGTAACCAATCAATCTGAGGATCTCTTGAAAGAGTCCAGGGTAATGGGTGTAACAACATGGCTGGGTAACTTCCAGTTCCAGTCTCTCACCACCTTTTGTGTAAAGAAGCACCTCTTGTTATCTGTTTTAAATTCTCTGCCAAGTAGCTACTGAACCACTAGCGCCCCATGGTTCACCGTTCATTCTACTGAAGCCCACTGAAGAATACCATGAGGATTTGGAATACTTGAAGCAGTGTTCAAATGTGTTTGTTTTTATCTATTTTCCAGAACTAAGAGGAAAGAAAATGACTGCAATCTGGAGATGCAGGCTGATCACACAAAACAGAGGGAAGAAATCATCCTGGGTTCCTCTCAGGAATTTGGAAGCACATCCCTGCCAACTCAGAGAGTATTTATGAAGTTCAGCTCAGAGCTCCTTCACAGCTGACATTTTCTCTCCAAACAAACCTGTTTGTCAGATTCCTATTTTGAAATGTTATTTTTAAGTTTGCATCAACAAGAGTTTCCATTACTAAGCGCCAATGCATGATGTGATGAAAATGCTGTGATTCCCTTCTGCTTTCCTGCTCTGTGTTCCTCTATAAATGATTCTGCATACTTTTCTGTAATAGAATTCCATTATACAATTTGATTATAATTTTTAACTCCATTAAAGTAGCTTCATAAGTAATCTTTAGAATGAGGTTCATTTTCAAATTAGCTTTAGTAAAACAAGCAGTTTTACTCCTTTCTGCTGGTCAGTAAAGCTCTCACTCGTTTAACTTGTGAGCTCAAAGCCTCTGGCCCATCAAACGCAGCCCTATAGCAGGTCTGGCCTCTCCCCTTTGACCCATCCAGGAGGGGGCAGTGTTTGGGGTATGAGCTGGCGGTACTTGAGCTGTGCTGTTGAATGTGCCGTTTGCAGACAGGGCCTGACGGCTCCTCAGGAGAGGGTGATTAACAGGACCTGTTATCAGCCGGCAGCTGGTACGCTGGTTCACTGCTGTACAGTAGCAATTCATCAGACCCACTTCGGCAGAGCGTCCATATTGGAGCAGGAATGAGTGCGATGTGGGAGAGAAGGCCGGCAATCTGAACTGTGTCCTGAATTCTGCAGCCAGCGCTGGAGCAGCCCTGAAAGACGGAGTCTTCTTCCCAGCAGAAGAGCTGACTTGGAGCTTCTGGAACGCCAACCGGAGAGGCAGGTCTCAGGCTCAGGACAAGCCTCTCACCTCGAAACACACAGCAGAGCGCGGGGCCCCGTCACCCAGGGGCTAGCAGAGCCGGTAACGTTGTTTTGTCAGGCCTGTGCAGCCAGGAGGATCCGGGAGGTCCTGCAGCTGGGAAACCCGACGCTGGGGTCTCAGCAGGGGAGCCCCAGATCGGATTGCACCAGTCTCAGCGAAGGGGGTGTAGGTCAGGCGTTGATGTTTTCACATCTTCTAGACAATGTGGGGAGGCAACTTACTCGGCAAACCAAACGGTAGGATTTAAAGTTAAAAGCACGGAATTTAGGGTGTTGAAATTGTATAACAATGTGCTAGTAAGGCCTCATCTTTTGTACCACTGTGGTCACCATGTTATAGAAAAACCAGACACATCCCGGGACGTGTCCTACACCGGCGTTCAGACAGCATGTTGAACCTGAGCTTGTTCAGAGGCCTTGTGCTCAAACTGCAGAACAGATTCTGAGGGAAAGTACAGAAAATACCACAACAAGCACTAACCCCTGTGAGAACTTTCCTCACGAGAGCTGGCGGCATTTCCCATGTCCACTTTCTCCAGTCACCCTCAGGGAACAGAATCACTTCTCCCAGTCAGCCATCTTTCCCAGTCCCCCCTCTGCCACAGGATGCACATTCCTGATCTGAGCTCTGCGGCTCACAGTCCCTGATACAGTCCCTGATCAGGGGCTGATCAGACTATCTCTCAGCGCTGGAGAGTGTCATGGTGACCCTGGCAGACTGTCAGTAGCACGTCTGTTTGTCTCAGATCCAGTCCTGCAGGCAGGCTGGTCCCCTTCCACAGTCAATAACAACTCCTTTTCCTTTAAAAATAAACAACCAGAACAAAAAACCGAACTCCTCCTGAGAGTCCTCACTACACTTCAGAAACGATTTCCCTGACTGCAGCCAGGGCTGGACTAATTCCAATCACTTAAACAGTGATATAACTCCTTAACTTGGCTTTTAACTTCCGATGACCTTTTTCTATAGCTGTATCCAGTTAAGAGTTGCCAGTCTTGTGACTCAGGGAGAGTGGGGCTGTACAACAGATTCCCTCACTCCCTCACAGCCACAAGTGTGCACAGCTGCGCAGGGCCTGGTGCAGATGCAGACATGACTGAATACTGTGATCAGCTGGTCCTTTCTGTGTCCAATGGCAGATGACTGAGAAGGGTCTGCGGTTTTGTTCTGACAACGTGCACACTGACACTGTCCAGGCCGGTGTGCCGGGTGTTGCAGACAAAGCCGATGGCACTCGTGATAGTAGGCAGTCTGTGAGGTGAGGGTTGAAAATAGAAGCACAGCGTGAGTTTTCCAGGAAAACAGTAGGGTGGACTGGGGGGGGGGGGTTGTAAACAGGGTGGACAGAGAGGCACTGCTGCTGATGTGATGATATTTTTAATTTGACTAAGAGTAATCAATAAAATCATTCTATAATTCTAATTCTAACTATAAGAATTCTAAATTTCCACCAATCTCATCACATAAAGAAGGGGACCATATCCCCCACTGATGCAACCCCACCTGGGAGACACACAGGGATCATTCTGCACCAGCAGCCCCACCTGGGAGACACACAGGGATCATTCTGCACCAGCAGCCCCACCTGGGAGACACACGGGGATCATTCTGCACCAGCAGCCCCACCTGGGAGACACACAGGGATCATTCTGCACCAGCAGCCCCACCTGGGAGACACACAGGGATCATTCTGCACCAGCAGCCCCACCTGGGAGACACACAGGGATCATTCTGCACCAGCAGCCCCACCTGGGAGACACACGGGGATCATTCTGCACCAGCAGCCCCACCTGGGAGACACACAGGGATCATTCTGCACCAGCAGCCCCACCTGGGAGACACACAGGGATCATTCTGCACCAGCAGCCCCACCTGGGAGACACACGGGGATCATTCTGCACCAGCAGCCCCACCTGGGAGACACACAGGGATCATTCTGCACCAGCAGCCCCACCTGGGAGACACACAGGGATCATTCTGCACCAGCAGCCCCACCTGGGAGACACACAGGGATCATTCTGCACCAGCAGCCCCACCTGGGAGACACACAGGGATCATTCTGCACCAGCGGCCCCACCTGGGAGACACACAGGGATCATTCTGCACCAGCAGCCCCACCTGGGAGACACACAGGGATCATTCTGCACCAGCGGCCCCACTGCACAGTGGATCAGGGGGAGGAGAGAGAAACTGCAGCCCCAGGTGATTTAGGAGAAGTTTCAGTCAGGGGTGCAGATGGTCTGGCTCATCCAGCTGAGAGATCTGTGGAGACCAGTATCTAGAAAACTAGATCCAGGTATTTCACTTTAAAGCTCTCTCAGACTAATAGAGAAGAAAGTAAAGCAAAAATGTAATTTTCTTGTTAAAAACTAACCAGGAATGTTTTATTAAATAATTATTAATTTTATTCTGCTCTCTTAATATGTGTATATACAGTACAGTATATACCATTATAGGCATAAAATATTGTAAAGTTTGTGTTTATTCTGTAATTCTTTGTGAAAAGGAAATAAAGTTCTTAAAAGCAAAATAAGTTAAAAGAATTGAGGGAGTCCAGATTGGATAAAAGCAGGGTGGAATTTTCCAGGACACTGGGGTTAACACTGTGTCCCAAGCTCTAGTGAATATCTAGTCAGGGCTTGAGTGTGACAATCTGAAGGGCGATGCCTCCTACAGCACAGTGTAGGTGTGCTGGGGGATTGCTTTGGACATTCTGAACAGATCCTGAAGAGCGCCTCCTACTGGCCCACCAACAGCCTTTCAGAGTCTGGTTTTCCTTAGAGGTCTCCCATCCCAGTACTGACCTGGACCAGACTGCTTATCTCCTGAGATCTTATCACAATACAGAATACAAGGTGGTAACGCTGCTGCGGTTAGCACAACACAACTTTGAGACTTAGGTTCTGAAGCATAATAACAATTCCATTTACTGCACAACAGCACTACCCCTTTACTGTATCTACAGCCTTCGGTGTTTAGACTTTTAGCTGTTTCCTGCACTGGAAACTCAGGACCCTACTGAACACACTACAGCCCATCACCCCGACACTGAGCTACTGAACACACTGCAGCCCATTACCTGACACTGAACTACTGAAACCACTGCAACCCAGCACACTGACACTGAGATACTGAACACACTGCAGCCCAGCACACTGACACTGAGATACTGAACACACTGCAGCCAAACACACTGACACTCGGCACCTGAAGACACTGCAGCGGAGCACTCTAAAAGTGAACTACTGAACACACCAGCACCCTAACATGGTTGTGGGCGTATGAACAGATACCCTGGCTTCTTTCCCGGAACAGCTGGATGAGACACCCCAGTGAGGACAGGGGGCTCGTCCCCCCACACAGGGCTGTGACAGCTGGGAACAAGCTGCCCAGGCTTGTGGGTGGAGCCGATACCCTGGCTTCTTTCACTTACTGGATGACAACTAGATGACTAGATGGACATACCATTTTTACGTTCTTAACACTGAGCAGCTAGACACACAGAAGCCCCCGGCGGCAGCGCTGTGATTCTGAACACGCAGCAGCTCGGCAGTCCATGACAGTCACTGCACGCCCACTGGCAGCTGTGCACAGCCCTCAGCTCCCGCCCTGAACCCCGCCTGGCCGCCGGTCAGCGTGTCCTCACGCGCTCCACACCGACGAGCTGCCTGCGCCTCTCTGGTGCTGTCCAGCACGCTCCGCACGGACCCGCCCCGGCCAGGACCGGGCCTACCTGTCGAACACCACGGCGGCGAAGCTGGGCTCCGCGAACAGCACGTCTCCGGCCCAGAGCTCCCGGGTGGCCCTCAGCCCGCGGCCCTTGCCCTCCGACTGGAACACCTCGACGCTCTCCATGCTCTCCGGGGTCGCTGCTCACACTGGCCGAGAGGAATGTCCTGCCTGCTCCCTCCCTGACTCGGGCTTTCAACACCTTCTCTGGCCACTCCCCCAGCAGGGCCCGAAATAGACTCGGCCCCCAAGCGCTGCAGCTCCCGGGCGCGGGGGGGGTCGTCCTGCCCGCAAAGCGAGCCCTGAGCACAGCTCACACCCGCGCAGGACCGCGGCCGCCTCTGCACTCACTCCCCCAGGGAGCTCTCTCTCGGGGGGAGACACGGCCAACTGCCGCGGGACCAGGCCCTGCAGGGCTGTGGTGTGTTTCAGCTTCCCCTTGTTTGGGAGAAATTGGGCCGTCCCAGTGTATTTTTAGCAGCCAGAAGTGCCTGCCTGTCACCCGGGGCAGCTGGGAGAGCGTGGGCTGTGTGGCCACCAGCAACCTTTTACCAGAGTGGCGGCCTGAGCCCATTTCCAGAAACCTCCAGAACAAAGAGCTGCCCTCCGCTGCCCTCCCCCACCCCCCGCCACCCCCAGCTCTGGCTGGTCTCACTGACCAGTCCCATCACAGTGTGACAGCAGGGAGAGGGGAGAGAGGGCTCAGCCCAGCCCCGAAGGACAGCAGGGTCTTGGGAAAGGAGGGCAGGGCGGACAGGCAGACCCAGGTCCCATCAGATCCCCAGAACCGGCCTTCGCAGGAACAGCCCCTGGAGACACAGCTCCTCTCGAGCTCCCTGTGAGCTCACAGCTGCTGCTCCTCAGAGACCAGGAGGAAACCCGACACACAGCGCACAGTCACAACAGCCCGCGCCGGGAAGCCTGGAGTCTCTCGGAGACTCTGCTGTTCTTCAAGACTGAAGGCTCACACTATACCGAACGTACCAGGATTTTTTTTACCGCGAGCAGTTTCTGAACCTTTTCTGAACCTCTCAGAGCGCCACAGCAGCGTCCCCGGGCAGTGTCAGTGTGACCCCACACCCCACACTCCTGCAGGACGTACACAGCGCATTCACCCCACTGTCCACCCCTCCACACGCTGGCCAGGCTCAGTCACGTCACCCCTGGTCCGTAGTGCTTCTGCACCCTGATCCTGAGGAGGGACAGGGCCGGGCGCAGGGATCAGGAGGCAGGAGTTCCCAGCCCATCCGCAGGCACAACGCAGGGATGATCCCGATGGATCTTCTTCCACAACAACACCGCAAACAACTTCTTCAATGGATTTTATTTATGACAAAATACTCTCCCGTACACCAGAACACTCACAACTGAGACAAGGGTACTGTGCCCAGATTTTCAGACATCACTGATACATTAATAACAATATCATCAACAATAACAGAACACACGTTCTTAAGGCACTGCACAAACTTCTGAACGCAGACTGGGACCAGAGCCCCTCCCCCTGCCCTGTCCCACCCCACAAGGGGGCGCCACAGCCCAGCCACCACCTGACACACGAGGACGAGAGGGACACAGCTCTCTGCGGCATCCCTCACTGTACGCTGGTTGTGTGCTGAAACACTGGCAGGGCCCAGAGCATAAGAAATCATTAAACAGTAGAAGGTGTGCACACTGCGCATCTCATTGCTGTGAACAATTCCTTTGGACAGAATTGCAGTATCTTTGGGGCTGCCTTCTCTCTCCTAGGGCACCCTACACCCAGCACCCCACAGAGAGGCACAGTCAGAGCCATCAGCTGTAATACAGAGGCCTCAGTAAAGCATGAAAGATTGGTCTCTTCTCTCGTGAACGTGTGCTTCTGAAGCCGTCCTGTCCGGCCGATAAGAAGTCCACTCACTGAGCTTCTCACCACTCAGGAAAAAGCACAGCACACAACCAAAATCAACCAGGTCACTGCAGAGGGGTTACAGAAGCGGGAAAATAAGGCGCAGGACACAGGGTGGGAGACGAGACAGGAGAGACAGGAGCCCACTTCACTGCTCTGCGCTCACAGGCTCCGAGAGTCCAGGTTTGCACAAACAGACAGTTGAGGAATGTGATCTGTACTTCTTCAAACTGGAATGACGACCAGACGTATTCAGTGTTCTGTCCAGCAGCGAGTCAGCTGTATCACTGTTTCAGTAGAGTTGCTGTGGTCCAGTTACAGGTCAGTGGGGTGGCTGTGGTCCAGTTACAGGTCAGTGGGGTGGTCCAGTTACAGGTCAGTGGGGTGGCTGTGGTCCAGCTGCAGGTCAGTGGGGTGGCTGTGGTCCAGCTGCAGGTCAGTGGGGTGGTCCACTTACAGGTCAGTGGGGTGGTCCAGCTGCAGGTCAGTGGGGTGGCTGTGGTCCAGTTACAGGTCAGTGGGGTGGCTGTGGTCCAGCTGCAGGTCAGTGGGGTGGTCCACTTACAGGTCAGTGCACTGGTAGGTTACAGGTCGGTAGTGTAGTGTGGCTCCAGTCTAAATACAGGACAGTACGATGGTCCAGCTGGCGTAGCTGTGTGCTGTGGCGGGGGGGTCTAGATGTCGTAATAGTCGATTTGTGCCCCAGACTGGTACTGGTCCTCGAGCAGCAGCTGCGCCAGCTTGGCACCGGACTGGGAACAGGACAACAGCCCCCCCTTGCTGTGCATGTCGGAAAAGGACTGTCGGACCTGCGCGTCCCCAGTGAGGCTGCGAGCCTGCGTCTGCATGTCCGTGTCCAGAGGGCCTGCAGAGAGAGGCAGCGTCACGTCAGGGAGACAGAACAGAAACACTGAAGTACAGAGAAGGAGAAGGTGCCCACTCACACTTACACCCCCACTGACCTCTCTCCTCCCACTGTCACTCCTATCTCTCTCTCCACCATTCAATTCAAACAGCTTTATCGGCATGACAAAGCATATACAATTGACAAAACATCTACAGACATTTACAATACAGACACATCATAGTGCATGTACATATAAACATATGGAGAATTATTGAGAGACAGGCTCACTATTCCTCAGGCTGGGACAGGAGATCACACACTGTATTATTATTATAGAGAGACAGGCTCACTATTCCTCAGGCTGTGACAGGAGATCACACACTGTATTATTATTATTGAGAGACGGGCTCACTGTCTGTTCCTCAGGCTGGGACAGGAGATCACACACTGTATTATTATTATTGAGAGACAGGCTGACTGTTCCTCAGGCTGGGACAGGAGATCACACACTGAATTATTATTATTGAGAGACAGGCTCACTGTCTGTTCCTCAGGCTGGGACAGGAGATCACACACTGTATTATTATTATTGAGAGACAGGCTCACTATTCCTCAGGCTGTGACAGGAGATCACACACTGTATTATTATTATTGAGAGACAGGCTCACTGTCTGTTCCTCAGGCTGGGACAGGAGATCACACACTGTATTATTATTATTGAGAGACAGGCTCACTGTCTGTTCCTCAGGCTGGGACAGGAGATCACACACTGTATTATTATTATTGAGAGACAGGCTCACTGTCTGTTCCTCAGGCTGGGACAGGAGATCACACACTGTATTATTATTATTGAGAGACAGGCTCACTATTCCTCAGGCTGTGACAGGAGATCACACACTGTATTATTATTATTGAGAGACAGGCTCACTGTCTGTTCCTCAGGCTGGGACAGGAGATCACACACTGTATTATTATTATTGAGAGACAGGCTCACTGTCTGTTCCTCAGGCTGGGACAGGAGATCACACACTGTATTATTATTATTGAGAGACAGGCTTACTGTCTGTTCCTCAGGCTGTGACAGGAGATCACACACTGTATTATTATTATTATTATTATTATTATTATTATTATTATTGAGAGACAGGCTCACTGTCTGTTCCTCAGGCTGTGACAGGAGATCACATACTGGGCTGCCAGTTCAACTGAGTTCCCTCTTCCCTCTCCCAGTAGGTTTGGGAGCTGTTGTGATTCTGGGAGGTGTGGGAACTCTCGGATTAGATTTCTGAATTTAGAGAAGAATGTTTCTCTAATCCCAGAGTATCTGTCACAGTGCAGTAGGAAGTGCACCTGTCTCTACAGTGGGAGCACAGCCTGTCCTCTCTGGGCAGCCAGGTCTGCCTGTGTCGCCCAGTTTCTATGGCCAGGCTGTGGTCACTCAGCCTGTATTTCGTCAGGGTCTGTTTCTTTTTGCTGTTTCTTATCTTGATCAAATATTCAGCTAGTGTCTGTTGTCTGTCTAGGGTTCTGTAGCATTCCAGTTGATGTTGTGTTTGTGTGTGTGTGTGTCCCAGTGTGTGAGATATTGCTGTTTGATCTGTGCTGTGATGTGCTTGTGTCTGAGTTGTGGTGCTCTAGCAGTGCTGTCCTGAGGCTGGTTAGTGTTGGTGTGGCTCAGGTCAGTGAGCCTCAGGACCAGCTGGCTCAGGGGGCTCTGTTTTGGGCTCAGCAGGGCTTCGTGGTGGTAGAGGTTTTGGTTGCTGTTTTTAGGTGTAGCCAATACTTTAATACTCTTTTCTGTATGTTTATCAATAGTGGGTACTGGCCTAATTCGGCCCTGCACCCGTTGTTAGGAGTTTTTCTCTGCACACGGAGGATGTTTCTACAGATCCCATTTGCAGAGTTTCTGTGGGGTGTTTGTCCCATTGAGTGTAATCCTGGTCTGTGAGGGGACCCCACACTTCACTGCCGTATAGGGCAATGGGTTGGATTACACTTTCAAATATTTGGAGCCAGATTCTTGTTGATGGGTTGATGTTGAAAAGCCTCCTTCTTATTGTGTAGCTAGGTGAAAACTCACAGATGAGCTGATAGTCAGACCAATATGTATGTGTAGCTGGATGTGTGCTTCAATGTGTTGTTGAGTGTGAAGTGGTACCTGTTTCCCTGAGATCTGGTTTTCTTCTGGAAAACCATGACTCTGGTCTTGTCCAGATGGGCTGTCAGCGCCCAGGTCTGACAGTCCTGCTCCAGCAGTGCCAGGCTCTGTTGCTGACCCTGTTCTGGGTCCAGATGGGCTGGCAGTGCCCAGGTCTGACAGCACTACTCCAGCAGTGCCAGGCTCTGCTGTTCGGGGTCCAGATGGGCTGTCAGCGCCCAGGTCTGACAGTACTGCTCCAGCAGTGCCAGGCTCTGTTGCTGACCCTGTTCTGGGTCCAGATGGGCTGTCAGCGCCCAGGTCTGACAGTACTGCTCCAGCAGTGCCAGGTTCTGCTGCAGCCCCTGTTCTGTGGGCAACAGCAGGACCAGGTCATCTGCACAGAGCAGTCCCTCTCCTCTCTCTCTTTCCTGTCTCCCCTCTCCCCCCAGTCTCTCTCTCCTCTCACCGGGTGCGTAGTTCAGCACTCTGACATCAGGCTCCTCCTCAGCCAGCACCCTGAACATCATGTGTCTGGCTGCCTTGCCGGTGCAGTACAGCACCCAGGAGCGGTAGGGCTGCAGGGCGCACAGTGAGCTGATGTTGACCACGCTGCGCCGAAGCCCTGGTCGCCGCGGGAACGCCCCCAGCACGCTCGCCGTCAGGCTGAGCGCCGAGCTCACGTTCATCGACAGGTAGGCGTCCACCTCGCTGGGGTCCGTGAAGCTAACCGCATTGCGGCTGATGTCACCGAGGGAGCCTGGGAGAGAGACAGAGTTCACCGTCACTGCGTGTCGCTACTGCTACACAGCTGTACTGCTGCCACTGAGACACCAGACCGGTCCTGCAGGCCCAAACCCTCGCGGCGCCGCTACACCGGACCGGTCCTCTGTCGCTACTGCTACACATCTGTACCACTGAGACGCCAAACAGAACTGCTCTCCAGACCACAGAGGATTCTTGCTCAGCATGTAATACTAAGGATATATGAATTATAGTGTTTTCAAAGCATATACAACTAACAGAACATCTACAGACATTTACAATACAGACACATCACTGTCTGTTCCTCAGGACAGGAGATCACATACTGGGCTGCCAGTTCAACTGAGTTCCCTCCTCCCTCTCCCAGTAGGATTGGGACCCGTTGTGATTCTGGCAGGTGTGGGAACTCTGGGATTAGATTTTTAAATTTAGGGAAGAATGTTTCTCTAATCCCAGAGTATCTGTCACAGTGCAGTAGGAAGTGCACCTCTGTCTCTATTTCTCCCCGCTGGCAGTGGGAGCACAGTCTGTCCTCTCTGGGCAGCCAGGTCTGCCTGTGTCGCCCAGTTACTGTGAATTCTGTGTTCCGTGAGAACAGCTGACCAGCAGTAACGATCTGCCAGACTCACCGCAAATCAGTTTTATATACAGTATGATGAACTCTTAGCAATAGCTACATGCCAAAAGTGCCCAAAACAAACGGCGACAAGTCGGTCAGGAATATTGCAGATTTTAGTTGCACTTATCCGAGGCTGGGCTCCGAGCCTCTTCCCTCAGCCTCACCTGCGTTGTTGATGAGCAGCAGGTGGTCGATGTCCTTCGGCGCCGCCTCCCTGGCGACCCGCACCGTCTCCTCTATCCCCTCCCTGCGGGCCAGGTCGGCCGTCACGCAGCGCACCTCCACGCCGGCCAGCTCCCCGCTCAGCTCCCCGCTCAGCTCCAGCAGCCGGTCCCCGGAGCGGGCCGCCAGCACCAGCACCGAGCCCGCCTGCAGCAGGCCGCCGAGCTGCAGGGCCAGGCTGCGGCCGAAGCCCTTGGAGGCGCCGGTGATGATGCACACGGCCTTGCCGAGGTCCGAGCCGGGCATCGCGCTGAGATCTTCACGGGCACGGCCGCTCAAAAACACCGTTTTCCTCGGCGGCGGGAAGTGGGCGACACGCGTGGGCCTCTCTGCTATATAACCCCGGCAAGGTCCGGACCCGTGAGGCTGTCAGAGGGTGCTGACCGAGGCGAGGCGGATCGGGAATGCGCGGCAGGCGGGGGGCCGGCCTTGTGACTCCCCTCCCCGGCGTGGGAGAGGCACTGCGCCCGGGGACAATCACCCTCCGCGGCCGGGGCGCGTTTGTCCGGGGGAATAGGTAAAAAATAACGCAATCTATGATAATCACATTAAAAAATGTATGACATTTATATTTTACTATTTTTTTTTAATTAGGTGCTTGTAGTTGCGCTTTATAAACTCAGTGCGTCGATTGAGTGTGAGGAAGAAGATGCGAGCTGCTCATCACCTGACAGGAACCTTTGCTTTCTGCCAGGGTTCCCCTTTGCGCTGGTTAGTACCCGCACCCCCCCGGGCAGCCCCGACATCTCCTCCCCCAGGTCCGGACCGACACTGCACAGTGTCTGCAAAAATATTATTATTATTATTATTATTATTATTATTATTATTATTATTATTACCTTAATTTTAGGTAATAAAATGAAGGTAATAATATAGTGCCTTTCATTAAAGAGGTTTCCCAAAGCACTTCACTGTAAGAAAAATGCACACAATGAGAGGAGACAGCAGTTACAATGAGGGACAGGTGAGTGTGTACTGACCAGGAGAAGGACAGGCAGGTGAGTGTGTACTGACCAGGAGAGGGACAGGCAGGTGAGAGTGTACTGACCAGGAGAAGGACAGGCAGGTGAGAGTGTACTGACCAGGAGAGGGACAGGCAGGTGAGAGTGTACTGACCAGTAGAGGGACAGGCAAGTGAGTGTGTACTGACCAGGAGAGGAACAGGTGAGAGTGTACTGACCAGGAGAGGGACAGGCAAGTGAGTGTGTACTGACCAGGAGAGGGACAGGCAGGTGAGTGTGTAGTGACCAGGAGAGGGACAGGCAGGTGAGTGTGTACTGACCAGGAGAGGAACAGGTGAGAGTGTACTGACCAGGAGAGGGACAGGCAGGTGAGTGTGTACTGACCAGGAGAGGGACAGGCAGGTGAGAGTGTACTGACCAGGAGAGGGACAGGCAGGTGAGTGTGTACTGACCAGGAGAGGAACAGGTGAGTGTGTACTGACCAGGAGAGGGACAGGCAGGTGAGTGTGTACTGACCAGGAGAGGGACAGGCAGGTGAGAGTGTACTGACCAGGAGAGGGACAGGCAGGTGGGAGTGTACTGACCAGGGGACAGGCAGGTGACAGTGTGCTGACCGGGGACGGGCAGGCTTGGGCAGTCCATGTCTTCTGAGGTCAGCAGATAGTCATCAGCTGGTCCCTAGCAGTGTCTCTCCTCAGATTAGGGAAGGATTCTGCTGAGCCCTACAGGGTATAAGGCCCTCATGTAACTTGCAGTCACTTGCACTGTAAGCAGTCACACTGCTGTCCCAGAGTACCTTCCCTTTGGAGCCCAACATGCCTGCCAAAAGAACAAAACAAGATCTGGGTCACTCGTCAGTCTTTAATACCCCGTCTTGAAAGGTTTTATTCATACCAGTTTAAAGTTTATCCACAGATTGAACACAATACCCACTGCTTCTACAAGAAGCTCCCCTGACACAGTTCAAGTTGGGGTTTTGAAATAAGCATAAGAACATAAGAAATGTTATGTAAGAGCAGTTATAAACAAGATTGTTTAATGCATTGTTGAACAATATTGGTTCCACACTCCCACATCTCTTTATGTAAATGTGTGTTGCCTGGTTACATTTAAAATAACTTTTGTTAAATTTCTACATGTGACCACTGGTTAGTGTTTCACTATTGATTCTGAAGACATCCACTGAGTTGAATGTATCTGAGAATTGGAACAAGGAGAGACTGACAGTGAAATATGAGCCAGAGGAACAATTTGAAACTATATGGAATTGCATTTAAAATCAGGAACAGGAGGCGATTCTCTACCCAAAGAGTTGTGGGAGGGTGGAGCAAGCTGCAAAGCCATGTTGTTGAGGCCGATATCTTGGTTTCCTTCAAGGATATCGGCCTCAACAGCAGTGCTGGACTTCCTGAGCCACTTCAGAAGCTTCTGCTTCTGCCCAGGAAGAGCCCCGAGAAAAAGTGAGGTTCACCCTCCCACACCCCACACCCAGATCCAGCCCAGATCTCGGCCTCAAACAGTTTTGATGATTATGACAGGCCTGTACAGTTCATTCTTTCACATGCTGAGCCAAATAGGAGGTTTCTTTCCTGATCTGTGCATTTCTGGCAGCATGACAGAGGGAAATATATATCAAAGATCATGTAACTCTTTGGCTTTCAAGACTGCATAAGAGTCACACTTAATGTTAAGCCCTAAAGCACTTAATAACCAGGCCTGATGCTGTTGTCCACTTGGCAGATAATAAAGAAAATGCATTTCCTCTGTGTTTTCCAGATTGGTGAGTTTATATCGTAATCTTGAATTCCCTTGTGACCACCCGGCTTGCCCCTGCTCCTCGATCCTACCCCACAGGGGAGCTCCTGGACATGGCTCTCTGGTGTGACCAATGACAAACGACATGGCTAAGCAGAGTGTGAAGCCTGCCGCCCAGTACATTACTGTCACCTCAACGACCTGCAGTCCTGCAGTCTCTCTGCTGCTGGGGAGGCTGGTTATCATTGAGGGGAAAATTGCAATTTCCCTGGGATTATTAAGGGGCTTCAGACATCTGAGCCATTTTGAACAGTCATTCCTTATGAAAGCAGGATGTCATGCTGTCTCTAAATAGGGCATTCAGCCAGTCACTCTGCAACATCGGTGCGTGTCTCCCCCAAAGACAAGAATCCGTATAATAAAACTAAATGCTATTAAAAATAATAAATTAAGGTGTCTGGCCTTTGGGGTTTATGGGGGAGATTTACAGTACCCACTGCAAAGGCTCATTAACATCTTTTACAGCTGCACACAGTGTGTTGGTGTGAAGAGGATCCAAGAACAGTTACAGGCGACAGGAGTCTTTCAGCCCATCTGGTCTGCTTGAAAGGTAGTGATCCAGGGATCTCATCCAGCTGATTCTTGAAACAAGCCAGGGCATCGTCTTCAATACCATGGCTGGGCAGCCTGTTCCAGACCTGCACAGGTCTTTGTGTAAAGGGGTCCACGTACTGTATTTACTTGTGCTGCATGTTTGTCTTTTACAGTTTGTTCAGAAGTAGTTCTCCGGGTCAGTGTCAGTGCCTTTGAGGATTTTGAATACCCCTCACAGTATTCATATAACCTTTCAAGACTAATGACATTAGCTTGTTACATTAGTCCCCCCTGCAGTAAATACCGTCACCTCTCTTCAGGGACCCAGAGGACATCAGAGCTTTGCAAAGAGAATGAACGTTTCAGTCTCCCAAACTCTTCACGGTTTGCTATTTTTTTTAATACTTTCAGTGGACAGAGTATACTTTACATTCATGATCTCTTAAGGCCAGACATTCTTGGTAAAACTGCTTGTTGTAGCTCAGCTTCCGCTCTGTGCACAGGGCTGAGATTCTTTGTGACTGGTGCGGTTTTTTACTGTGTTGGCACCTCGGAGAACGTCAGTAAAGTGACAGGTTGTCATGCAGAAAGGAAAGTGTGCTAAAACTGATTTTCATAACACTCCTTAACACTCCTTAACAATGCCCAGCCATGTAAGAGTGAGTACAATCAAGAGGGGCTTTGTGGAATAGCTGACAATATTCATCTATCATTCTATCCTCTGTTCCCTGTAGCTGCGCACTGTGAGATGTGAAGGTTTTCTTGCAGTGTTTCCTAATGTGATAGGTGCTCTGGACTGCACAGACATTAAAGCCCTCACAGGGCCACACAAGCCTGCTTCTGTTCACAGAACATCGATTCCCAGTATCAAATGTACTGGTGAAAAAATCATTTCCGAGGCTAAAAAAACTATGAACATTAACTACAGAAAAGACCCAGTAAAAAACTGTGACTAATTTCCATCAAAAGGCTATTCAAAGGGAAATTATTTTTAAATGTGTGCCCACAATGGGTGTTATGCAGGAGTTACATAAAACAGAACATTATCGGATGATCTGTGATGCATTGTGTTACTTCAGCAACATGACTCTTGGCCATTCAGAAGACTCATACTGTGCAAGCTATTGAATAAGAGCAGGCATTGACCTGAAGTAGGAAGTCTTCTGTTAATCTGTGTTACTGGTCAGCTTGATGGGCTGCTTACTGGGGATGCGGGTTATTCCTGCACCCCCTTTTTATCGACCTCCTACCCTGACCCAGATCCTGGAGACCAGGGCTGCCTTAGTCAGGCTCTTGTAAAGACACGAGCCCACATCGACAGGGCATGTGGGATCCTGAAGTCCAGATTTCATTGTCTTGGTGGTCCGAGGGGACCCCCAGACAGGGCATGACCTGTATGACCTGAGCTGTGTATGTAACACTGCCCCCCGCAGGCAGGACGGAGCTGCCACCCCAGCGGTACCTGCAGCGGCCTGCAGGGCGGCAGAGCTGAGAGAGGCAGTGAGGCGGAACACCATCCTAGCTCCTGCACGTGGTGACCAGGTTTCTCAGAATATATCATTTTTCTTCCAATGATATGTAGGTCATATCTTACCCGAAACCTGGGGGAAAAACCTCACCAGTAGTAGCTGATTCCCATCCCAATGTGTTGGAACAGAAGAAAATGTCCCGACGAGGGAATACACACTGTAGTTCATCGTGTCGCTGAGGTGATCCTCCCCCTCCAGCCTGCTTGTGCTTCCGATTCTTGTTGTTGGCTACATTTAGCGAACATTTTCATTCAAAGGGCTGCACTGCACTGTGTATGCTACAGAGATTCCTAAGAAGAAGCACGAGCCACTTGAGTGAGAGTCTTGTATTGTTTCTTGACCTCCCATTACAGTGCAGCTGTGAGCATAAATCATTACAATAACTGCTGCATGAAAACAATCTCACACAGTGGCTGGAATAGTAGCTTCACACCACTGCCATAATAATGTGAGTTAATTCATGACGATACATGCGTGCTCATTTTGATAGTTTTTTAACATCTTGAGTTATTTCTTTGCATTACATGATGAACTTTGCCAGCCCTCCTGTCTTGTGACGTGCGGCTTGAACGCACAGGGAGTCAGATTGGTTAAGACTTGCTCTAACCAGGTCACGCAAGCCAGAGTCTGCTGTCATGAAACCTCATGAAACCAGAGCCAGCATTATGCCAGTTATCACATGAATCTGGTCCACATTTACAAGGGCAATACTGCTAGAGGCAAACCTCTCAGCAGCAACAAAAACACAAAGGCCAGACCGGAATTCGCAAAGATGTGCAAAGTCTAACCAGAACAGCTCAGGAAATAAGGTTTTATGGGGGGATGAGGCGAAGATGAAGCTTTCTCACGGGAGGGAGGGGGCTGCATGTGACCCTCAGCTGCCCCTCATCAGTGCAGCATGTGCAGGGCCACGAGGGTGGCAGAGCCCTTGACCTCCTGCTGCTGCACCAGACTGCAGGGCTGTGCAGTTCAACACTATCTTTACACTGGTTCAACTCCCCTTGACACTGCTGTCTGAGCACTGATCTGGAATCGGGGGCAATTCAACACAAAAATACGTTAGTTCATTCTCAAACACTTAATGTGCCATTGCATATACTCTGTTTATACTCGTTGCTTCTGTTGTTCGTTTAAGGAACTTTAAGAAGTTGGTCGAGACAGTCCCATCTCAATTCATCACAATCACACTGCACTGCTGTCTGACCACTGTCCACACAATCACACTGCACTGCTGACCACTGTCCACACAGTCACACTGCACTGCTGACCACTGTCCACACAGTCACACTGCACTACTGACCACTGTCCACACAGTCACACTGCACTGCTGACCACTGTCCACACAGTCACACTGCACTGCTGGCCACTGTCCACACAATCACACTGCACTGCTGAACACTGTCCACACAGTCACACTGCACTGCTGACCACTGTCCACACAGTCACACTGCACTGCTGGCCACTGTCCACACAACCACACTGCACTGCTGACCACTGTCCACACAATCACACTGCACTACTGACCACTGTCCACACAATCACACTGCACTACTGACCACTGTCCACACAGTCACACTGCACTGCTGCCTGGCCACTGTCCACACAATCACACTGCACTGCTGACCACTGTCCACACAGTCACACTGCACTGCTGACCACTGTCCACACAGTCACACTGCACTGCTGACCACTGTCCACACAATCACACTGCACTGCTGACCACTGTCCACACAATCACACTGCACTGCTGACCTCTGTCCACACAGTCACACTGCACTGCTGACCACTGTCCACACAATCACACTGCACTGCTGCCTGACCACTGTCCACACAGTCACACTGCACTGCTGACCACTGTCCACACAGTCACACTGCACTGCTGACCTCTGTCCACAGTCACACTGCACTGCTGACCACTGTCCACACAATCACACTGCACTGCTGACCTCTGTCCACAGTCACACTGCACTGCTGACCACTGTCCACACAGTCACACTGCACTGCTGACCTCTGTCCACAGTCACACTGCACTGCTGACCACTGTCCACACAATCACACTGCACTGCTGTCTGACCACTGTCCACACAATCACACTGCACTGCTGACCACTGTCCACACAGTCACACTGCACTGCTGACCACTGTCCACAATCACACTGCACTGCTGACCACTGTCCACACAGTCACACTGCACTGCTGTCTGACCACTGTCCACACAGTCACACTGCACTGCTGACCACTGTCCACAATCACACTGCACTGCTGTCTGACCTCTGTCCACAGTCACACTGCACTGCTGACCACTGTCCACAATCACACTGCACTGCTGACCACTGTCCACACAGTCACACTGCACTGCTGTCTGACCACTGTCCACACAGTCACACTGCACTGCTGACCACTGTCCACAATCACACTGCACTGCTGTCTGACCTCTGTCCACAGTCACACTGCACTGCTGACCACTGTCCACAATCACACTGCACTGCTGCCTGACCACTGTCCACACAATCACACTGCACTGCTGACCACTGTCCACACAATCACACTGCACTACTGACCACTGTCCACACAATCACACTGCACTGCTGACCACTGTCCACATTCACACTGCACTGGTGTCTGACCACTGTCCACACAATCACACTGCACTGCTGACCACTGTCCACACAGTCACACTGCACTGCTGACCACTGTCCACACAGTCACACTGCACTGCTGACCACTGTCCACACAATCACACTGCACTGCTGCCTGACCACTGTCCACACAATCACACTGCACTGCTGTCTGACCTCTGTCCACACAGTCACACTGCACTACTGACCACTGTCCACACAGTCACACTGCAGGTTGTAAGTACAGTATCTGTAGTTCTCTATATTTTTTAACTGTGAATATGTATGTCCCGTTGTTATTGCTTTATAAACACCATGAATTATCAGTCATGCCAATAAAGCTGTTTGAATTTTAAAACACTTGTATGGTTTAATGGATCTTTGTTTATTTAATAAAATCATTCACAGCACTACATGGAATGAAATTTTGATTGTGCAGTGCACGGAGCGAAACGGTATCGAAACGCCTCTTGTTGTTGTAAGTCCCTCTGGCCAGCAGGGGCCACCAGAGAAACCCCGAGTCGGGCATCCGGGCCCTCCTGAGATCACGTGAGGGGGGTGTGACTGAAGCGGGTTGACGTGGACCGGCGGGTTCCTGTCACGTGTGGGAGGACGCGAAGAAGAGGCTACAGACGCTGGACATGGACGCGGTGCTGTACGCCGTCGCGGCGGCCATCCTCGCCGTGCTGATCGTGTTCGCCGTGAAAGTGCGCGGCCAGGCGGAGCAGGGTGAGCTCTGCGGCGGGGCCAGGGGAGCTGGGGGACGGGGGGAGCGCTCTGCCCCGGGGGCGGGACTCGGCTGGACTGTCAGAGAGCAGACAGAGAGATCCAGGAATTTCACGGCTTCTTTCGGAAGAGACGTCGGTGCGTGTCTGGAAAGCGCTCCGGGAGTGACGGTCACCCCTGCAGGAGGTTGAAGGAGGTGTATTGGTCTCTCGCCGGACCAGTCTCACCCCTGGTGTACTGTCTCTCAGAGAGCAGAACTGATCGGGTCAGAACCAGACCAGTCTCACCCCTGGTGTACTGTCTCTCAGAGAGCAGAACTGATCGGGTCAGAACCAGACCAGTCTCACCCCTGGTGTACTGTCTCTCAGAGAGCAGAACTGATCGGGTCAGAACCAGACCAGTCTCACCCCTGCTGCTCAGTGTCCCAGTGTGTCTCAGAGACGGCACCACTGATCGGGTCAGAACCAGACCAGTCTCACCCCTGCTGCTCAGTGTCCCAGTGTGTCTCAGGGACAGCACCACTGATCGGGTCAGAACCAGACCAGTCTCACCCCTGGTGTACTGTGTCCCAATGTGTCTCAGAGACAGCACCACTGATCGGGTCAGAACCAGACCAGTCTCACCCCTGGTGTACTGTGTCCCAATGTGTCTCAGAGACGGCACCACTGATCGGGTCAGAACCAAACCAGTCTCACCCCTGGTGTACTGTGTCCCAATGTGTCTCAGAGATGGCACCACTGATCGGGTCAGAACCAGACCAGTCTCACCCCTGCTGCTCAGTGTCCCAGTGTGTCTCAGGGACAGCACCACTGATCGGGTCAGAACCAGACCAGTCTCACCCCTGGTGTACTGTGTCCCAATGTGTCTCAGAGACAGCACCACTGATCGGGTCAGAACCAGACCAGTCTCACCCCTGGTGTACTGTGTCCCAATGTGTCTCAGAGACGGCACCACTGATCGGGTCAGAACCAGACCAGTCTCACCCCTGCTGCTCAGTGTCCCAGTGTGTCTCAGAGACGGCACCACTGATCGGGTCAGAACCAAACCAGTCTCACCCCTGGTGTACTGTGTCCCAATGTGTCTCAGAGACGGCACCACTGATCGGGTCAGAACCAGACCAGTCTCACCCCTGCTGCTCAGTGTCCCAGTGTGTCTCAGAGACGGCACCACTGATCGGGTCAGAACCCCTGCTGTCAGTGCTTTCAAGAGCCTAGTGAAGCCTGCGGGTCTGGAGGTGGACTGCACTGTCACACAGCTTTATAAAGAGCTGGGCAGGACTGCTGGACTCGACTAATTGGACTTTACGGTTTGACGTTTCCTCAGACTGTTTGTAGGTAAATTGAAAGCTTCCGAACTGAGAACACCTCGGAGAGGAGTGGTGAGTGAACCCGGGGCTTCGTGAGTCAGCTGGAGCAGGAGCTGGCCGAGGCTGGGGCCAGGGGAAGCTCTGATCTCTAAACTCTGCCTGGTGATGGAGGGGCGGGCTTGTCCCCAAACTGTCGGCGCTGCTGGGACAGCGGACTGATGCTGCGTGTCTTCTGTGAGGGAGACGCTGTCGAAATCTGAATTTCTCTCTCCCAGCGGACAGGGATCACAGGCAGGATGTGCAGGCTCGAGCTCGCCCCCCTGTGGCGGAAGACCGCCCTGCAGGAATGCCTCGCCGCCGCAGGAACCTCAACGCCCGAGTGACAGCACAGCGGCGTGCTCAGCGAGACGCGCCTGACCTGGGTACGACACCCCCTGTGCACCTGTCCCGAGTGTACAGTGTGCACCTGTCCCGTGTGTACAGTGTGCACCTGTCCCGTGTGTACAGTGTGCACCTGTCCCGTGTGTACAGTGTGCACCTGTCCTGTGTGTATTGTTCAGTGTGCATCTGTCCTGTTGGTTCTGTCCTGTGTGTATCTGTTGTACAGTGCATACTGTGTCCTGTGTGGACTGTAATTACACTGTGTGTAATGGAATAATTAATGTCAGTGGTGGAAATGCTGGGACAGATCCAGGAGTAGAGAACTGAGCTGCGTGTCTGTGGAAACGCTGGGGCAGCTCCAGGAGTAGAGAGCTGAGCTGCGTGTCTGTGGAAACGCTGGGGCAGCTCCAGGAGTAGAGAGCTGAGCTGCGTGTCTGTGGAAACGCTGGGGCAGCTCCAGGAGTAGAGAGCTGAGCTGCGTGTCTGTGGAAACGCTGGGGCAGATCCAGGAGTAGAGAGCTGAGCTGGGTGTCTGTGGAAACGCTGGGGCAGCTCCAGGAGTAGAGAGCTGAGCTGCGTGTCTGTGGAAACGCTGGGGCAGATCCAGGAGTAGAGAGCTGAGCTGGGTGTCTGTGGAAACGCTGGGGCAGCTCCAGGAGTAGAGAGCTGAGCTGGGTGTCTGTGGAAACGCTGGGGCAACTCCAGGAATAGAGAGCTGAGCTGGGTGTCTGTGGAAACGCTGGGGCAGCTCCAGGAGTAGAGAGCTGAGCTGGGTGTCTGTGGAAACGCTGGGGCAGCTCCAGGAGTAGAGAGCTGAGCTGGGTGTCTGTGGAAACGCTGGGGCAGCTCCAGGAGTAGAGAGCTGAGCTGGGTGTCTGTGGAAACGCTGGGGCAGCTCCAGGAGTAGAGAACTGAGCTGCGTGTCTGTGGAAACGCTGGGGCAGCTCCAGGAATAGAGAGCTGAGCTGGGTGTCTGTGGAAACGCTGGGGCAGCTCCAGGAGTAGAGAGCTGAGCTGGGTGTCTGTGGAAACGCTGGGGCAGCTCCAGGAGTAGAGAGCTGAGCTGGGTGTCTGTGGAAACGCTGGGGCAGCTCCAGGAGTAGAGAGCTGAGCTGCGTGTCTGTGGAAACGCTGGGGCAGATCCAGGAGTAGAGAGCTGAGCTGGGTGTCTCTGATCTCCCAGAGGACAGCAACGGGGAGGAGCAGGACCTGGAGGAGCATCCTCAGCTCCTGGGTGCGGAGAAGGTGGGGGCGAAGAAGCAGAGGAAGCTGGAGGAGAAGCAGGCCAGGAGAGCGCAGAGAGAGGTGAGAGGCTCTCCGGTCCCCTTTCTCCTTTGTTTCCTGATCTTCCGAGCTCGTCGCTCCTGGGAGTTGGCCATGGAGTGAGTGTGTCTGTCTGTCCTGCAGTGAACTAGCGATCAATAGATAGATAGATACTTTATTGATCCCGTGAGGGAAATTGCAATCCAGGGTGTCCTGCCTTGCACCTGATGCTTGCTAGGATAGGCTCCGGCTCCCCTGCGGCCCAGAATTGGGAGAATCCGTAAGGAACGGATGGATGGACATTCAGCAGCTCAAGTCTTTCTCTAGAAGTGCAGTATGAAGTGAGCAACAAGGCAGCAAACAGGCCTTGTGTGGTATTTGTTCATTTTAAATGAACAAGCTGATGAAATCACTGCATGTGATTTTAAGTGATTGAGGTGTGTACATTCTGACACGCGGGACTTGATGGTGCAGTCCCATACAGACGGTGGGCACTCCTGTCGGCTCACCTGGGGGCCCAGTGGGGCTCTGCTCTCCAGCAGCAGACGTAAGGACCTGCAGCAGGCTGACCCAAGACGCTCGGCCTCCACTGGGCGAGGCCTCCCTTTCCAGCCTCACTGTCCTGCTTCGGTTGCTGTCTTGTCGCACTGTGGCATCCGGGGTGGGCGCTGCTGACCGGCTGTCTGGTGTTTCAGGCTGAACTGGAGGACCGGGAGGAGCGGAAACGAACCCAGCAGCTGAGAGAGGAAGAGAGGAGGAGGGAGGAGGAGAGAGAGAGACTGGAGGAGCAGAGGAAGGTGCTGCCGACACCCTGACGCCCCGACACCCCCGTGCTCGTGATCTAGCACTGACGCTCTGCTGGGCGCAGCGGCTCTGACACTCTGCTGACTGTTGCCATGGTTTCAGGCGGAGGAGGAGCAGCGAACGCGGGAGGAACAGGAGCGTCGGGAACATGAGGAGTACCTGAAGCTGAAGGAGACCTTCACCGTGGAGGAGCAGGGCCTGACAGATACGCTCACTGAGCAGGAGGTACCGACTGACTGAGACCTTCACCGTGGAGGAGCAGGGCCTGACAGATATGCTCATTTCTCACTGTTTATTTTCTGCTTTCAGACTCATAGCCTGCTGCAGGAGTTTATCGAGTACATCAAGGTGAGCCTGTCCTCTGTCCTCGACTCTAAACAGCAGGATCTCCTTCTCCCCTAGTGACCACCATTCCCTCCTCTGCCTTTTCTCCCCACTGGCCACGCAGTCCTAGGGCCCCCTGTGCCAGCCCATTCAGTGTCCGCCTCAGGGCTGGTCCTTTCACCTGTATCAGTGATGGCCACTCTCATTCTTCCTCTCTCTTCCCTGTTCCCAGAATGCAAAGGTGGTTTTGTTGGAAGACCTGGCCTCTCATTTTGGGATGCGCACACAGGTCAGTGTGAGATGAGGAGAGGCATGGTGGGTGGGTGAAGGGTGAAACTGAAAAATTAAAGAGGAGGCTCAGGTTGGAATGTTAGCCACTGAACTTTGACCCCTGCTGTGCCTAGGATGCCATCTCCAGGCTACAGGACCTTATTGCAGACGGCTCTCTAACAGGTAAGCTTTGTTTCTTCTTGGTGGTGTTTTTTTTTTTTTATATACCTGCTTCTTAAGGTGAATCAGGTTGAGCAGTGATGAGCTCACAGACAGGCCCAGTGCATGAGAGACTGGGGAGTCAGGTTCACAATCCAGGGTTGTTGTCCAACAATGCAGCAGTCAGAGCCAGAAAAACACGGTAGCGAAGTACAGGGAGGATCCAAAGCCAAACAAGCATGGTTCAAGCAAAGTCGTGGTCAGGGCGAGCCTCTGGACGAGCATCCAGGGAGAAACATGAGTGAGACACCAGAGCACCTCGAGAGAAGACTCTACACCAGAGCACTGAGCATTGTCCAATAGACCTCAAATATTTGGCACCACCTGATGCAGGCCTCGATGAAAATTGCCTGCAGGTGATGAGGGCTTCCTATCATAGTGTTTCCATGGCAGCTGGCCCTGAGTGACAGGTGAGTCAGGGCGAGGCTCATGTCAGAAAGAGTCTGATGCTGCTGTTTCATCCTGCATCCCTTGGCTGTTTGTGAGCAGCAGGTGTATTGGCTCCGGTGTGCGTGTGCACTGCGGTCCTCGAATATGTGCCTGCTCACCTGTGCTGCCCCGGCTGCAGGTACGAGGATCACATGTGATTTCTGTGCTCTCTCCCCCTCTCTCAGGGGTGATAGATGACCGAGGGAAGTTTATCTACATCACGCCAGCAGAGCTGTCGGCAGTGGCTCGGTTCATCAAGCAGCGCGGGCGTGTGTCCATCGCGGAGCTTGCCCAGGCCAGCAACTCCCTCATCAGGCTCGCGCCCGAGACCCCCCTCACAGCCTGAGGCCCCCTGTCGGAGCCAGCGGCGGTCCCCACCAGACTGCTTCCATGTTCTGTGCTAATGTGTGTTTCAATAAATGCAGAATATTTATCTTTTCTCAGACTGGACTCCTCTGTCTGCGTGATTGGGCTGCTGGGTGAGGTTTAGAGGATTAGGATATAATGCACAGTGGTGCTGTGGGGGTTTGCGGTACAGGGTCTAGTAGTTTAGGGGCTTGAGGTACAGGGTGTAGTGCTGTGGGGGTTTGGGGTACAGGGTGTAGTAGTTTAGGGGCTTGAGGTACAGGGTGTAGTGCTGTGGGGGTTTGGGGTACAGGTTGTAGTACTATAAGGGGTTTGGGGTACAGGGTGTAGTAGTTTAGGGGGTTGGGATACAGGGTGGAGTGCTGTGGGGGTTTGGGGTACAGGGTGTAGTAGTTTAGGGGGTTGGGATACAGGGTGTAGTGCTGTGGGGATTTGGGGTACAGGGTGTAGTAGTTTAGGGGGTTGGGATACAGGGTGTAGTACTATAAGGGTTTTGGGGTACAAGGTGGAGTGCTGTAGGGGTTTGGGGTACAGGATGTAGTAGTTTAGGGGGTTGGGGTACAGGGTGTAGAGGGTATATGCAATATGAATATAAGTATATGTTATAAGTGTGACACAGGGTGTCAAGGTTTGGCGTACATGCTTGTTCCCACTGGAACAGGAATTGCGCTGACTGCAGCTCAAGTTCCCTTAAAACATCAGTCCAGTTATACACTACAAACCCGGACCCCTCAAACAACCACTCCTGTAACCTGAGAGCGGGCTCCATTTGGACCTCAACACCGCAGGAGAGTCCCCGAGCCTCTTACTATCCACGCGACTGTAGCTAAGGCAACCGCGGCCGTTTCGGGTGGATCACCCCTGCGCGCGCCTGCTGAAGGGTTAATACAGGAGGCTACAGACTGCAGAAACACGCGTGACCTAAAATGACGCTGTAATGTTAAGTGACGACTAGAAGTGATTGAACTCTTTTTCCATATATGCTCTTCCGAGAACTATCTAATTAAAGCTTTACAGATATTTTCACAGAAGGAAGAGCCCAGACAGCTGTCTGTCCGGTTTGTCTAGATGCGACACCGTCTCCTCTTCCGAGGACAGCCAACCAAAGAACACACTCGCAGCCAGGCAACTGCAGCCCTGTGGGCGCCATGTTGGCTCAAGAAACAGCTTGACAGTCGCTGGAAAGTGTCAGCCTCGGCCAGCCCGGGTCTGACTGCAGGGGAGCCCGGCGGGAGCCCCCTCCCCACCCGTCCTGAGCCTCGTGCTGGCTGTAATCAAATCAGGACACGAGCTCTTTAAGTGCTTGCGGCCCGTTTGCCTCGCGGTGTTAATATCCGCTGATCCCGGAAGTCCAGCAACTCTCCGGCAGCGGACTGGGCTGCGGGTTTCGCTCGCACGGGTCCGGAAGGGACGGGTTCGCACTGGTTCGAGGGCCAGCCTGGTCGGGGTGCGGAGCTCGGTTTGCCGGTTCTGGCAGCGAGGAGACTGGTTTTCGGGCGGTCTTGCGCCTCCAGGTAAGAGGAGGTGCTGACAGGTACCCCCGCGGGGAAGACTTGGGACTGATGAAGAGTGTGATCGTTCATTTCTCATTATTCCACGCCAGAAGTGTGCTTTCTGCTGGACGGGGGGTCGTTCGGGACGGTTGGCGGAGACGGACGCGCGCTTGACAGGTGGAGTCACCGTGTTGACAACACACCTGTTGAGCGTTGAGTGTAATTAATCGTTCGTTGAGGTTCTACTAATTAATCAGAAATACCCTTTTGCAAGATTAAACATTCGTCCTGAACGGGCAGCAGCTGAGGAGTCGCTGTAGGGTATAGGCTGTGTGTGTGTGCTTCACTCTGTAGGGGACGGGCTGTGTGTGTGTGTGCTCTGCACTCTGTAGGAGACGGGCTGTGTGTGTGTGCTCTGCACTCTGTAGGGGACGGGCTGTGTGTGTGCTGTAGGGTACAGGCTGTGTGTGTGTATGCTCTGCACTCTGTAGGGGACAGGCTGCGTGTGTGTGCACGCTGCACTGTAGGGGATAGGCTGTGTGTGTGTGCTATAGGGTACGGGTTGTGTGTGTGTGCTCTGCACTCTGTAGGAGACAGGCTGTGTGTGTGCTGTAGGGTACGGGTTGTGTGTGTGTGTGTGCTCTGCACTCTGTAGGGGACAGGCTGTGTGAGTGCTGTAGGGTACGGGTTGTGTGTGTGTGTGCTCTGCACTCTGTAGGGGACAGGCTGCGTGTGTGTGCACGCTGCACTGTAGGGGACAGGCAGTGTGTGTGTGCTGTAGGGTACGGGTTGTGTGTGTGTGTGTGCTCTGCACTCTGTAGGAGACAGGCTGTGTGTGTGCTGTAGGGTACGGGTTGTGTGTGTGTGTGCTCTGCACTCTGTAGGGGACAGGCTGCGTGTGTGTGCACACTGCACTGTAGGGGACAGGCTGTGTGTGTGTGCTGTAGGGTACGGGTTGTGTGTGTGTGTGCTCTGCACTCTGTAGGAGACAGGCTGTGTGAGTGCTGTAGGGTACGGGTTGTGTGTGTGTGTGCTCTGCACTCTGTAGGGGACAGGCTGCGTGTGTGTGCACGCTGCACTGTAGGGGACAGGCTGTGTGTGTGTGCTGTAGGGTACGGGTTGTGTGTGTGTGTGCTCTGCACTCTGTAGGGGACAGGCTGTGTGTGTGCTGTAGGGTACGGGTTGTGTGTGTGTGTGCTCTGCACTCTGTAGGGGACAGGCTGCGTGTGTGTGCACGCTGCACTGTAGGGGACAGGCTGTGTGTGTGTGCTGTAGGGTACGGGTTGTGTGTGTGTGTGCTCTGCACTCTGTAGGAGACAGGCTGTGTGAGTGCTGTAGGGTACGGGCTGTGTGTGTGCGCATGCGCTGAGCTCTGTAGGGTACAATCTGTGTGTGTGTGCGCTGTAGGGTATAGGCTGTGTGTGTACAGGTTGTGTGTATGCGCTGCGCTCTGTAAGGGACAGGCTGTGTGTGTGTGTGCTGTAGGGTACAGGTTGTGTGTGTGTGCGCTGCGCTCTGTAGGGGACAGGCTGTGTGTGATCCAGTCTGTGTAATGAGGGTGCAGTGTAGTGTTGTGAGTGTCTAGTGGACAGGGCTGGCAATGACATCATCATGAGGAGACAGTGCTGGGGGATGTGTTTTTGTCAGCTTGCTTGCTTTTTTTCCCTCCTTGTTTATACTGCTCACTGTAATATGACTGGCGTCTGGTTAATCATCTATGCTGCCTGATATTTGTGAAAAGGGCAGAAAACATGATGACCCCTTGTGGTCACTGAAGTATTCGGCGTGTCTCGGGCTCCACTGAGACCACTCCAGCGCTGTCTCTCCTGTCCTCAGCCTGCATGAGCTCTGTGCTGAGTACGCGTCTCTCGCTGTCCTCCTCTCAGCTGGGCCCATCCCCACCCCTTTCCTCCTGGGCAGCGATGGCTCTCAGCGTGACCCCGGCCGCCGTGTCCCAGTGCTTCGCTCTTGTCTCGCTCTGCACCTCCATCGCCGACCCCAACTGGATCGAGCTGTGGAACGCCAGCGCCCCCTACAGCTCCACCAGTCTCATCTACGGCGTGGCCTTCACCTTGCACGCGGCCCAGAACCTCACTGACACAGGTACGCGGCAGGGAGGGGTCTGTCTGTGCTGACTGTGCTCAGGGTCGGGGCAGCAGGGGTGCTGGTTCTGTCCTGGCGCACGAGCAGCCTGCACACCATTTTCCCGGCTCAGCCACGGCATTCCCCAGCTGTCCAGAGGACACAAATTCCCACTTTTCTCAGTGCCGGCTCAGTGAAACATCAGCTGCAAGAGTCCGCAGAGTGTTTTTCCACTCTGAATAAAATCCCCTTGAGTGGCAAACGGAGGGTTAGAAAGAGGCATGTGCCCTCTGCCCTCTGTGAGCTGGATCACCACAAGGTGGCAGCAGTAAGATGTGGAGCACTGCCTCGCTGTCTCCCTGCACTGCCAGGCTGAGCCGCAGGTGTCCCCGACCCTGACAACAGGCTCCTCGGGGTACAGGGTCCTGGGCTCAGAGCCCCAGTGCAGCTGTTTCCCAGCTTCCCCATGACAGGAAGAGATGAAGGCAGTCAGCATTTGTGCACTGGTGACTCGTGATTTTATTTTAAACTAAGGATTGCAGAAAGGCGTTGTTCCTGCTCTGAAGTGGCACACAGGGGTCACACACAGCAGTGCTCCTCAACTAAGAGCATCCCTGTTGTGCTTTAGTGTCAGGCAGATTGAGTGTGTGTGCTGTCTGTCCTTGTCCCCTGTCCCTCCGTGTGTCCGTTTACTGTCTCTGTGAGCGTATATCTGTGTGTCCACTGTCCCTCTGTGTGTCGGTGTGTCTGCTGTTCCCCTGAGTGTGTCTGTTTACTGTCTGTGAGCCTGTGTGTCTGTGTGTCCACCGTCCCTCTGTGTGTGTCTTTTTCTGTCTGTCTGAGTGTTTGTGTCTGTGTGTCCGCTGTCCCTCTGTGTGTGTCTGTGTCCACTGTCCCCCTGAGAATGTCTGTTTACTGTCTCTCTGAGCGTCTGTGTCTGTGTGTCCGCTGTCCCTCTGTGTGTGTCTGTGTGCTAACAGTGCTCTGTGGTGGACAGGTCCTCTGGGAGGGCCCCAGGGCCCGGGGATGAGACTGCTCTACTCCCTGGCCGCTCTGTGTTACTGCGCTGTGCTCCTGTCCAGCATCTCCTTCCTCTTCGACTTCCTGGGTGCCAGCAGGACCCGAGAGGGGCTGTCCGTAGTGCTGCATGTCTCCACAGGTACTGAGCGGGGGACGAGCTGGGGGCTGTTCCTCAAGCATGTGACGGACACAGCCAGGAGACTGAGGACTGTGTGTGTGTGTGTGTGTGTGTGTGTGGTGTACAGCTGCCACTGCAGAGCTAGAGAGCTGGGCTTCAGACACAAGGGGCCAGCGCTCAGTGCCCGTTAGAGATTCGTGCTCATTCGAAGAGGGCCTGCGGCTGACGGGAGTATCGGACAGGAAGAGGCTGTAGCAATGCTCACGCCCAGACTGCAGGTTAATAACCCAGGCAGGGCGCCCCCAGTGGGAGACCCTGAGTCACTGCCCCGGCCAGACAGGAGGAATCCCAGCCCGGAGCTCTTCCAGGACCGCGCGGGCACTGCTGTCCGGTCTCAAGAAGGCAGACTGCTGATCCCTTCCAGCTCTGTCTCATCCCTCCGCTAAGGAGAAAATGGACAAGGTATCAGGGGAGTAGAGATTGTTCTATTTCAGGAGTCTGTTGCCAGAGGGACAGAGTACATTTATCTCAGAAGCCAATTAACAAAAGGCTAGGAGATCATGGCCTGAATGGTAATTTGATCATTTTAAGAAACTTCACAGAAAGAGTAACATCACCTTGCAGGGTTTGTCCAAGGGGCCAAGAGTGAGAATAGAGGAGTGGCTGGTATTTTAGGAACCCGAGTTGAATTTGCTTTACAGCTGTAGCTGTGGAATAGAGAGTGTTGTTCAGACAAACAGCAGCCTGACTTGTTCTTTATTGGCATGACCAGTGAATTTCAGTGTTGCCAAAGCATTTACAATTAACATCTACAGACATTTACAGTTTGTGGTGCTCTAGCAGTGCTGTCCTGAGGCTGGCTGGTGTCGGTGTGGCTCAGGTCAGTGAGCCTCGGGACCAGCTGGCTCAGGGGGCTCTGTTTTGGGCTCAGCAGGGCTTCGTGGTGAAACGGGAAGATGCTGATGTTTTTCTTTTTTCTCTATTTTCATTTTCATAAAATACAGCTAACAAGAATGGGGCTGTCTTTCTTTTACCTAGACTTCTACATAGGGGTTTTGGTCGCTGTTTTTTAGGTGTAACTGATACTTTATTACTCTCTTCTCTGTTTATTAGTTCTCTCTCTCTCCTGGTTCAGACAGACGGCAGCCTGACTCGTTCTATCTCTCTCAATTCAATTCAAGGTGCTTTATTAGCATGACCGATCAGTGTTGCCAAAGCAAAAAAAATAAATTAAAATTAACAAGAAACAAAACTAAAAAAATAACATCTGCTGACATTTACAACAAAGACGTATCATGAAATATTGCCCTATGGTGTAAGCGTGTACTGAGACTCGTCCTCTCTGTCTGTCTCAGCGGTGCTGTGCCTGGGCTCCCTGTGCGTCGCCGGAGCCTGTCTGTGCGTCGTCACTCGGATGCTGCCGGTTCGAGGACCGTGGGGCGGCCCCGCGCTGGGGGAGAGCTTCTTCATCGCCGCGCTGGCGCTGCTGTTCTGTGTGCTGGCCGCGGCCGGCAGCGTGTGGCAGTGCCGCCGGCGGGGGGCGCTGGCGAGCGGCTACATGGCCATCGAGGGTGGGGTCAGTGACCTGGACACCCCGCCCTTGCTCACGGAGGGGGAGGACGGTGGGGGCGTCTTCCCAGACTGGTCTGCGTAGAAGGAGAGGCAGTCGGGCGCCAGACAGCGCCTGGCCAGAGGGCACCCAGCCTCCCAGCACAGCACCTGAGGCTCTGAGGGTGCCTGCTGCTGGCCTCCTCTTGGCAGCACGGACTGCAGAGTTCCACACGCTTCTCGCCCTCGCTGTTCCTCCGGCTGTGTGAGGTGTGTAACGAGTCAGTTGTAGTGGTGCGCAGGCAGGCCCCAGCAGGAGCCAGAAGACACACAGGCGGCCCAGCGTGCCCAGGGGCCACGACCCGCTTCCCAGGCAAGACCGCCGCCCCCGCTGCCTGTACAGCAGCTGGCAGGGGGCGAAGCCAGCACCGGACTGGGGTGCTGCAGCGCAGGGTGGCTCTGCGGTCGACACCCTTTCTCTCCTGTCCTTCTGAGCAGAAGGGTCTCCTCTCCCTTGTTCTGTCCGCTGCCCAGTGGCAGGACCCTGATCCCCACACCCCCTCGGGATGGTGGTGAGTGTTTCTGCACTGGCACTGCCACCCAGAACTTTCGGGGAGCTCTGAGCAGTGGGCAGGTGGTCAGTCAGGCAAACGGACGCTGGGGGAGCTGTGATGTTAAAGGTGACCCCTGTCTGGGACACAAACGGGCTTCCTCTGTGGAGGGGACTGGACAGGCCGCTGGCCGTGGCCCGTTACCCTGTTACCCTGATCCTGCCTCAGCTCTGCTGCAGAAAATGGGACTTTATACACGCGTGCTGCTTTTACAGTAGCTTATCTTTTTTACAGTGTTTTTATGTTGAGCTGTATTTTAATCCACAGCAGGTTTTTCAGTGTAAACTTCGGAAGTGGCTGCTCTCTCCACTCAGGGTAACACAGATGCCTGTAACTCTCTCAGTAAAATGTATCTTTGCTTTCCTCTTCACTGTTGATGTACTGTACTTAAGGGGGTGTTGCACAGAGCTGCCCAACGCGTTCAGGTAAATCTGATCGAGAGCAGAGACGCCTGTGTTTCATGCTGTAAAAGTTACAGCCCCTCTCCAGCCCAGCCCAGCCCTGCCCTGCCCTGCAGCTCTGGGCAAAGTCGGCCCAGCTTGTGTACCTGACAGCACAAGATCCTTCCTGGACTGGCCTGCAGTCTCCCATCAGGTGTCCAGCAGGGTGGAGGTCGGCTCCCAGGGGCTGGTGTCCAGCAGGGTGGAGATCAGTGCCCAGGGGCTGGTGTCCGGCAGGGTGGAGATCAGTGCCCAGGGGCTGGTGTCCAGCAGGGTGGAGGTCAGCTCCCAGGGGCTGGTGTCCAGCAGGGTGGAGGTCGGCTCCCAGGGGCTGGTGTCCAGCAGGGTGGAGGTCGGCTCCCAGGGGCTGGTGTCCAGCAGGGTGGAGGTCAGCTCCCAGGGGCTGGTGTCCGGCAGGGTGGAGATCAGTGCCCAGGGGCTGGTGTCCAGCAGGGTGGAGGTCGGCTCCCAGGGGCTGGTGTCCAGCAGGGTAGCGGTCGGCTCCCAGGGGCTGGTGTCCAGCAGGGTAGCGGTCGGCTCCCAGGGGCTGGTGTCCAGCAGGGTGGAGGTCAGCTCCCAGGGGCTGGTGTCCGGCAGGGTGGAGATCAGTGCCCAGGGGCTGGTGTCCAGCAGGGTGGAGGTCGGCGCCCAGGGGCTGGTGTCCAGCAGGGTAGCGGTCGGCTCCCAGGGGCTGGTGTCCAGCAGGGTAGCGGTCGGCTCCCAGGGGCTGGTGTCCAGCAGGGTGGAGGTCAGCTCCCAGGGGCTGGTGTCCGGCAGGGTGGAGATCAGTGCCCAGGGGCTGGTGTCCGGCAGGGTGGAGGTCGGCTCCCAGGGGCTGGTGTCCAGCAGGGTGGAGGTCGGCTCCCAGGGGGTGGTGTCCAGCAGGAAGCGTCAGTTCCTGGCGATGCGTTTGCCCAGCTGGATCAGTCAGGGTAAAGTGCCGTGTTGAAGGGTAGGACAGCTCTTCCCCCTGTTTCCGCTGTGTTTAGCCCTGGGGCAATACTGGCCCGAGGCAGGGCAGTGGGCTCCTGGCTCTCTGGAGCAGCGGGTCGGTACCCAGAGGGCAGCGAGGAGTACCTGGTGCTGCATCTCGGCTCCCTGCTGTCTCTTCACTTGGATCTTTGCTTCCTGTGTTCACTCACAATTCAGGTTCAGAAAACTGCCTCTCTGGTGTAATGTTATTGTAGCAGTTTTACTACAGTGCCTATACTGAACTCCACAGCACAACAGAGTCACCTCCTGGGCTATGTTCCGACAGCTGGTATATTTCATTCACAACACTGTGCCAGTGCTTGGCCAGCGCTACTGACCCGACTGCGATCCTCAGCTCTGGGCCAGTGATACTGACCCAACTGTGATCCTCGCGTCTGTAGGGCGGCTCTGGGCCAGTGATTCTGACCCGACTGTGATTCTCAGCTCTGGGCCGGCGTTACTGACCCAACTGTGATTCTCAGCTCTGGGCCGGTGATACTGACCCAACTGTGATCCTCGGCTCTGTGGGGCGGCTCTGGGCCAGCGCTACTGACCCGACTGTGATCGTCAGCTCTGGGCCAGCGATGCTGACCCGACTGTGTTCTTGGCTCTGTGGGGCGCCTCTGGGGCTCTGAGTCCACACTCGCGCTCGTCTCTTTGCAGAGTTGTGAAACGAGTTGTGAAACGTCCGTCTTCGTGTTGGTTCTGTCCCTTCTGTCCACACTGCAGAAGGCTGCTGTTGTGCTGGTGAGAGTAGAACTCAGTTTTTCACTGCACTCAATCACCCTGTGCCTTCCTTCTGCTAAACAGCCTTATATCTGGGTGTGCATGAAGTCTTCAGGCTCCAAGTGATGTTGTGGTATCAGTTCTGTCTTAATCCAGATGATTATCCTACCCAGCTCTGAAACTGTCAGTGGGGTTACGGCTGACACCCCGTTTGTAAAGGCCTGGTCCCAGTCTCTGTAATGCTGGGGGGTGCCCCCCAGCGGGGTGACTGTGAACTGAAGCACAGAGAACAGGTCAGGTCAGGTCCTTCTGAAATGCGGGACATTATTTATTCATGTGTTTGTAGGAACATAATGCTTATGGATTTTGGATATTGATTAAGTATTGTTGCTGTTGTTGATTATGATTAATTGGTCAGTAACGAGCGGACAGTCGTGACATTGTTGCAGTAGTGCTGGACCACGGGCCGGGTGAGAGGGGTCTGGCTCAGGAGTGCAGGAGGACAGGTTTAGAGGCGATTTGCCCTGGCGAAGTTCAGTAGAGAAGCACGGAGGCGGACAGCCATGCCCGTGTCCTGAACTGGGCTGTGCAGGGTTGGAGAAGCGCCCCAGCAGGCGAGCGAAGCCTCTTTATTTTCTGTGTACAAGTCCTGGCTCAGGGCTACGCCCTCCGTCTCTGCACACAGCAGGAGAGGCAGAGCGGACAGACTCCCTCTCCAAGGCCTCTTGCCTTCTATCACAAACCGGAGACACAGCCCCCAGCCCCAGCATGGCTGATCCCTCACCACGAGCCGCACGAGCCCGCCACAGGGGGCGCTGTGCTGCTGAGACTCGCACCGCCCTCTCCGCTGTGCCAATTATTAGCTCAGGTGGTGCTGCTGCTGGTCTGTGACGTGACTCCATGACCACAGGGCTCGACACAGAGCTGTGTGACATGGCCTGGACTCGAACCTGTGACCATAGAGCTCCAGCTGCAGTTCCTGGGAGGCCCAGCACGCCCCTCCAGCGATGAACAGAGGCCTTGAGGAGGGTGTGGAGAGGGGTGTCCTCAGCTCTTTCTCATGGGAGCTGAAGGCACCCTGACTCCACGGCGCCACCCTGGGGCCTCAGCTGGCATGACGGCGCTCCAGCAGGACGGCAGCAGGACATGGTGCTGGAGGTGCAGAGAAACCCCACTCCCTAGACGTGAGCCCAGTTTTGTTGCAGTTTTGATGCTCAGTGTATACTGGGAAATGTGGGACAGGCTTGCCGATTGCACAGTGGCCAGTCCTGACCGCCCAGGAGAGTCCTGCTACCTCAGACCCTTCCACCCAGCCCCTGGAGGCGCATGTTAATGATGCTTCTGTCTGTTTTAGATTTGAACAGTTTGTTTCATGGAAATCTTTCTGTTGAGAAAATAAAACTAAAAGCAAAGCTCTCACTGTTCAAGGCTTCCCATTTTCCTGAAGGAACAGTCTTCCGAGCCAGGACCCAGGAGCTATGACCCAGGGGTCATAATCCCGACAGGATCCTGCACAGCTCCTTCAGGATGCTGGGTTAATCTGACCCTCCCGCTGTAGAGTGAGAGAGAAGGGCAGTGCTCTCGTCCTCTGTTATCACCTGACTGGTTCCCAGGCTCCCATTGGCTGGAGCCCGTCACCATAGTAACCCTGACAAGTTGATGTCACCAGGAAATTTGTGAATGGAGAGAGGAGAGGAAGGGGGGCCTCAGGGGAGCGTGTGAGTGTGTGTGTGAGTTTCTTGCCATTCAAACATGCATGCTCTGAACACAGGGACACTGCAATCCTCATAGACTTCCCAGCCACACACGAGGGAGTTGTGCAGGTGGGTGATCTCCTCATGCATCCTGTCAGTTAAAATCAACTTAAAAATAGGGAACTTAAAATTAGAAAACCTGTCAACTCTCTCCAGTCCTGTCTGCTCTACCCACTGGCCCACACTGCCTCCCTCTCTCTGTGTTCTACCCACTGGCCCACACTGCCTCCCTCTCTCTGGGCTCTACCCACTGGCCCACACTGCCTCCCTCTCTCAGCTCTACCTACTGGCCCACACTGCCTCCCTCTCTCTGGGCTCTACCCACTGGCCCACACTGCCTCCCTCTCTCAGCTCTACCCACTAGCCCACACTGCCTCCCTCTCTCAGCTCTACCCACTGGCCCACACTGCCTCCCTCTCTCAGCTCTACCCACTGGCCCACACTGCCTCCCTCTCTCTGGGCTCTACCCACTGGCCCACACTGCCTCCCTCTCTCAGCTCTACCCACTGGCCCACACTGCCCCCCTCTCTCAGCTCTACCCACTGGCCCACACTGCCCCCCTCTCTCTGGGCTCTACCCACTGGCCCCCACTGCCCCCCTCTCTCTGGGCTCTACCCACTGGCCCCCACTGCCTCCCTCTCTCTGGGCTCTACCCACTGGCCCACACTGCCCCCCTCTCTCTGGGCTCTACCCACTGGCCCACACTGCCTCCCTCTCTCAGCTCTACCCACTGGCCCACACTGCCTCCCTCTCTCTGGGCTCTACCCACTGGCCCACACTGCCTCCCTCTCTCAGCTCTACCCACTGGCCCACACTGCCCCCCTCTCTCAGCTCTACCCACTGGCCCACACTGCCCCCCTCTCTCTGGGCTCTACCCACTGGCCCCCACTGCCCCCCTCTCTCTGGGCTCTACCCACTGGCCCCCACTGCCTCCCTCTCTCTGGGCTCTACCCACTGGCCCACACTGCCTCCCTCTGTCTTAGTCCCTGTTCATTACTTCAGACTGTGAAAGGAGCCTAATTCTGCTCCTCCCCTTCAGCTGACATTCAGCCATTACTGCTCCTGTGAGCAAGACAGTGAGGGCTCTTTACTGTGTGTGTGAGAGGTTGTGTGTGACGGTGTGTACGAGGGTGTATGAGTGCCCTGCTGCTCCAGGGCCTACCGCAGTTGACTACGTGAGTGTTATTTCACAGGTGACCAGATGTGTGTGCTGAATATGTCACTTCCTCCCACCTGCTGTGTTCTGTGGAAACAGCACTGCAGTGCTGTGTTTATTGTGCTGTGTTCGGTAGTGCAGTACAGTGAGAGTGTCTGTCCCAGCACATTCCCTGGAAAAGCCTGCTCTGTCATTTACCATGGTGATATTATGGAAACTGTAGTTCTGTAATGATATAATAATTCTGAAATACAGTTTTAAAGGAGCAACACAGTGCATATCAAGGACTGTAATAGTGTAAGATCTAGAAGCAGTGTGTAAAATGTAGTTAACATGAGTAATATGATTCATGTTGTAGTTAGTACAGCTCTGTCTGTCCATCCATTGTCTGAAATCTCCTGTGGCCCAGGGCAGTCCGAGACCTGGACCGAGAGCACACACACGGCCAGCGGAGGTGTGCTGAAAGTCACAATGAAACAGGAGTCCCTGCAGAAACCTGCACGAATAAGGGCAGAGCATGCAGACTCCACACAGGCCACAGTCCATGACTCAAACCCAGGACACAAGAGCTGTGAAGTATCAGCTGTGAATACATATTTGACCTATTGTTACACCTATTACCCTGTATCTACTTGGATATAAGGACACTGCACGGGTTCGAAGCAAGAGAAGACCATGGATCCCGCTGTCCACTGTCCGGGCGGACCCCTGAGCCTGACCGAGCTTTCTGTGAGGGGTTCCGGTTGGCGAGCTCGAGATTGTGCCCTGGTTCTGGTCTCCGTGATGGATGGGATCCTGGGACCAATTAGTGTTAATTACCAAACACGTCTGAGGGGCTGCCTGCACCCTGTCTTGTTTGCACCTTGTCTTCTTAACCTGCTGGGGGGAACGTGATCACAGACCTTGCAGAGCGAATACACCTCCTCACGTCCTTGGCCAGTACAGTACTCGCTGTGTCCACTGCCCCCGTCAGAAAGGCAGGATCACTCCTTGTCTGGTCCCATGCTGTCTGCCTCCCGTAACATTGATCCACTCAGTGATTCCACGGCAGCTGGGTCCATCATTAACCTGATTAAGTTTTTCCACATTCTTGTAGACGGACGTCAGTGCTGTGTGTTCAGTTTTCCTGTCAGCCCTGTGAATAGGGTCTCTTGGCCTGTGTGTGGTACTTCTCTGTTCTGCAGGCCCTGCAGTCTCCTCTGTAAGCACACAGACAGGGGCCAAGGGCTGGGGCCCACAGGGGTGGCTCCTCAGCTACAGCTGTTCTGGAGTCAGTCCTTAAGGAGATGGGATCTCAGTTTGGCTCTTCCTTAATTGATAATAACTATAATTGCTTGCATTTGTACAACAGGTTTATCCCAAAAGATTCCCAGTTCTCACAAAGCACCTTTCCATGCAGACACAGTCTTGTCTTAATATATGAACAATATAACACAATATAATGTCAAACTACAGAAATATGTTTTTGTCTAGCACCCTTTCAAAGCAGTGGTGTTGCAGTCTGCTGTACAAATGAGCTAAAAGCTGACTGCGGAGAGTGGGCTGACGGAGGATAACGGATGTGGAACCGGAGCCGAGTGGACAGTCGCACTTCAGGGGCTCCGCAGGGCTCGTTCATTGTATAGAGCAACTAAATCTGAATCAATCTGCTGGAGAGTGACTGAAGAGATCAATTAAATTCACAATTAGGGGGAAGGAGATTCTGCTGACTGTGCAGCAAGTTCAGAAAAAAAGATGCATTTAGATACTAGAGTGGAAAGCAGTGGAATCTGCAGGTTTAAGGGATACTTGTGGGTCAGAAAAAATGAAAATATTTACAATACCTTAGCCAAAGTGCTCAGGCCCTTCCTACGGTGTCCCATTTTGTAAAATTAGAAAAGTTACGGCTACTCATTTTTTCCAAACTTAATATTTTATTCAAAACCTGAATGCTCAAATGAAGACAAATGGTAAGATAAGTTACACTAAATCTAAAATCAAAAGGGAAAAGGTGAAATACTGTATGGTGATTGCATGAGAATTCTGCCTGTGAGCTCAGTCTTTGCTGGAGGACCTCTGGCGGTCATCAGGTTCTTGACAGCTCACAAGCCTTCGTGACTGAGTCTCGACCCGCCTCGCACGCTGGCGCGGGTCACTTCTGTCCACTTTCTTGGCAGATGTGCTCAAGCTCTCTCAGGGCTCTTGGGCATCCCTTCATGGACAGCGCACTTTTCCAGTCTCAGGGGGACTCACGTCTGGGCTCTGACTGGGGTCCTGGAGGAGGTGAGCTGCGTAGCTCTGGGCCACTTTAATGCTGAAAGGTCAACATTTGTCCCAGTTCCACCTGTGAAGCAGGTTTTCCTCTTGGGTGTGACAGTACTTTGCTCTATGTTCCCATCAGCCTTGAAAAGCTTCCCAGGCCCTGCTGGACCGTCGGGCTGGTGCTCACTGGGCGGTGTTCCACATTGCAACACGCCAGATCCAACCCCAGAGCTCCAATTCTGCCACTTTTACTTTGTACCTTTTTCCACATGTGCAGTATCGCTCAGATGCTTTTTTCCAGACTCCATGAGAGATTTAAGGTGTTTTCTTTCAGTTGAACACAGGCCATTTTTGTGGACTGACGGGAGATTGTCAGCTCATGGACCTCTTCTCCCCCCTCACCAGCTGAGCTCTGCAGCTCTTCCTGTGGCCACTGGCCTCACAGTCGATCCCTCTGCAGTGTCCTGAAGAGTGGGCTCCACTTGGGAAGAGCTTGGGATGAAGTGTGTTGCAGGAATGTGAGGAAACATTAATGAATTATTTCAAATCTGATGGAGGTGGACCTCTTGATCTCAGCACACACAGCAGTGTAGCAGACACCAGGTGGCGCTAGTCACTCGCAGCACTACGATGACATCACACTGTCATCCCGTCCTCTGGAGCTCTGGCTCAGTCTGGACTGGGCTGATCTGCAGCTGAAGAGGCTTGAACGGGGCTGCTATTTTGCTTTTGGTGGATGAAAGCTGGATAATAACATCAGGATTGTCGTACAGTATTTTACATCATAATAAGAGCCCTGTGTTTTTAAAATGAGCCCTTCCAAGTCCAGAGGAGTTGGTAGCTTCCACACAGCATCTCCCAACCTGTGACTATAACAAATTGCAATCCTGAATCACGTGAAGGGCATCGCCAGGCACAAGACGGAGCAGACCGGAACCAACCCTGCGGTGGCAGCTGTGTAACACGAGGGGCCGAGCGCCCGCGCCCGCGGACAGGACGGGTCCGGGGTCCGGGGTCCGGGGTCCGGGCCGGGTGCTCTTGTTAACGCGTCCTGCGCAGGCGCGCTGCGGGTGTTGTGCCGAGCGGAGCTGCGGCGTGCGGGGGGCGGGGCGGGGCGGAGGTGGGCGTGTGAGCCAGCTGATCGTGTGCAGAGTCGCGGCGGTGTGCGGGACTGGCAGCCTGGCTCGTCTCCAGCGTCACCTCGACAGGCGATGTGCGAGCTGCGCACGGCAGTGTAGCCCGCTCGTCTGTAGAAGGTCCCGGCGCGACGGGAGCAGCGCCCAGCGCCCAGGCAGGGAGCCCGGCAGGCGCAGGAGAGGAGTCCGGGCGGCCGGGGGGGCCGGAGCCACAGAACGCTGATTGCGGCGCTGCCAACAGTAAGTGGGGCTGCTCGCAGGTAGCAGCACCCGGAGGACGGAGTGCGCCTCATTTGCATTACAAACGAGTCCGAGCACCGCGCGGCTGTGCGCTTTCCTCCCCGCGATCCCGCCGAGCGTGGCGCCTGAGCGCTGCCCGGCTGTGCGCATCCCGCAGGCAGGAGGAGGAGGAGAGGGGAGGCTGTGGTGTCGGTCCTGTCGGTGCCTGTCGGTGCCGGGGACGGGGGACGGTGCGGCTGCTCTCTCTCCGCAGCGGCGGGGCTGGCGAGAGCCGACACGCGTTATGTAATGCAAGTGGGAAGACAGGATCTCGCCTCTCCACGGAGCGCGGGTGCGAGGCGAAGGTCTGTCGCGGATGTTGTGGATATTGTCCTCCTGGAGGAACTCGGATGCGCTGCTGTGTGTAATCGCGGCTGTAACCTTGACTGTGTCTGCGGGTGGTGTGACGAGCTGTCGGCTGTTGGGGACGGGGCTGGGCGCCGGTGCCCCGGGAGGAAGGAGCACACAGCCCTGCCGGCCGGGTCTCCGTGGCGCCGCCGAGAGGGCAGGGAGCGCCGGTGTGTCCGTAGTGTCTTGTCTCCGTGGGGCAGAGCGCGGCGGTCCTGCGTGGATGCGAGCGTGTGTGTGTGGATGCGCGTGTGCGCGCGGCCGCCTGGGGGCGATGATGTAATCCTGTTTGTGTGTAAGTGTGCCAGCTGTGTGTGGGGGGGGGGGTGCGAGCACGTGCCGTGGGGCCGTGTGAGCGCGGAGGGTGGCGTGATGCCCCGGCGCTCGGCGCTGCGCTCCTGCTCGGGTGAGCTGGCCGTGCAGTACTCAGCCCCCTGCTCTGCTCTTCTCTGACCTGTCTGTCCCTGCCCGGCCCGGCCCGGTTCGGTGCGGTGCTGCGCTGTGAGTTTGGAGGGAGGAGGAGTCAGGCAGCTCACCTTACTGCCCATCAGAAAATACTGCGCCCCCACCTCCCTGTCACCTGAGAGAGGGGGATCGATCCCTGCTCCTCCTCTGGCTGTGACCCCAGTCAAAGGCTCCCAGGACAGCAGCCCAGCTGTCCCTCCTGGCCCCTGCAGCTGTTGGTGATTAATCTCAGGATCTCATCTATCTGTGTCTTAAGACACGCCAGGGTTTCGGCTTCAACAACATGGCTGGGTGGCTTGTTCCACACTCCCAACACTCTGTGTGTAAAGAAGTACTCCCGTCGCGTCCTGATGGGAGAAACTCATCCAGCTGTGTCTTGAGGGAAACCAGAGTATCGGCTTCAGCATCATGGCTGTGTACCTGTTCCACACACCCACAACTCGTAGTGCGCAGGGCCTCCTGTTCTCAGTTTTCCCTGTGTTTCACTGTGGTTTCCCCTCTAACCCTCTGGCTCGTGTTTCTCCCTAGATGATGAAGACGTCCCCTGGTTTGACTCTGGGGTTCGTGAATACTTGAATCTTAGTCCAACCTGTTCGAGGCAGGAAAGGTTCAGTCCTGTAGTGGATCTGCTTGTTCCTGTCTGGACTGAGCTGTGTCCAGTGTACAGGTTTAGCATGAGGTCTCTCCAGTTCGACTCCGTGCTGTTATCTGTGTACCCTGACAGTCTGCTTGCACTTTTACTGCCCCCCACAGTGCCCTGAGGGTGTCGGTGCTGTAGGGTTTCAGAAGTAACCCTGTCAGTGTGAGGAGCTCAGGAGTGAGGGTCTGTCCAGGCCCTGGGGGTCCAGTCCAGTCCGGCCTGGTCCAGAGTCTGTCTCGGCCACAAGCAGGCAGTGGCCAGCTCGCCAGTGGACAGGCAGGCACTGACCAGGAGCTCTGAGCTTGCAGACCCGTCAGTCTAAGGGCTTGATTGGGGTCAGTTAGGAGCTGAGGTCATAGGTCAGAGGAAGGTTCTGGAGTGCCTGCTGTGGCTGAAAGCCTCTGTCTGCTGGCGAGATCCCTGCTTGAGAAGGGTCTCGCATTGTACTCTCCTGGCAGCAGGGTGGTTCAGCTTAGAGCAGAGACATGTGGGTCCACTGCCGATCCAGGAGCTTGCCCAGTGGTCAATCAGTGAAGCGGTTTGCTGCAGGCGGGCTCCAGGTGTCGTGGGTTTGAGCCTGGGTCACCTCTCCAGCCGACAGTGACCGGGGTGTTTTTTCAGCGCCAGCTCAGCCCCTGGTCAAACAGGGAGTAATGAGCGATAAGTCTTTCCTCCTGTCAGCACTGAAGCTCGTCACGTCCCTTCGCTTGTGCCGGTAGTGTGTCCAGAGCAGCTCGTTGTGTTTTAACACGGACTACAGAGACTTGCAGTGCAGTAGCTGATTAGGTCTGTGTATATTAAAACACTCGGTGCAGATGGACAGTTTGGTGAGTTAGTCTTGCAGAAAAAAACATTTCTAATTACGTTTTTTACAATGTTGTCCTGTTTTACATGCAGTACTCCATTTGTATTGACAATGCCCGTTGCCTGGAATACTGATCAGAAGCGATCCGAAGGGAGTCCAGGAATTCTTAAATTATCTTTCTGCATGGAATGAACAATTCCTGTCAGCTGTTCCAGACACCCACAACTTTCTCAAGTGTGTTAACACTTCTTGTACCTTGTTTTCTGTAACACGGGGACATGTTATTAATATCTTCTGTTGCAAATACAATATTCATGTAGAATGTTTGCTTTTTGTTTCTAATCTACCATTATCGATCCCTCATTATCTCATTAAATAATACACCTCTTCCTGTTCTTTCACTGTTGTTGCGCCGAAGCAGCTCTGCCTTATTTTCTGCCTCTGTTGCAATATTCTTTTCTGTCTCCTGCTTGGTGACTCTAATGTCCTTTTTCAGATGCAGCTCATTTTACTCTTTTACATCTTTGAATCCTGGGACTCTTAAAACAGTCTGTGGAAGTGCTCTCTTCCCTCTGAGCTGTTGTCTTCATGTTTTCATCAGAGTGTATATCCTTTATGTTCCTAGACATGGACATGATTGTTTAGGGATGAATTTGTTTTGAACCTTCAACATGGTTTTTTAAGTATAACCACTCTCTTCTGTTCCCAGCTCACTCACTGCCTGTAAGCCTTCCCACTCCTTCACTGTGGGCTGTTCATAAACTATACACCCTCATTTTAATCCCAGGTTCTTGAGAAGGAAAGTGTGTGTCAACAGTAACTCTACAGTGGCTCAGTCACACACTGTAGTTCTGTTAATACTGTTATGGTTGTTTGAAAGGAGTAGGTCAGGGTTTTCAGACTTTCTTTCCTGGAGGGTCTAGTCTGTTCTGGGTTTTGTCGCAACCTGAATTGTCAGTTAAACAATGAACCTAATGTTTTCTTAATATATTTTACAGTTGATAACTTTGACTTTGTTAAAGGTATAGTAATCTGCAAAACACTCTGGAGCCAGGCTAGAAGTTAATTAACATGAAACCCACTTTGTAACTAAGAGCTCAGGGGGAGCCATACCCAGAAGACACCGGGCTCTCTGTAACACGGGCTCACCTCCTGTGGACTAGGGCTCTTCACAGACTGGGCTCTGACATGATCATCAACTGTTCCAGTTATAATCTGCTTCTGCATTGGAAGCACTTCTTTACCCAGAGGGTGGTGGGAGACTAGAACTAGCTGTCCAGTTGTGTTGTTGAAGCCGATGCCCTGGTTCCTGTCAAGAAACAGCTGGATAGGAACCTGCGATCAGTGAGCTACTAGCTTCTGAACAGACTGGACTCCTCTGCAGGGACTACTGTCGTCTATAACCTGTCTTATGTTCTTAAACCCCCATCACAGTGTCTGTAATAAAATGGGGGGAAGTTTAAATCTCCCAGGAATATAACATTGTCTTGACTGCACACCGCCCTGATCTCAGCAGGCAGAAGATGCATTAGCTGCTCTGTAGTTACACCAGTTGCTTGCAGCTCCTGTGTTCCAGTTGATCCCAGTGCAGCTCTTGCAGCTCCAGTGTTCCAGTTGATCCCAGTACAGCGTTCCTTCACCCATTCAGGGGAGGATCTTTTCTGTTGAAGTCTGCATGACAAGTACTTCCTTAAGTACTTAAGTCAGAGCATGAAGGAGGCTTGCACAGATCTTGTTATCTTCACCTGGTGTGTGTGGAATATCCAGCTCAGAGGTCAAAGGTTGGGCACCCAGTCTTCAGGATGTCTGTCCAGGAAGTTGCCCCACTTTGGCCCAGTATGGGACCCGCAGAGGCCAGAACCTGCTGGAGGTCCACAGCTGGGCATGGGAGTCGTGTTGAGCCTTGAGCAGACTCAGGTTCCGTCAGAGAGCTAGTGTAAGATCCTTTTATTGTGTTGATCAGCAGAGCGCTGGAGCCTGTGTTGTGTGCTGTGTGCTCTCCTGTCTGTGTGCTGTGGAGAAGTGTTTACAGATCTGTGGTGGAAATATCAGCCTGTCTCATGCTGTTTCTGAGATCAGAGAGCAGGAACCATATCGGGACCTGAAGCCCCCCACTCTCACCTGCTGGGACAGAGGAGCTGGGGTTTCATTCCTGGGGCTCAACTGGGGTGTTATACTGCTCGTGAGCTGTGTGTGTGCCAGTCGGGAGCCAGTGCTGTACTGGGTCAGTTTGTATTTGCGTGTTGCGAGCTTCTGCCAAGCAGAGTGGAGTTTGGACGGAGGTGTGTGCTGTAAACAGCTCTGAGCACTGTGTGCGATTCTCCTGGTCAATGATCAGTCATGCTGGGTCCAAGTGCCAGGGGGAGAGTCGCTGTCTCTGCTCTGTAAGGAGCAGAAGCTCTTCAGTGCACCTGTTTGGGGTCTCGGTGAGTTTCAGAGTGAAGGCCGAGGCTGGGCTCAGGTCTGGGCTCAGCGTTGAGCCAGGGGTAGCGTTAGATGAGCAGCTAAGATCATGTAAGCATTACAAAGCCCAGAGCCCAAAGCTCTCCTCTGCTTGTTCTAATTCATTGCTAACCTGATCCCTGAGACACCAGAACCCCTAGCAGCTTACGGGCAAACCTCAGTCTCCTCAGGACGGGCTAGTGAAAGGTCACGCAGGGGTCAGAGGTGGTGGAATACACTGGTGCTCATGGCTGTAATGACTCCAAGAGCCTCTGGTTCTACAGATTTCGAGCAGTGGTCCGCCCCTGGTGCGATCGGTTGCCTCTCCTCTCGAGCCCGGCTCCTTTCCCACGATGAGGAGACCCAAGATGCTTGCAGGTCATGCGTGCAGAACCTCCCACCTTCAAACCTTTCTTCCCTGCAGCTTGTCTGTTGGGGCTGCACAGATGTGGGGGTTCCTCTGCAGTTACAGGTACTCCCGGGGAGGTCAGAAGTGCACCAGGGGTGTGCTGCTCGCTGTCCAGCCTGGAGCCACCGGACAGTTAGGAGTGAGTGTGCAGGGTCCTGTTTCTCCTGCCAGCTCCTCTCTGTGCTGCGTGACTGCAGGGCACGAGGCGTCTGACCAGCTCCTTGCAGGGCTCAGACATACAGTAAACAAGGTCAGACACAACACCAAGCACAAAATAGAGCAGGCTGTGGAACCTTCTTATCCCACGACAAGCCCTGTACAGCGTGCAGGGCCTGACACATACATTCCTTTTTGTACCACAGGGAACATGGATGGTTCTGCTGTGTTTCATTGGGGTGACGTTTGGGCGGGGGTACTCTTACAGTCGCCTCCAGAATTTTATTCTAGCCAGCTGCCAGGCCCTGCACCCTCCCTTTCTACGACACAGAGAGGCTTACAGAGCTGGTCACAGTCTGTGCGTTGCTGCCCACGGAGGGTGGCTCAGTGTGTGTGCTGGGCACACAGAGCAGCGAAGGGTTAACGCTGCGGGCCAGGTGCACTGAACAACAGAGGGACGCGCCCAATCAGAGCGCAGCAGTGTCTGCCCTGGCGCTGTGCGCTGCAGGCAGCAGGGGAGCGCGGGACGAGGCAGCAGAGTAGCAGAGGGTAGCGGAGGAGGGGAAGTGAGGGCACAGAGAAGGGCAGGAGGGCTGCACAGAAACAGGGAGGGGCTGCCTGTTGTCAGAGAGACCTTTGTTTGCAAGTTGTCTCCAGATTTCCTGGAAAGGCGCGCGGCTGTGGTCCCGACAGGCTGTTCTCTGTGCGCTGGAGTCACAGGTGTGGAAGGTGGGAGCAGCTCCGCTCCGCCTCTGCGCTCAGGTACAGTAAACACCTGTCTCGCTGGGCTTCGGGTTCCCAAACCAGTCTTTGTCCTTCGCACTTTCACTTTCTTTAACTGGCTCCAGCCGCCGGTCCGCGGCCACAGTCAATGAAAAGGCCGGAGCGTTTCAGATTCCTGGGCCATCGAGAGGCGGAGTCTTCGGCTCGGTTCCTGGGTTCGTGGGGGCAGCTACAGGTTCCCACGGTGCGGTTTGAGCACTGCGGGCGACGGAGTGGGGAGACTGAGGGTCAGGCTGGATCAACTGGTGCAGGACGAGGAGCTCAGCGCGTTGATCCAGTGTAATCTGGGCTGGGATCTTTAATGCACAATAAGTGTGGAGGCTGTTGTGCCCCCTGACCCAAGTGAGGCGCTGTGAGTGGATCCCCGTGTCCTGCTGTCCCCAGTCAGAGCTGTGGGTTCACCAGAGTGGGCACTGATTTACCACGGGGCTCTGACTGGCACAGGCTGGGCTGGTCACTGAGTCCAGGAAGCATGTAGCCTTTTTCACTAGGAAATAGCAATGTGGTTTTCTGCTGTTGCTCTTGTTGTCTGTACTAACAAAAGCACAACCTGTGTAACCTTATTTGCTTAGAGAGCATTTTACTGTATGTAAAGGTGGAAATCCAGCAAAGAGCCCAGAGAGAGGGAGGCAGTGTGGGCCAGTGGGTAAGAGCCCAGAGAGAGGGAGGCAGTGTGGGCCAGTGGGTAAGAGCCCAGAGAGAGGGAGGCAGTGTGGGCCAGTGGGTAAGAGCCCAGAGAGAGGGAGGCAGTGTGGGCCAGTGGGTAAGAGCCCAGAGAGAGGGAGGCAGTGTGGGCCAGTGGGTAGAGCCCAGAGAGAGGGAGGCAGTGTGGGCCAGTGGGTAGAGCCCAGAGAGAGGGAGGCAGTGTGGGCCAGTGGGTAAGAGCCCAGAGAGAGGGAGGCAGTGTGGGCCAGTGGGTAGAGCTGAGAGAGGGAGGCAGTGTGGGCCAGTGGGTAGAGCCCAGAGAGAGGGAGGCAGTGTGGGCCAGTGGGTAGAGCCCAGAGAGAGGGAGGCAGTGTGGGCCAGTGGGTAGAGCCCAGAGAGAGGGAGGCAGTGTGGGCCAGTGGGTAGAGCTGAGAGAGGGAGGCAGTGTGGGCCAGTGGGTAGAGCCCAGAGAGAGGGAGGCAGTGTGGGCCAGTGGGTAGAGCCCAGAGAGAGGGAGGCAGTGTGGGCCAGTGGGTAGAGCCCAGAGAGAGGGAGGCAGTGTGGGCCAGTGGGTAGAGCCCAGAGAGAGGGAGGCAGTGTGGGCCAGTGGGTAGAGCCCAGAGAGAGAGAGGCAGTGTGGGCCAGTGGGTAGAGCCCAGAGAGAGGGAGGCAGTGTGGGCCAGTGGGTAGAGCCCAGAGAGAGGGAGGCAGTGTGGGCCAGTGGGTAGAGCCCAGAGAGAGGGAGGCAGTGTGGGCCAGTGGGTAGAGCCCAGAGAGAGGGAGGCAGTGTGGGCCAGTGGGTAGAGCTGAGAGAGGGAGGCAGTGTGGGCCAGTGGGTAGAGCCCAGAGAGAGGGAGGCAGTGTGGGCCAGTGGGTAGAGCCCAGAGAGAGGGAGGCAGTGTGGGCCAGTGGGTAGAGCCCAGAGAGAGGGAGGCAGTGTGGGCCAGTGGGTAGAGCCCAGAGAGAGGGAGGCAGTGTGGGCCAGTGGGTAGAGCCCAGAGAGAGGGAGGCAGTGTGGGCCAGTGGGTAGAGTCCAGAGAGAGGGAGGCAGTGTGGGCCAGTGGGTAGAGCCCAGAGAGAGGGAGAGTACATGAGACACTTTCCCGAGAATTTGCTTTATCTTGATATTTTCAGACATTGCTTTACTTTTCTGTGCGTGTGTCACTTTTGTGCAGAGCAGGCTGTGCAGCAATCATTTCCCAGCAGGCTCTGCGCTCCACCTCTCTGCGCCAGGGCGTCTCTCTCCTGGGCTCCAGTTTAGGAGGGTTAGTTTCCTCCTAGTGACTCTGTAACTTGCAGCTGCTGCGTGTGCTTCAGCCAGTGTGTCTGGCGGACACGCAGACCCCTGTGTGTGCAGTGCACTGGGAGGCCTGCGAGGGGCGCAGTGTGAATTCTCGGTGTCGAGACGGAGCCCAGGCGTGTTTGCGACAGAGGTGCAGGGCCTGACAGAGACGCTCGTGTGTCCTCTCTCTGCAGTGTGTCCGCCCGCCGGCTGGCCCTCCACCCCCGCGTGTTGCCATGGCGAAGTTGGACACTCTGCCGGCGCTGAGTGACCCCGCGACCTCCCCCAGCCAGCAGGGCAGCATGGGCAGCGTGGGCAGCGGGGTGGCAGGGGAGCAGGAGTTCGCCATGAAGAGCGTGGGCACCCGCACGCAGCCCAGCGCCGCCCGGCCCGGCCCGCGCCGCTGCACCGCTGAGGACCGGGCCTTCAGCGCCGAGCGCGCCCCCGTCGCCAACGCCCTGTACCTGAGCGGGCAGCGCGGCGCCAGCCTGGACCTGTGCGGCAACAACGTGGCGGCTGGCGGCGAGAAGGGCGCAGGCAGCCTGCCGCCGCCTCAGTACCGAGAGCCCCCCGGCGCCGCCCCGCTGGACAACCACAACCCCCCCAAGCTCCTGCCGGTGTCGGGCAAGCTGGAGCAGGTACGTGCCGCGGCCTGTCCGAGCGGGCGCGCGCGGCGGCGCCAGGCGCGCGGCCCGCGGCTCACGGCTGCGTCTCTCCCTCCCCAGAGCAGCGACGGCCTCGTCCGGCCCTCCGCCTTCAAGCCCGTGGTGCCCAAGAGCTTCCACTCCATGCAGAACCTGGTGTGCCCCCCGCAGAGCGGCGGCGGCCGCGGCGCGGGCGCGGGCGCGGCGGCGGGGCAGCAGGACAGCCCGGGGGCGGGCAGCGGGGGCGGGGGCGCCCGGGACAGGCCTGGCGGCGGCCGGGGGGGCGCCGGCGGGGGGCTGTCGGACTCCGGCAGGAACTCCCTGACCAGCCTGCCGACCTACACGGGCTCAGGCAGCGTCTACGGCCCCCCCCACCCCCTGGGGCCGCTCAGCGCCTCCACCAGCCACATCAACCGGCTGGGCACCGCCGGCGCCTACGACAAGCCGGGCTGCCAGAACGGGCTGAGCGCCTCCGACAGCGGCCGCTCCTCCTCCGGCAAGAGCTCCTCCTCCTGCCAGCGGCTCAGCCACCTGAGCGACGCCCCGCCCCTGCGCCCCTCCCCCTCCTCCGACGACATCATCCAAGACCTGGAGGACCGCCTCTGGGAGAAGGAGCAGGAGGTGAGAGACTGGGGAGGGAGGGTGGACAGAGGGGATTGAGGGAGGGCTCTTATTGGACAGAGGGGATTGAGGGAGGGCTCTTATTGGACAGGGGGGATTGAGGGAGGGCTCTTATTGGACAGAGGGGATTGGGGAAGGGCTCTAATTGGACAGAGAGGATCAGGAGGAGGGCTCTTATTGGACAGAGATTATTGAGGGAGGGTTCTTATTGGACAGAGGGGATTGGGGAATGGCTCTTATTGGACAGAGGGGATTGAGGGAGAGCTCTTATTGGACAGAGAGGATCAGGAGGAGGGCTCTTATTGGGCTACAGCTACAGCTGAGCTACAGCTCCAGTTGAACATAGTAACTGGGAGCATGACATCAGGGCATGACTGGAAGGGCTCCGGCGCCCTCCTGCTCCCTGTCATCACGCCCCCTGCTGCTCTGCAGGTGCTGCACATGCGCCGCAACCTGGACCAGAGCGAGGCCGCCATCGTGCAGGTGTTCGAGGAGAAGCAGCGCGTGTGGGAGCGCGAGATGGAGGAGCTGCGGCAGAACTACGCCAACAAGCTGCAGCAGGTGTCGCGCAAGGCGCAGCGCACCCAGCAGACCCTGCAGCTGCAGATCAGCCGGCTGCAGCAGGACAAGCGCAGGCTGCAGGAGGAGCTGGCGGCCCTGCTGGCCCAGAGGGAGGAGCTGGAGAGGAAGTGCCTGGACTACAAGAAGGAGCAGGCTGACATCCTGCCTCGCCTGGAGGAGACCAAGTGGGAGGTGAGGGGGGGAGATCAGGACAGACCAAGTGGGAGGTGAGGGGGGGAGATCAGGACAGACCAAGTGGGAGGTGAGGGGGGGAGATCAGGACAGACCAAGTGGGAGGTGGGGGGGGGAGATCAGGACAGACCCAGTGGGAGGTGAGGGGGGAGGATCAGGACAGACCCAGTGGGAGGTGAGGGGGGAGGATCAGGACAGACCCAGTAGGAGGTGAGGGGGGTACTAGTGGCATCGGGGCGCTGTGTGGCAGCAGGAGTGAGGAAACCCTGCTGTTTGACACTGCTGCTCTCTGCTCTTCGGTGAGCTGCGGCCCAATTCAGGTGATGAAACTGGCCCAGTGGTGCTGTGCTGTGAAAAGCTAGGCAGATCAAAGTATTTGCAGAATTCTTAATGAACTGGTTTTGCTGGGCAACTGTCCCATTTATTGGAGTCAAACCTTTCACCCGCATACAGGATGATACCTTAAATGACAATGCTGACATTTAAACTAGAACTTTTAGGAGATTTTAGGTGGTCCCATAATGGGATGGAATTCCCTGTGTGTCCTTTCTTTCAGCCGGCTTGTGGCCAAGTTAAAGCTCCCTGGCGCCGTCTGTGCTCGGGGTGAACTGGATTGTGTGGGTCTGGGCCTCCACTGTCCCCCAGAACACCACTGCTCTGGTTTTGACACAGTTAGTGTTCATCTGCCCCATTCTGTTCCAGCTGACTGTGGCTCGACAGGCTCTGTTGGACAGAGCTCTGTGGGCCGATTCTTCCACACGGCAGCCACCAGCAGGAGGCGCTGTAGCGGAAGAGACCGGGGGAGGGGGGCTGGTGTGATCTCTGTGTGTGGCCTTGCCCGCGTTCTGCCGGGGGCTCACCTGTCTCCCCTCCCCGCCCCAGGTGTGCCAGAAGGCGGGGGAGATCTCCCTGCTGAAGCAGCAGCTGCGTGAGTCGCAGGCGGAGGTGGCGCAGCGCGCGGGCGAGATGGTGGCGCTGCGGGCGCAGCTCAGGGAGCTGAGCGGGCAGCTGCGGGAGCGCGAGGAGGCGGTGCTGGGGCTCAAGGACTCCTACAGCAGCAAGAGCCTGGCGCTGGAGCGCTGCGAGGGGGAGCTGCAGAGGACGCTGGCCGAGGTGAGCTGAACGGGTCGGAGTAACACAGCGGGACACGGACACAAGAGCCTCTCCGGCGCTCCCTGTACCACCTCTGTGTGAGTCTCCGGTCACGCTGGCTCGGCGGAGGAGAGCCCTGCACGCCTCCTGCTGCAGCAGCCCCCATCTATCAAGTAGAGAGCCCTTTGACCTCCTCTGTGGGGGCTGTGTACTCACAGTGTGCGATGTCACTGGCAGGGATGCTTGTTCGAAACAAGCATGCGGGCTTTCTCTGTGAAACAGGGACCCTTGTGATCTCCCAGGAGCCGGCAGCGGGATGAGAGAGCCGTGACGTGGTGGAGGAGCCTGTCTGCCTGTTCTCATTCCTCGTTCCGGACAGGGGTCATCCCTGTGAGTCGAGACGTACGGACACCGCTGGCGATTCCAAATGATAAAAACATAGAGTATAGAGGTGGTCCCAGTACAGCCACCTGTGGTACTCCACTAATTATATCGCTGATATAATTAAGAAGAGCATTGGTCCGAGTACAGCCCCCTGTGGATCTTTTTTACTCAGTGTAGTAAGATACATGCACAATGTAGCTTGTTCAAAGATTTTTTAACAAATGATGTAAACAAAATCTATCTTATTTAAATCCACACAATCTCCCAGGATTTCATTCTTATACAAATGATCTTTTATGGTTACCATAACTTTACATGTGGTATAAGTAAGACTTACTTAAGTATAAGTAAGGCTTACTGTATAATCAGTTAGTTCAGATTAGTTTCTCTTTATAAGGATGGGCAGTATATTAGCTATTCTTTCAGTCAGATGACATTATATGTCTTCAATGACTGATGGAACAGCTTTGCTAATGGTCTGTAAATAACGTTTCTTTGTTCTTTCTGTCTCTGATTTACTATTGGAATGAGCTTCACGCAGACTCTGTCGACCCCGTCCCTCTCCATGCCCTGCTGTCTCCATCCCCCTCCTGTCCTTGCCTGCGTCTCCTGAGCTCTGTCTCACTCCTGTGCAGTCTGCGCCCCTGGAAGTGCAGGTCTCCAGCTGTGCAGTGCAAAGTGCACTTGAAAGCAATATCATATCCTGATCACAGTTCCCTAGAGGTTCTCTTGCCTGTGTTCCTCACCCTGAGTTGTCTGTTTAAATAGACGAGAGAGGTCAAGACAGAGTGAGGACTTTAGCTGTTCACATCCCTGAAAGGTCTTCCCAATCCGTGTGAGGAAAACTAAAATCCCCCATGAGCACCACCTTCTTCACACACACGGTCCTAATTCATTCTACAACATTGACACCATGGACTCAGCTGACCCAGGTGATCTGTCTCCTGCCCCTCATGCTGTGTCTCTCAGGTGTTTTCTGTGCGGTCCGACCCAAACGGACTCCGAGCTCCTGGGTTCTCCAGGTTCGGTCCAGCGCTGAGAGCTCTTTTCTGCTGCCAGCTTTACTCCCCCCATCTCAATCAAAGCTGACTCTGGAGTCTGTTTGTCCCGTGTGGCGCCCTGGGGTGTGTGTGAGGGGCTGTTCGGCACTGACCCGCGCTCCCTCGCCCCCACAGGTCTCTCTGCTGCGGGACAAGCTGGGCGTGTTCGAAGCAGAGGTGCTGGGACTGAAGCAAGCGCTGGTGGAGCTGGGGGGGGCCGGGCGGGCGGCTGTGCCCTCCCCTCAGAGCCCCCCGGACGGGCCGCCGCCCCCCCAGGCGGACGCCCTGCTGAGCCTGCAGAGCGACGAGGCGAAGGCGCAGCGGCAGGCCGAGGCGGGGGGGCTGCGGCGGCAGCTGGAGAGGCTGCAGGGCGAGCTGAGGCTGGAGAGGCAGCAGAGGGAGAGGCAGGCGCTCAGCTTCGCCAAGGAGCGGCACACCTGGCAGGGCGAGAAGGAGCGCGTGCTCAAGTACCAGGCCCAGCTGCAGCTCAACTACGTGGAGATGTACCAGAAGAACCAGGCCCTGGAGCAGCAGGTGGGCCAGCTCAGCTCCAAGATCAGCCTCCCCTCCCCGCCCACCAGCCTCCCGCTGCCCCCCCCGCCCCCCCCCGAGGACAAGAAGCCCTCCCCGCCCCAGCTCACCCCGCCCTGGGGCGGGCCGTCCCGTCTCGAGCGGATCGAGTCGACGGAGATCTAGCCGGCCTGTCCCGGGACACGGCACCGCTGGCGAGGCAGCGCCGGGCTGCAGAGAGCGCAGAGAGGTTGGGCCGCGCGGACCGCGCCCATCCGGGGACAGAGGAACTGGCACTGACGCTCTGCTGGCCCACTGGAGCTCATCCATTTACTCACGCTGAGCCCACTGGTGGCACCTGGACTGACACGCTGACTGGAGCTGCTGCTGGCGGCGTGCAAACTGGGAGCCTGACACACTGACACGGGAGCTGCAGCTGTCCAGCCTCACTCCTCCTGCGGTCTATGGCCTGGGAGAGCTCCCTGGCCCGCTCGAGGCAGATTAGTTTTGGGGGAGCTGTTTGTATTCCTCCTTCTAAATCTCTCATCTAAGGATAATGAGGGCTACGGTTTTGAAATTGAATTTACCTGAGCTGCAGCACTGACCCCTGGTGCTGATCAACTGCAGGCAGCGGGTCGGTCCGTTAGTACTGAGGCCTGGCGCCGATCCACTGCAGACAGCAGGGTCGGTCCAACAGTACTGACCCCCGGCGCCGATCCACTGCAGGCAGCGGATCACTCCAGGAGCACTGAGGCCTGGTGCTGATCAACTGCAGGCAGCGGGTTGGTCCGTTAGTACTGAGGCCTGGCGCCGATCAACTGCAGGCAGCGGGTCAGTCCAGGAGCACTGAGGCCTGGCGCCGATCCCCAGATCATCACTGAGATGTTCTCGTACTATGGAACACAGGTATTTCCTCAGGGATGCCTCTCAGATATTCCAGGATTAACAGTGAGGTGTTCCAGTAGAAAATACTGACTGCAGTTGCAGGGCAAGAAACTAGTATTTGAGTATGGAGAGCTTAGATTATTACAGTGTAGGACACTGAAGTGTTCCAGAAGGGAAAACACAGATATTCAGTACAGATCATCGTGGTATGCACAGCTGAGATATTCTTGTGCAAATCTGTGAAATATTTGAACATGCAGATATTTTGCAGGAGCATAGAGAGGTATTCCAGTAGAAAATTCCCAGGTGGAGGTGTTCTGTATCTCTGGATTACAGAACGCAGTATGACTGTGTTCCAGAGCACATCTCATTAAAATGATCTGGAACAGAACACATGACCACGTTGTAATGATCCAACTTGATAAGTCAGCTGAAAATGAATTGCATGAGGTCAGCAGTGTGGGGAAGTGGCCAGGGCTCTGGCTTCAGTGGCTTTGAAGACAAATATCAAGGAAATAATAATCCTGGGGTGATATGAGAGTAGACTCACGTCGTGCTCTGAGGAGCTCAGCTGTGTTGTGTCCTGCTGCAGTTCGCCCTGGACTCCCTCCCCTGCCCACCTCGTCCACCCCAAGCTCGTTACACACACAGACCCCCTCGCCACTGGTACAAGAAGAAAAACCTCTTTCCAAGTAGCTGCCATTAAACAAAGTAAAGTAAAAGTCCCTGAGCCACCCTTTACATGAACATTGTTTGCTTCAGCTGCCAGGGTGCAAGACCACAGAGGCACAGAGTGCCTGGCCTGAGAGGGGCAGCATGCTGCACCACCCCCTCTGCTGGTAGGCCCGTGTCAGTGCACACCTGCTAGCGCCAGCCCCCAGGAGCAGACAGGACCTGGCCCGAGGAGAGATTGCGCCTGTGCAGTGGGATTTGGCTCCTCTCTGATAAGTGTGGACTTCAGTGCCAGCAGCGCGCTGCTGGAGAAGATGGAGAGCTGGCTGACCAGCCGAGGGCTCACCTGCGCACACCTGGACTGTTAGTGACCCTGGGAGCCGAGCCGCAGGAGCTGCGATGAGGCTGCGCTCCTCTTCAGATAGAGCATTTTACTTGAAAACCACCTTGAAATTCTCTGTTTCGAACAATCAGAAAAGGTTTAAACAAAAACTGGATCTTCTGGTGAAATTCTAAGAAATGGGGAGTGAGAAGATTGTATATGGACTCAATTGGACAAGAAGGGTAAGCTGGTTCAATACAGTGAAAGAATTCATTGAGTGAAAGAAAGCAATTAGGGGCTTAAAGCTGAATTAAAAAAGCTGTGAGCCTGGAGACCTGTGGACAGCTGTGGTGGACAGGAGAGGGAACGACCCCGGACCCCCCAGAAACTCGCCACCCCACGCAGCAGGTGAGCGGAGGGCACAGCAGAGGGAGTCGAACTCGTGCCATCAAAACACGCTGGAAGATAATCGATCTCACAAACTCCCGCTCTGAAAGCCACAGCAGCAGAGGCCCAGTGGTCGACCCCTCTGGCCTGAGCAGCTGTGTGCCTGTGTGCTTGGTGGGGCAGCAGACAGCAGACAGCAGACAGACAGACGAGCAGACTTGAACAGGGGGCGGGAAGTCCCAGCAGTCACCGCCCCGAAGAGCCTGCCCCATTAAAATGAGCAGTTTGGCACCTGTGACACAACACCAAGCCCAAAATGGAAGAGGAACAACTTCAGCCTACCTTAACCTTGTGCATTACGCACGGCCTGACATATATGCCTGCTACTGGACAATTGTGCTTAATTAAACTGCTCATTCTAATATGGCGGGGTTTTGAGTAACCTGAACATGATCTTAGGAAATCTTGGGCTCCTGAAAATGTCCGTGAATCTGGGAATGTGGGAATCCTGATGGTTTGAGCCCTTCCTGGACCCGGGGTGGAGTGGCAGGGGTGGGCAGAGGGCTGGGGGGGAGAGTGGAACAGCATCGAGTCGGGAAGGAGGAAGAGGAGGGGACTGACAGAGGTGGAGAAAGCAGGAGAGAGACAGAGAGGCAGTATTGCTTCACAGGTCCCAGGACTGCACAGAGCCCCACAGGGCTCCTCGGGGCTGGTCAGGAACCCACAGGGCTCAGTGTGGTTTGCAGGACGCTATAGTGTCCACAGAGTCCATAGGTGTTTATAGGATCCACAGGGAGATATAGGCTACACAGGGATCTGTATAGTGCACAGATCGATACAGGCTACACAGGGAGATGTAGGCTACACAGGGCCCAAGGGATACACAGGGCACTACAGGCTACAGCAGGGGTCCGAGAAGAACCACAGGGTTCCACAGCAATCCACAATGTCCATAGGTCTCTGTAGGGTCCACAGGGCTCCACAGAGACTATAGGTCTCTATAGGGTCCACAGAGCTCCACAGAGACTATAGGTCTCTATAGGGTCCACAGAGTCCACAGGTCTCTATAGGGTCCACAGAGCTCCACAGAGACTATAGGTCTCTATAGGGTCCACAGAGCTCCACAGAGACTATAGGTCTCTATAGGGTCCACAGAGTCCACAGGTCTCTATAGGGTCCACAGAGCTCCACAGAGGCTATAGGTCTCTCCGTAGGGTCTGCTGAGTGGGAGGAGCTGAAGCTGCACTCCACCAGTGTCTTTCTCCTCTTTAGACTTGCTGCTATGTACTTCTAGTAGAACCTGAGAGAAAAGTGTACTTGGATGTAAATATCATTGTTATCGATGTGTACATATATCTATAATGGTATTCCAAGATATTGCGTGTGAATAATTTAAGAGGATTATTGTGAATTAATTAAACAGACACTTCAGCTTTTATTTTTTAAAATATATAAATATATATCTTTACTTTGGGTCTACTACATGGTACAGAAGAAATGAACATATCCAAACTCTGTTCATGTGTTTCCTTTTTATTATTGTTGTTATTGTAATGTCTGAAGAAAACAAAACGCTTCAATGTTTTTTTACAATTCTTTTTATTTATGTTAAGAACTGTAATTGCTTGATTGAAAGCATACTCTAGCTATAACAATAAACCAATAAATACATGAAAAAATACATCTGAGCATTCTACTCTTTCTAGAATAATCTCTCAATCTCTCCATGGTTACAGGCTCAAAGGGCAAGCACTGCTGACCACAGGTAAAGAGGTCCAGGACAGATGTGCTTGTAGCTCCAGGACATTTCTTGTATTAGGAATTTGTCTTTTCACATACACATACCCCAACTTGCTCTCCATGAGACACACAGACAGGGAGAGAGAAGCTAAGGGTGAAAGTGCAGGGTCAGTCATTCATAAGGCACCCCTGGAGCAGCTGGGGTGAAGGGCCTTGCTCAGGGGCCCCTTGGAGTAAGATTCCTTACAGCCACAGGCGCAGATCCTGAGCCACAGAGCCACCACTCCACCAGCACCAGATAGGAGCAGAGGTGACACCATGGTTATTATGTGCGGAAGACAAACCCAGAATGAAGGGCAGTAGTGGAGAAGATCTTATAACTGAAGACCTGTTCCCCTTGACACATTAGTAAATACAAAGCTACTGCAGACATGCTCATAAATCCAAGCTTCAGTGCCAGCCTTGTGATTAATGTGCTTGAACTCCTTTCCATGGGCCCCAGTTACCTCCCGCCTGTGCGGAGTGTGTTGCCAGTCTGCAGGCTCTCCTGACTGGGGAGGTCGTCCACATGCCTTCAGCTACTGGAATCAAGGAGCAATCCCCCGTCCTGGGCTTCAGTCTGCCGTTAAACAGCCTGGAGATGGAGATGCAGAATGAGAGATCAGCATTCTTCCTTGTTAGAGCTTCACAATGGTCACAACTGACGGGAGACCACGTGGCTCAGCTACTGTAGGTCACTTGGTCGCTAGTATCCAGGCGATCAGAGGATCCCAGCCAGCGGTGTCTCGACGCAATCAGCAGCATGGCAGCTTGTTCCACACTCCCACAGCCCCTGTAACGCTGGGGTTCCTTCAGCGTGTGACCATCCTGAGCGTGAGGACTGCGCAGCGCGTCCCTCCTGCTGGACTCCTGCTCTGGACCTGAGCACCTCTAACTCAGAACCAGAACTGAAACCCATAGGAGATGTCAAACACTTCCAATCCTGCATTCACAAAAGCTCACTTAAAAGCAGCGAGCCAGTGCAATAACAGAAACCCTATTGTTGGCCAAAGCCTGCACTTCGGTCTCGCTCACTTCTTCCTGGTTCTACAGCAGCTTCTCCCACCAGGGCCCGGCTCCGGATCTGGGCTGAGGATCGGAGAGCAGGACAGTGCAGCTTTCAGTGTGCAGACTGGAATAATGAACATGATGGTTTGTCTGAACTCAGTTATTTCCACCTTAGTATTGCAAAAGATGTCAAGGACAATACTTCCCAAGCAGCTCTGTAGTCTTACCCTGGCAGAATTAATTGAGTGAACCCTGTCACTGGCACAGCCTTCCTCTAATCACTTGCATTTCTCATACACATGGAGCATATTGAGGTAACCAGTAAAAAAATCCAAACACTAATATCATAATGGCTTTATAAAAGCAGGGACAGATTTCCTTCTAGCGACACAAGTCAGAAAAGATGTGAAAGATTATTCTGCTTGTCTGCCGTGAATTCCGGAGACATCTAGTGTCAGTGTGATACTAACTGCGCATGCTTTCCTTTGTTTTGAAAAACGCGTTACAGCCAGTCCCCGGGTTCTGTTTGTCCCTCCGGGGGTCCTGTACGTCATCGAGTTCGTGACCTTTGTGCGGCGGCCGGTGAGGTTTCGGCGAACTTGCGGATCCTGGACTTGGAGGGGACTGCGGGTCTTGGCTCAGTTGCAGCGTGTCCGGAGAGGAGGTGGGTTACTTTGGCGGGGCTTCGGTACCGGGGGCTCGGGCAGGTGCGCACCCCACATGGTCCCGGCGCGTGTTTACTGCCCGGAGGCAGAGCTGGTCAGCCCAGCTCGGGTGCGACATCTGCTGTTTTACTTTCTCCGCTGCCCCAGGCAGAGCAGCAGGGGGTCGTCGGTGTCTGGGTGTGAAATCTCACACGGGCTCTCGCACGCCCTGTTTGTCCTCCGCCAGGTCCGCTGCTGGAAGCCGTGGACCGCCCACGGGTGAAGGAGGCGACAGAGAGGGTCGCAGAGTTTAGTTTAGGGCTCACACGCCGGGTGTCGGACAGGGAGACCGCTGTGACTTTGGGAAGCTCGGCATCTCTCCGCTAGCCGCTCCTTCAGAGCGTGTAGGAGCCGGAATTAACACAAGGCTGTGCGGTCAGGCCGGGAGCCCCTGAAGCAGTGGTTGGCGGCGCCCTGGGCAGCGTGAGGAGCGAGAGGCGGTGCCCGGCCTCCACCTGGCTGTGAAACAGCAGGGCGCAAGTCGCGGTGTGGAGCCCTGTCGCCCTGTCTGTTACAGAGCTGGGCTCGTTAAATACGTCCTTCCCCTTCTTCTCGCCACGTTAACTGTAGAAGACACCGAGCGCAATCCCGTGTATTTCTAAGAAAATAGCAAGGCTAGTAGTTTAATTGACTATTCGGGTTGGACTTAGAACCAAAAGTCTCTCCAGTCTGGTACACCTGCTGGTAACAGCCATACACACCCCACAGCACCATAGTTCCCATGAGTTTAACATCTTAATGCGGCCATACTTATCGCAAGCTACCCAGCCTGGCTACTTTCAAGAAACAGCTGGAGGAGATCCCTGGATCGGTTTGTAGCCAGCTACTCTATGAGCGAGATCCCCTTCATTTCATCTTCTTGCGGAGCACAGTGGATTGGATTCAGTCAGCACACTTATACTGAGAGGCAAGGACTGTTTTCTTGCAGCGATTGTATTCTGACTCATCAGTAGGCTTTTAGAACTTTTCTTGCGTGTGTTTTTTTTTACATTGCCTTATAACCTGATCCTAGAAGCTGGGGCAGGCTGGGCCTGGTTAGTACTGGGATAAAAGACCTTCAAGGAAAACTTAGCTGTTACTGTAATGGTGTTGGTGGACCAGAAGGTGGCACTCTTCAGTCTGAACTGGAATTTCCAGTCCAGTTCAATGGGGAGTGTTATTCATGGTGCCCGGGCTGAACTCCACTTGTACAGTCTGGTCTCCCTTGACCTACCCATTAATATACCTGCTGCAGCAGTTTCTCTCCTCCCCACAAACTGTGTGCAGTGAGGCTGCTGGTGCAGAATGATCCCTGTGTGTCTCCCAGGTGGGGCTGCTGGTGCAGAATGATCCCTGTGTGTCTCCCAGGTGGGGCTGCTGGTGCAGAATGATCCCTGTGTGTCTCCCAGGTGGGGCTGCTGGTGCAGAATGATCCCTGTGTGTCTCCCAGGTGGGGCTGCTGGTGCAGAATGATCCCTGTGTGTCTCCCAGGTGGGGCTGCTGGTGCAGAATGATCCCTGTGTGTCTCCCAGGTGAGGCTGCTGGTGCAGAATGATCCCTGTGTGTCTCCCAGGTGGGGCTGCTGGTGCAGAATGATCCCTGTGTGTCTCCCAGGTGGGGCTGCTGGTGCAGAATGATCCCTGTGTGTCTCCCAGGTGGGGCTGCTGGTGCAGAATGATCCCTGTGTGTCTCCCAGGTGGGGCTGCTGGTGCAGAATGATCCCTGTGTGTCTCCCAGGTGGGGCTGCTGGTGCATAATGGCCGCTGTGTGTCTCCCAGGTGGGGCTGCTCTTCAGACAGATGAAGTTGGTTCATTCTCTATGTGATGCGTTTCAGGATTCTTCAAGTTGAAAAATGTAACATTTTTTATTGTCATTATCAAATGAAATGTATTCTTTTATTTATAATAGTAGGGCAGTTTGTATTTTAATTTACTTTCCTGAATGCGCAGGAGTCCGAATGCCCCGCTGAGGCTCCTCTGTTCTCGTGGGGACTTGGGGTGTCCTGGTGTCCCCCTGTCAGGGCTTGGCAATCTCAGCTGCTGTGGACGAGTGTGTGGCCGAAGTTTGTGTCTCACAGTGGCGTGTGTGTGTGTTGCCGTGCAGGGGACAGTGTGGCGCCTCACGGTGGCCTGTGTGTGTCTTGCCGTGCCGTGCTGGGGGAGTGTGGCGCCTCACGGTGGCGTGTGTGTGTGTTGCCGTGCAGGGGACAGTGTGGCGCCTCACGGTGGCGTGTGTGTCTTGCCGTGCCGTGCTGGGGGAGTGTGGCGCCTCACGGTGGCGTGTGTGTGTTGCCGTGCAGGGGACAGTGTGGCGCCTCACGGTGGCCTGTGTGTGTCTTGCCGTGCCGTGCTGGGGGAGTGTGGCGCCTCACGGTGGCGTGTGTGTGTCTTGCCGTGCCGTGCTGGGGGAGTGTGGCGCCTCACGGTGGCCTGTGTGTGTCTTGCCGTGCCGTGCTGGGGGAGTGTGGCGCCTCACGGTGGCGTGTGTGTGTGTTGCCGTGCCGTGCTGGGGGAGTGTGGCGCCTCACGGTGGCGTGTGTGTGTTGCCGTGCAGGGGACAGTGTGGCGCCTCACGGTGGCCTGTGTGTGTCTTGCCGTGCCGTGCTGGGGGAGTGTGGCGCCTCACGGTGGCCTGTGTGTGTGTTGCCGTGCCGTGCTGGGGGAGTGTGGCGCCTCACAGTGGCGTGTGTGTGTTGCCGTGCAGGGGACAGTGTGGCGCCTCACGGTGGCCTGTGTGTGTCTTGCCGTGCCGTGCTGGGGGAGTGTGGCGCCTCACGGTGGCCTGTGTGTGTCTTGCCGTGCCGTGCTGGGGGAGTGTGGCGCCTCACGGTGGCCTGTGTGTGTCTTGCCGTGCCGTGCTGGGGGAGTGTGGCGCCTCACGGTGGCGTGTGTGTGTCTTGCCGTGCCGTGCTGGGGGAGTGTGGCGCCTCACGGTGGCGTGTGTGTCTTGCCGTGCCGTGCTGGGGGAGTGTGGCGCCTCACGGTGGCGTGTGTGTCTTGCCGTGCCGTGCTGGGGGAGTGTGGCGCCTCACGGTGGCGTGTGTGTGTGTTGCCGTGCCGTGCTGGGGGAGTGTGGCGCCTCACGGTGGCGTGTGTGTCTTGCCGTGCCGTGCTGGGGGAGTGTGGCGCCTCACGGTGGCGTGTGTGTGTGTTGCCGTGCCGTGCTGGGGGAGTGTGGCGCCTCACGGTGGCGTGTGTGTGTCTTGCCGTGCCGTGCTGGGGCAGTGTGGCGCCTCACGGTGGCCTGTGTGTGTCTTGCAGTGCCGTGCTGGGGCAGTGTGGCGCCTCACGGTGGCCTGTGTGTGTTGCCGTGCCGTGCTGGGGGAGTGTGGCGCCTCACGGTGGCGTGTGTGTCTTGCCGTGCCGTGCTGGGGGAGTGTGGCGCCTCACGGTGGCGTGTGTGTCTTGCCGTGCCGTGCTGGGGGAGTGTGGCGCCTCACGGTGGCGTGTGTGTGTCTTGCAGTGCAGCGGTTGGATGGCGTGGTATGTGCTGTGCCGGAGGCTGGCTGTCCCGCGCCGCCCTCGCCTGCCCGTGGTGTTGTGGACGCGTGAAGACGGGGACACGGGCCCTGGCCAGCGGAGGAGGAAGAGTGCTCCCAGAGAGCAAGAGGAGGAAGATGAGGAGGAGGAGGAGGGAGAGCTGGTGGGCAGACCCTCAGCTTGGCTGGAGTACAGGGTGCCCTACTGCCCCTCCGCCTACCACCTGCCCTCGCCTGGCAGAGCGCCCTCCCCTGCGGCAGGGGAGCCAGCGGAGGAGCCGGACCCCCAGGGCGCCTGGCAAGGAGGGAACCCCTACAGTGTCAGCTGCTCGCGCCGCCTGTCCAGCTCGCAGAACACCCTGCTGGACCTGGCCTTCAGCCCGGCTCGGGCCGGCCTCGGGCCGCAGCAGAGCGCCCCCGCGCGGGCGCCGGAGCTGGACTACGACAGCCTGGAGGACCCCCGCGCCTTCCAGAGCTCGCGGCCGGAGTACCGGCAGCTGTGCCACGACCTGGCCGAGCGCCCGCCCCCGCTGGCGGCGCAGCGCGCCTTCCTGCTGCTGCACCGCGTGGCGGTGCTGAAGGGCGGCCTGCAGCCGGACGGCGTGGCCGCGCTGCTGGCGGAGCTGGGCCGGCTGCCCCCGGAGCTGCAGGCGCCCGTGCGCGGGGACCCGCGCTTCTCCATGCTGTGCCGCCTGGCTGCCGAGAGCCTGCCGCGCTTCAGCGACGCCCAGCTGCTGGACGTGCTGCGGGCCTTCGTGCGGCTCGGCCTGCCGCCCGGCCACAGCATGCTGGCCCTGTACGAGGCCGAGTGCCGCCGCCGCGCCTGCCAGCTGCGCCGCGCCGACCTGCTGCTGGCTGCCGACCTGTGGCGCTGCCTGGGCCGCTCGGTGCCGCAGTTCCTGGAGCAGGTGTGCAGCCGCGTGGGGCATTGCCTGCCGGAGCTCGGCTCGCACGAGCTGGTGCAGCTGCTCTACCTGATCGGGGAGGGCCGGCGCGCGCCCGCGGACCTGCTGCCCCGCCTGGAGGGGGCGCTGCTGCGCTGCGCGGAGCAGCTGGGCCCCGAGGAGGTGGGCGCCGTGAGCCTGGGGCTCTTCAAGTCGCAGAGCGCGCTGTCGCAGGGGGCGGTGTGCCGGCTGGCGGACCGGGCGCTGGAGCTGCTGCCGGACATGAGCAACGCCGCGCTGGTGAGCGTGCTCAAGCTGCTGCGCTTCAGCCACCTGTACCACAAGGGGCTGCTGTCCGCGCTGGCGGCCGAGGTGCCGCGCAGGGCGCCCGCGCTGGGGGCCCCCGCGCTCATGCACGTGGCGCTGGCCTGCTCCTCTCTGCGCTTCGTGGACGAGCGGGTGCTGGAGGCCGTGGCGGCGGAGGTGCCGGCGCTGGCCCCGCACTGCCGCAGCAAGGACGCCGCCAAGCTCCTCTGGGCCTTCTGCTCCCTGGGCTACCAGCCCAGCAACGCGCCGGCCTTCCTGTGCAGCCTGACGCAGCAGCTGCGCGCCCGGGCGCCGGAGTTCGAGCGCTACCCCGAGCACCTGCTTACGGGCCTGCTGGCCCTGGCCTTCGTGGGCCGGTTCCCCCGCGACCTGCTGGGCCTGGCGCTGAGCCCGCGGCTCGTGCGGCGGGCGGCCGAGGTGCCGCACCTGGAGCTGCTCAATGACCTCCTCACGCTGGACGGCACCGTGGGCCTGGAGCTGCCGGACTGGGACGGGCCCCGGCTGCCCGCCGAGCTGCGCCAGGAGGCGGTCCGGCGGCTGTGGGACTTCGCCCAGAAAAACCAGCTGCAGAGGCCCGAGCTGCGGGAGGCCGAAGCGCTCATGGGGGAGCTGCTGCAGGGGGCGCACTTCGTCAGGAGGCGCATGATCCTGCCACACACGCGCTCCGTCGACCTGGAGGTGCACCTGGACCCCGCCGGCCGGCCCGCTCCCCTGGGCACGCCCCTGCCGCAGGACCCCAGCGGGGGGCGCCCCCTGCCCCGGGGCTGGGAGGAGGACTCGGCGGGGGTCCCCATCACGGACGGGCTGCTGGCCCAGCTGCTCGACACGAGTCCCACAGGGGCGCAGGAGCGCCAGGCCCCGGACCTCGCCGACGGGACGCTGGGGTTCCCGACAGGCGCGCCCCCGCCGCCCCCCCCGGGGGCCCCGTGCAAGCTGGCGGTGCAGGTGTCCAGCCGCAACCACTACTGCTACAGCTCGCGGCTCCTGCTGGGCCTGCACGCCATGAAGAGGCGGCAGCTGGCGCTGGCCGGGTACCGCGCCGTGGAGCTGCCGCCCTGGGAGTGGCTGCCCCTGCTGCGCCGCTCGCGCACAGAGAAGCTGGCCTATCTGCACTGCAAGGTGTTCGGCGCTCCGGAGTGAGCAGGGCCGGACAGGGCTGGGCTCCGGAGTGAGCAGGGCCGGACAGGGCCGGGCTCCGGAGTGAGCAGGGCCGGACACTGCAGGGCTCTGGCCGCTGCGCAGGAGCTGGTTCTGGGGTGATGCATCGTTTGGAAGGAGATCTCGGCGACGGTCTGTCTGCCCCTCGGAGTGCTGGTGTGCTTGGTGTCTGCGCCGTCACGCGCGTCCCCCCGCCTGCCGGACACTGTGGAGTCTGCAGCTGGACTTTCCCTCCTGCCCCTCGCCCACGGGGGGCTCCTCGGGACTGACCGCTGCTCACGGGCAGCTGGGCTCCGCCCTGCCTCGGGTCTGTCTACTCAGCTGCTGTTGACACATCAATAAATCAGAGAAACCCACTGCTGTGCTTTGTTTTCATTTCTGTTCTCTGGGGAGGGGTGGGGTTGTGTCGAATAGCTCGTTGGCGAGAGGACTGAGCACTCAGGGCTAGAAGGTTTCTTTGTGTGCTTGCGTTTGTCTGTGCCTCTGTCCTCTGTCAGTACCTCGTGTGTCCTGGAGGTGGCAGTGTGGGCTGGAGCTCTGAGCCACTGCAGAGTGTCTAGAATGAAGACAGATTGGTGCAAGTGAAAATGCCATTAAAGCCCAGATAAATAATTTTCACTTTAATGCTACTGGTCTCTACATTATACCCTAAAGCATAAGAGCACTGACTGCATTTATTGCTCTACACACAGGGATGAGTTTTTACTGAAATTGGTATTTTCACTTCTGAAGGCAAATTTTCAGGATTTCATTCCTGGCCAGTTCCCATCTGTGTCCCAGGCAGGCAGTGTACTTGCAACGGGTCTTATAGGATTACTGAATTTCCTAATACTGCTCCAGCATCTAGCTGCCCTGTCCTCTGCTTCAATCGAGTACTTCTCGGAATGTCTTGTGCCGTTGTCTGCGATCAGAACGCGTTGTGGTCTCAAGTGCAGAGAGTGCTGACAGATTGATGCCTGCTGTGATGCCTTCTGTTGCCTGCAGGGTGTGCACATGTTCTTCCTGTTGGAGCTGCTCTCGGCAGCCTTCAGGGCCAAGGCCTGAGCCCAGTGTGGATCTCGTGCAGACTGAGCCTTGAGGCGCAGGCAGTCAGCGGAGATGAGCATCGCTCTGCTTCACGCCTCTGGATTGATAGTGCAGTAGCGCTTGGACTGACTCCTGTTCTAGTGCGACTGTTCTCCTTCTCCGGGAGAGTCTTCCAGACAATACAGATCCACTGGCCCCATTAATGGTGCCTGTTTGAGCCAATGCTCTGGTGCACTAGTTTGTAGAATGAAGCCGGAAAGGCCTGTAGCTCTGGAGGGTTGTGGCTGAGGATGCCGTGTCAATCCGGTGTGTAATTTAGCTCTCACTCTGCCCTTCACCTGAGACTGGAGGCTGCAGGTGTGAAACTTCCTTTTCATTTTGGTGCTTCTGTTTCACAGCACAAAGCCAGACTCCGAGGGGCAAGGCCGTGTGCTCATGGTGCCATAGCATGTTTCTTTACCTTTATTTGATTAAAACAAGGATCTTTTCATCTGGGAAAACCCATTTCCTGACACCTCCAGAAAATGAAGGGTTAATGTATCTGTAGTCTTGAGTCACAGGTGAAGGGGCTGAGCAGGGGAGTTAGTGCAGGCTTGGTTCTGCAGATGTGCAGCTCAGAAACCCGGGTTCTCATGAATTTCTGTCTCCCCACAACTGATCCACAGCACACAACTGTGAATGATCCAGGTGGATTTATTAAGATGGACTCCTCTCTTATGCAGGTTTCTAGAGACGGGGAGGTTATGGTGATCAACTTCTGCCTCCCTCACTTCCAGACCACTATCCACTGTAACCAGGTATGGCTCTCTGCTCACCCACAGTCCACTGTGACCAGGTACGGCTCTCTGCTCACCCACAGTCCACTGGGACCAGGTACGGCTCTCTGCTCACACACTGTCCACTGTGACCAGGTACGGCTCTCTGCTCACACACTGTCCGCCAGATACTCTAGGATTTCAGCGCTTTGTAGCAAGAAAGGAATTGGAAAACCAGGCTACAGTGTCTGTGTCTGCCTGTGCAGTCCAGGATGTACCCTGCCTTGCGCCCTCCGCCCTGTGACCCTGTACCAGATGAAGCAGGTACCAGGTGGATGTGTGGAGGATGCCACCGTTGTGATGATGCTGTTTTCACTTCCCCTCTCCTTTCTTGTCTTCCTTCTGTGTTCACTCTGCTTGTCCACTTTCTGCTGTCCCCTCCCTGTCCGATTCCTGCCTGTCTGCTCTCTGTCTGTCCACTCTGTGTCCACTCTCTGCTGCCCCCTCCCTGTCTGCTCTCTGTCCACTCTGTGTCCACTCCCTGTCCACTCTCTGCTGTCCGCTCTCTGCTGCTCCAGGTGTGTGCGGACGGCTATGACGTCTCCAACCTGCTGTCGGCGGACCCCTCGGCGCGCGGGCGGGGCTTCAGGACAGAGTACTTCATCCGGCCGCCGGTCCACGTCACGCTGTGCTTCCCGCTGGCGCTGGAGATCTGCCGCGTGGACGTGGAGCTGTGGGCGGGGGGCATGGACGACGGGCAGGTGTCCCGCGGGCTGGAGCTGCTCGCCTCCCACGGCACCGCGGGCTTCCGGCGGGTGGGGCGCTGTGAGCTGAGGGGCCGCACCGCCGCCTCCTTCGAGCAGCGGGGCTTCCGCGCGCCGCGCCCCCCCGCCGCCCCGGCGCCCGCGCAGCCGCAGGAGCTGTGGGCCGGCGGCCCGGCCTCGCGGCTGCGGGTCACGCTGCGCCACGCGGGCGGCGGCGGGGCGCTGGGGCTGCGGGCGCTGGCGGTCTGGGCCCAGCCGGCGAGCTGCTGTGCCCCCAGGGACGTCGAGAGGGTGCTCCGCGCCCACCGGGAGAGCCAGAGCCGCCCCCCGCCCTGCCCTGCCCCCCCTCCTGTTCCGCCGCCCCCCTGCCCCCCCGCTGAGCCCCCCGGCGTGCCTGAGGACTTCCTGGACCCCCTGACCCAGGAGCTGATGCTGCTGCCCGTGCTGCTGCCCAGCGGCGCCGTGGTGGACGCTGGCACGCTGGAGGAGTACCAGAAGAGGGAGGCCGGCTGGGGCCGCCCCCCCAACGACCCCTTCACGGGGGTGCCCTTCTCCCGCCACTCCCAGCCGCAGCCCCACGCCGCCCTCAAGGCGCGCATCGACCGCTTCCTGCTGCAGGGCGGCGCCAGCGCGCCGGTGCTGGGCAGGGCGGTGCTGCGGGACTGCGCCCGGCCCTCCAGGATCAGCCCCGGCACTGCTGGGCAGAGCTCGCGCCCGCAGGGGCACACGCCTGACTCCGTGCCCCCGGGGCAGAACCTCGCATCTGAACAGGCTTCTCCTGGAGCCCGAGAGAGTGCGGCGTGTCACCCTGGAGCCCGAGAGAGTGCAGCGTGTCACCCTGGAGCCCGAGAGAGTGCGGCATGTCACCCTGGAGCCCGAGAGGGCACAGAGTGTCACCCTGGAGCCCGAGAGAGCGCGGCGTGTCACCCTGGAGCCCGAGAGAGCGCAGTGTGTCACCCTGGAGCCCGAGAGAGTGCGGCGTGTCACCCTGGAGCCCGAGAGAGTGCGGCGTGTCACCCTGGAGCCCGAGAGAGTGTGACGTGTCACCCTGGAGCCCGAGAGGGCACAGAGTGTCACCCTGGAGCCCGAGAGAGCGCAGCGTGTCACCCTGGAGCCCGAGAGAGCGTGGCGTGTCACCCTGGAGCCCGAGAGAGTGCGGTGTGTCACCCTGGAGCCCGAGAGGGCACAGAGTGTCACCCTGGAGCCCGAGAGAGTGCGGCGTGTCACCCTGGAGCCCGAGAGAGTGCGGCGTGTCACCCTGGAGCCCGAGAGGGCACAGAGTGTCACTGGGGCAGGAAGGCCCCTGGATGTGCCAGAGCAGAGGCTGGCTGTGCCTCACAAGCAGAGCCTCCAGCCAAGAAACAGAGGACTGAGGCAGCCTCCACTGCCTCCCTGGGAGCCAGCTCAGGTTTGTCAGGTGTGTGTGGGATCTGTGCACTGCTGAGGATGACAGCTGTTCTGCCGGGCTGGAAGCAGTGGTTATTGACACTGACGTTGAAATGTCTCTGATTGAATTAAACCTCCAGTACTGTTCTACAGATCCAGCTTTGCTCTGCGCCCTGTTCGTCCGGCAGCTCTGCTGTTTCATGAGCCCTGTGATTTTCTACTGCTTTCTCAGTCCCCTGAAAAGCTGTCAGGAGCTGCCGTCTGAGCATGAGCGCCCCTGTCACGCAGGTCCAGTGCTCACAACCCTCAGCCCTAAATTTCAGTCCTGTCCATGAGTGCTGAGCCCAGCCCTGCAGCTCTGCCTGCTTTGATTTGGGCTTGGAGCTGTGCTGGTGTCGTGTGCCAGCATCTCTGGCTCCAGACTGCTCCTTTTTTTAAGGTGGGGCTCTGGGCTGTGACATTGTTACTGGGATTGTGTATCAGAGCAGCGCCCTCTTCCGGACGTCTGAGCTCACAGAAGTGTGTGTGTGTCTGTGCCTCTGCAGGCCCCGTCTCCCATGAGCAGCAGCTGTCCGAGAGTCTGGACAGGGCCTTGACCTCTGCCCTCAGAGGCTTCCCATCATTCACTGGGCAGAGAGGAGCTGGCGGGACAGCGCGAGAGGCCCCAGGGGCTCTCCCAGGTAGGACTGGGCCCAGCCAGGCGTTTTGGGCAGTAGCAAGGCAGGTCACTCCCTGAGCTCTCCAGACGGGGCGCTGTCCTGAGCTCAGTGGGGTGTGGTGCAGTAGCTGACAGTCGAGTATCCAGAAGTACTCTTGGGCAGAAGCCTGGGGAAAGGTGTTCCCAAGGTATGAATGTGAGGGGAAGCAGCTTTCCTAGAGCAATCACAATTCTCACAAGTTCTGAAAGACAATCAGTACGGATCCAGTGCACAGCACTTGTTTGCTTTATTGGCACTTAAACACAGCCAATCAGTCACTACTTTGGACTGCTTAGCCTGCAGAGACCAATGCTGATTGGCTCACCTGCATGTCACTTTCACACTTGCCCCGCCTCCCACTGTGGGGTCACATGCTCCGTCTTGATTATTTTGCGTAGAACTACACATCTAATCTTCTGTAATGTGTTTTAAAACGACTAGCCAGTCCTGTAGGTAATTTAGATGATCTTTCACTGACATTAACATCTTTCAAAAGTAGCTCAGAACACAGGAACAGTAACAAATGAGGACCGGCTCACCCGTTTGATAGTTAGCAGTTAACTGATCTCAAGAGATAATTCAGGATTTTTCTGGAGAGAATTGACCTCTGGAGGGTATTGTCTTCTGCTCCTCGTGGGCCTGGTAGGGGCGTCCTTCCTGTCTGAGAGTGTCCAGGGACTGCTGACCTGTCGTGCTCGTGCTCGTGCTCAGCCCCAGGCGTGGGGAGTCCAAGGCTGTGGCCTTTGGCCCTGCAACACGGACAATGGGAGCCGGGCCAGCTGGCGCACAGCCGAGCGCCGACCTGCACAAAGACATCATCAAGCGCTTGTTTGGAGCTCGGCCCCTCTTTTCATCTGCAACAAAGCCGCTGGCGGAAAAGAGAGAACGAGTTCTCCGCAGGCTCAAGGTCAGCGCTCGGAGGCAGAGCTCTGCTTGAGGGGGTGCGCTGTGAGGCAGTAATGGAAAAACTGAGAGAGTATTGTGAAAGACGTTTTGTTCTGACTTCAAGGTGGAAGAAAATAAGTAGAAGTTGTTTGTTGCATTTTGTATGTGCAGGAGAGGTCCTTTGTGAGGCTAGAGGTTTTAGTCTGTGTTTTAATGTAACTTTATAATCTGCGACTTCTGTTACTGGACTGAAGCCCGCTTCCGAGGGCTAACCTTCGAGGATTTGGGTTTGGGATTGGTTCGGGATTCCAGTCTGTATTCAACCCTGCCCTGCTCTTCCCTGTGCTAGCAGGAGACTTCCTTCTGTCCCAAGCGGACGTGCAGAGATAAACGTGCACGTGACCCCCCTGTGCACGGGGACCCCACTGCGCACTGGCAGAGAACAGAGTCGGGTCTGCAGGGTTTTGAGGGAGTACAGTTCATTGTCTGTATCAGCAGTCGGGACCCGTGTGCCATAATCAAGCGGCTCCAGAAGTGACACTTGCAGAATGAGGTACAGCCCCCACTCACAGTGGGAATGGCGTGAGTGAGCACTCTGCTGACACAGAGAGAGTGGAGAGTAGTAAGAGAGGAGCAGTTTTAGCACTGGACAGCAGTGCTAAAACACCACAGATCAGAGCCAACCACACCTCAGCACAAGCCAGACAACACTACCTTACCCATTAAAACATTCACAAACACAACACACACGGGAATGCTACAGGACCCTAAACCGATAAAACATACTATCAGACTAACACAGTGTCACACAGCAAAGAGAAACAGACCCTGACAAAGTGACCACAGCCTGGCCATAGAAACTGGGCGACACAGGCAGACCTGGCTGCCCAGAGAGGACAGGCTGTGCTCCCACTGTAGAGACAGAGGTGCACTTCCTACTGCACTGTGACAGGTACTCTGGGATTAGACAAACAGTCTTCCACAAAATAACAAATCTAATTCTAGAGTTCCCTCACCTTCCGATATCGAAATTCAACTGAGCTGCAGCTCAGTGTGTGATCTCCTGTAACAGCCTGAGGAACAGACAGGGAGCCTCTCTAGTAATATTTTTTATTGTAAATGCCTGATAATGTTTTTACTAATTGTTATTACTTTGGCAATAGTTCATGTGGCAATGTAGTTCATCCCTCATGTCAATGAAGCTCTTGAAATTTGAGTAGAGAGCGAGTGGCGGAAGAATATAGAGCAGTGAGGGAATACAGAGAGTGGTGAAGAAGTGGAGGGAGAGTAGCAGGGGAGTAGAGAAAGAGTAGTGAGGGAGTAGTGAAGAATGAGAAGCGACGAGTAGTGAAAGAGCAGAGATTGAGTAGCAAGCACATAACAATGGAGTAGAGAGGTAGTAACGAGGGAGTAGAGAATAGACTGAGTAGTGAGTGAGTAGAGAGAGTAGTGAGGGAGTAGGAGCCGTGCAGTGACCTGTTTCTCCCTGCAGGTCAGAGTGGTGCCTCTGGGAGCTGCTGCTCGTGCTCCTGCAGTCTGTCTGCGTACTGCGGCTCGCCTGCTGCCTTCCAGCTGCCCTGCGCACACCTGCTCTGCCGCGCCTGCCTGGCACAGACGCCCTCGCACCCGGCCCCGCGCTGCCCTCGCTGCGGAGCCCCGGCCCCCAGGAAGGACATCACTCGTGTGCACTACTGATCAGAGGGCAGGACGTCATCAGGGGCCACCTGGGGCCCAAGCACCCGCGCCCACTCTGGTGGAATTCCCCTCCTCTCTCTCAGGCACACAGGAGGGGCTACGGGAAAGCCCTTCAGCCCCTCTGAATCTGTCACGCCAGCTTCTGCTCAATCCCAGAATCCTTCCAGCCACTTCCTGAGGATCCCATGAGCTTTCTCTTCGGGAACCTCTGGTCAGTTTGCCCAGAACCTCCTGAGCCTACTTGAAAGTTGCGTCAGAGCGGTATATATTTTTGTACTGTAAATGAGGAGACTGCTTTTTCTGTTGTTAGAAGTCTGTTGACCAAAGACTCCAATAAAATAATTTTCTTAAAAGATGTCAATAAACTTCCAGTGGGTGCTGCCCCGTTCCACACAGCGCCAGTGTGAGTGTGATCCTTCACTTCTGGGCAGGGAGACAGCAGAAGCCGGTGTAAACACATCCTGAACGGGCAAACTGATGTCCCTCCACACCCTGACTCCATTGTGAAGGCTCTTCACGGTTTCCCAGATCTCGCTTGGACTCTCACATGGATCAGCGCTCCGGCAGCGGACGCAGAACTCCGCACGCCTCTGCTTCCTGGTTTTTAAATTGCCACCTGACCAGTGATCTTCCTCTTACTGGTCTGATGGTGAAGGGCAGGAGATTATTCCCCACAGCCTTCTGGGAAATGTGGTTGAGGCAAGGATCTCCATCTGGCCTCCTCCTACCACTCTGCCAAAAAACATAAAGAGAGGAGAGGGACCTGAATCACAGAAGAGCTGTGCTCATGTTTCTCCACTCAGTTGAGCCAAGTCTGTTTAAATCCAGCTAACCTCACCTGACCTTCCCCAGACTTCCTGGACCTCACCTGACCTTCCCCAGACTTCCTGTACCTCACCTGACCTTCCCCTGACTTCCTGTACCTCACCTGACCTTCCCCAGACTTCCTGTACCTCACCTGACCTTCCCCTGACTTCCTGGACCTCACCTGACCTTCCCCTGACTTCCTGGACCTCACCTGGACCCTCACCTGACTTCCTGGACCTCACCTGACCTTCCCCTGACTTCCTGTACCTCACCTGACCTTCCCCAGACTTCCTGTACCTCACCTGACCTTCCCCTGACTTCCTGGACCTCACCTGGACCCTCACCTGACTTCCTGGACCTCACCTGACCTTCCCCTGACTTCCTGGACCTCACCTGACCTTCCCCTGACTTCCTGGACCTCACCTGGACCCTCACCTGACTTCCTGTACCTCACCTGGACCCTCACCTGACTTCCTGTACCTCACCTGGACCCTCACCTGACTTACCTCACCTGGAAAGGTCTCTGCGTCCTGAAAGGTTACAAGCCTGTAAGTGCCTCAGAATTAAATCTGTTCTGCAATATTACTTATTCCTTTATCTCTGGTGGGTTAGTTTAACTTATGTCAGGGGGAGAGGCTTCACGGCTGCTGTCTGGTGATGGTCATGTCTCTACTCTGGCAGATTAAATTGCTGTGCTTTCATTGCCCTTCAGTTCTCAGGCTTGTTCTGTCTCAGAGGACAGAGAGATCCGGTGTGAGTCATTGTGCTGCAGTTGTGCCGAAGTTCCCCTTTATTCTGAGCATTGTGTTGATTGTTCGGTTGTACATAAAAGCTTTATTAATCATTTGATTCTCCTTTTTGCAACATCTTCCTGTTGCTTTGCAGTGCTCTGCTGTTAAGTTGGAGAGGGTGGTTCTGTGCAGTCGGGTCTGTCACAGTTCTGGTGTTTTGGCCATCTTTACTCTTCTGAATGATCTGAATTATAGGATTTATTTAAACTATTTTTGGTTGTTTTCAGTATCTTTAGTTGTCATCCAGTCGAAGGCTGTGTGACTCTGGTGACAGCTACCTGACCTCCCCTCTCAAGTCTGTTCCCCTCTGGTGGTCATCTGTGATGCCCAGGGGGTGAGGCAGGCAGAGGACGGTGTTGTCTGTTCCCCTCCGGTGGTCATCTGTGATGCCCAGAGGGTGAGGTAGGGAGAGGGCGGTGTTGTCTGTTCCCCTCCGGTGGTCATCTGTGATGCCCAGGGGGTGAGGTGGGCAGAGGGCGGTGTTGTCTGTTCCCCTCCGGTGGTCATCTGTGATGCCCAGAGGGTGAGGTAGGCAGAGGGCGGTGTTGTCTGTTCCCCTCCGGTGGTCATCTGTGATGCCCAGGGGGTGAGGTGGGCAGAGGGCGGTGTTGGCCCATGCTGTTCAAGAGCGGATGAAAAGTACTGACAGTCCCATCTCCCGGCTTCTCATTTGTGGTGCTATCTGAGCACAAACAGTGGTGCAGTGTTCAGAGCTGTGCAGCCGTTCAGGAGAGCATACAGAGGCTTCACCACAGACAAGAAAAATCACGTACCACACAGTATCTGGCATGTTGGCTGTGTGTGCCACGCAGGGCCCGACACAGATGCTGCAGGCAGAAGTATACGTCAGCGGTGTCTGTTTGTGGGGGGCTGCCTATAGACCTGTACAGAACCGGCTCAGAAGGAACCAGAGCTCTCCGTGTTCTTCTTAACCTCAGTGGTGTTGCCATTTTAAACACATTAGAAAAGAAAACAATTTAAAATTCAAATTGCAGTTTAAATGAGCATTTATGCCACGTTCCCTCATTAGCATCTCATAATGTTTATTGGGTGCATCTGGAAACTGTCTGCATCACAAACATCTATTAGGTGCTCATCAGAGTAATTAGCAGAGGGAAACGCTAATCTGGCATTAAGGATCATAGCAACACAAGGTCAGCGGTCTATACAGTGGGGTCAGAGTCAGTGGGGGTACATACATCAAGAATGAAATTAACTCCCTCCTCTCCCTTCAGCCCTTTCTTAACCCAAACTGGTTGCTACTATCAGGCTTGTTTTGACAGGTGGTAGTTATTAAGGCAATTATGCAAGGTAGTTGTTTTCTGAAGAGCCAGATTGTCTTGGATGAGATGCTCTTTTGCTATGAAGTCCTGAGGAGTCTCACCTATGGAGCTCACAGCCCCTGGTCTCCGTGTTCTGAAGGGGTTGTGGGAATGCAGCACACAGCCATGTCAGATTGCCCCTCCAAACAAAGGTCACATCTAATTCCAGAAGGCCAGCTGGTGGTTCCCTGGTCATCAGTAAAGCCCTGTGGCAGCTCAGTCAGCTGGTTTCCCTGTTTCTGACACTGTAGGTTTGACAAGTCGCCCCATAATAATGTGTGTGAAGTGTCTGGCTCTTGTTGGCCTGGGGATATTATTAGGTGATGCCCCGCTTGAAGCTTGCAGTGCCTCTGACGTACTGGTCACTAGAGGCTGGGTGCTCCTGTACTGGTGTGTGGAACCTGCAGTCCAGCTGCTGAAGGTCACTGTGGCGATTCTTGCTGGTGGGATCTCGCTGTGTGCTGTGGGTGTGTCTTGTGCTTCCTGATGCACCAGGGGGTCCCTATGGTGGATAAAGATGGGGCTCTGGGTCTTCACCCGGCTGCATTCTTGCTATGTCTTGTTGACCATCAGATGCTGGCGAAAAGCATCTGCTGCTCAGCGGTCATTCCCAGGGTCCTCCTCACGTGCAGCACCTGTGTCTACAGTCCATCCCGGGATGGTGGATAATCCCACCTGGCGCTTGTTCGTCCACGTGGGTCGCCTGATTGTCCTCGATAGTGAGGCTCAGGGGGGTCCCACTCCGCACCGTCACACAGACAGCCACCATGACACCCCCTTAGCCAGGCAAGCCCCCTGAGACCTGCGTGGGTCCCCTCTGGACTCTCCAGGCTGGCGGAGAGAGACAGGGACTTGAGTGTCAGGCCAGGTAAGTGCTCACAGTCTGCAGGGGCGCCGTCTCCTCATGAAGATATCAGCTTGTATGAAAGAGTTTGCACACAATATGCTACCTCATCCTGCAGGAGTATCTCAGCCTCAGATAATTTCAAATTGTTTTCATCATCTATTATTTATGGAATAAAAAGAGAATGAGAGACTAAAAGAGTGCAGAAAATGACTGTTTTCAGAAGGCACGCTTGTTGAGATATGGAGTAAAAATGCAAAAACTATTACATTTATTCTAAAAATTTAATGATCAAATGAGTCGGGTACATTTTCAGTGCCAGGCCTTCTTAAAGCATGAATGTTGCGGCATCTGCCTGATGGCCCACAGAGTTTTGATTGCCAGGATGCCAGCTGGAGACGTCCTGGGTCTGGTGGCAGATTTTGGAAGCTCTGGCGCCAGTGCAGGAAGATGAATGTGGGAATGTGTGACTTTGAGTGAGCAGGTAAAGGCTGGACTTTAATGACAAGTCCAGAGTGGTACAGAAATGAAGAATTTCATTATGTTCAGAACGCTGTTCGTCAGGGAAGGGGGGCCATCCGGTTGCTCTCCAGTCATTGACCCCAGAGCCCAGAAGGGCACCCACAGCCTGACCACACACAGTGGCAGTGTCCGTCTGGAGACCAGCCCCTGTTCTGAGTCCAGAGTCCAGCGGTGCTGCTCACCTCACTGGGATCTGAGTGCGCTGGACTGACCTCACGCCCCTGACCACTGCTCATGTCCAGTCCGCAGTGCGCGCGGCCAGCGATGCACTGCGGTAGGTCTGCGCACAACTCCTGCCGGTCACACGAGTGCACTCTGACATGCAGTGGCAACGTGAGCTGGTCTGCTTTTGGTCCTGTTGGTGTATCTGTCTCTTCAAACACAAGGTTGTCATTGTTTTTTTACAAGAGTGGGGAGCTGCATCAGCATGCGTAGGTGGCAAAGAAACAGGTAAAGGTTTAATCCATGCTGAAAGGAAAAGAAAAGTTTCAGCTGTGGAGCTTCTTCAGGTGCATTTTTATTGCATCTGTTAGACGCAACTAAGCTGCCAGGTGGGGTGTTTGTGCCTCCTCTGTATTGTGCTAGATGTTGCGCCCTGGACTCCTGACTTCTGTGACTGGGACCAGTGCCTGCAGGGTGCCAGCCATGTGCCAGAGGGGTCCTGGCTCTGATTCATGCTGTTTACAGCAAGGAAATGTTTATTTTTCTTTGACGTTTTTTTTCATCTTCATAAATTCTGCCGATGCCATCGGAGTCGTTTCTCTACTGCTGTGCATTTCCATCAGGGGGTTAGATGCCATTCATACATATTCAACCCAATTAGTCCTCCCGGGCATAAATAAAGGAAAGAGGCTGCAGACCATGTTCGGAGTCATGCCCGTTGTCAGGATTCGGCATTCCGGATGCACGTCCTCCGAGCACGATCTCGCCCCTCCCGGGCTCGGGCGTCCAGGGGACATGTGCAATTGGCTGACACTCAGAAGCAGAAAAGACAGCGTTTACACTGGTTTTTGTTTCACACCACTCTTATCTTTGTCCTTTGCTCTCTTACCTAGCTTGTGAGAGGCGGGGGAGATCTACAGCATCCGATCCACGTGTGACTGTGCAGGAGAGGTCCAAGGTCACCCTTTCATACTGTCACAATCGCTGGAATCTGGGGGGCGTTATTGACCGCTGAGGGCACAGGTTCCTCAACAGGGGTCACTGCTATTCAGTACTCTCGGCTCTACCCACTGGCCCACACTGCCTCCCTCTCTCAGCTCTACCCACTGGCCCACACTGCCTCCCTCTCTCTGCTCTACCCACTGGCCCACACTGACTCCCTCTCTCAGCTCTACCCACTGGCCCACACTGCCTCCCTCTCTCTGCTCTACCCACTGGCCCACGCTGCCTCTCACCTCTGTCATTGTCTCTCTTCTCCTCATGTCCTCACCCATCTCCCAGCCCCCAGTCTCTCTCTGATCAGTATGCACTCAGGCCTGCCAGAGTTCCGCCCCGGAGCAGGTCAGGAAATGAGAGAGTAATAGGCTGAGGCAGAGTGCTTAAGTAACTTAGGCAATTTCTCTTTTAATTTGAAAGATGGAAAATATTGATTATGGATTATTTTTTATATTGTGCCCTTGATCCAGAATGCAGAAGATTTGGATTTGGATTTAGTGGCGCTTGTGCCTCCTCTCCATGGTACCTGTATCTCCTCTCCGTGGTACCCGTGTCTCCCCACTCCACAGCGCCTGTGCCTCCTCTCCATGGTACCTGTGTCTGACATGATGCGCATCAGTGGGAACGAGGGGAGTGTCCTGGGCAGCTGGAGTCCAGCCCTCCTGTCTGCCCTGAGTCTTCTGCAGCCCATGGGTCCTGCTCTCTGCGAGAAGCTCCCTGGATTGTTCATGACCACAGAGAGTCAGGACCTCGGTTTCAGGTCTCATCAGAAGGACGACGCCTTGTTACAGTCTAGTGTCCCAGTCACTATACTGGGGCATTAGGACCCATACAGTCCTCAGGGTGAGCACTCCCTACGGGTCCCACTAACACCAGCAGCAGCCTTAGTTTTTCCCAGGAGTCTCCCATCCAGGTACTGGTCAAGCTCACGCTGCTGAGCACCAGTGAGCTGCCAGCTGGGAGCTGCAGGGTGACATGGCTGCTGGTACTACCTCCATTTCCTCTCCAGAACTGGAGAGACGGAGAGCACATGCATGTCTCTTTTAGAGTCAACATTAAAAACTTGGATAAAGGGGGAAAATGGAGCAGCTCTTTGAAAATGTTTCTTCCTGGGTCTCTTCTGTGGTGTTCAGAGGTGATACTGCGCTCACAGCGCTCTGAGAGGTGCCAGCAGCTCCGCCTGTAGGCCGGGGACATTTAACAGAAGGTGCTGCTTCCCTTGTTGGGAAGATGGACCTTGAAGACTAACCTACGGCCTGAATTTACGGGGCTTGACACAAGCGAAAGAAAACGTTTTGTCAGCCTCTCCACAGCTTGTCCTCTCCGCATTCAGCGACTGATGTCCTCTCTGTTGTTCAGAGGTGAAGAGACAGAAACGGCTCTCCATTGTGCGCGACTGCATCTTCGCTCCGCTGGCTCAGGTGAAGCCCTTTCTCGCGCGTCCTTCAGGCCCTGAATGAGCAGCTTTGTGCGGGCTGCTGTTATTGTCTGTGATTAATAAACACAACACAACCGTCCCCAGTAATTGTTCTTACCGGGGCATTAGACGGTACGTGACTGAGCCATGACTCACCTATATTAGGGACACGAAGGTGAGCCGCCGGGGGGGTGGGGGGAGCAAAGTTTTTTTTTTAAAAAGACGAAGATGGAAAAAAAGAGAGGTGGCGCTGGGAGAAGAATAAATCTCCGCCCGTATAAATAGGGCAGCTCGACGGGACGAGCAGCAAGGAGTGGAGAACGGCTCTGAGCACAACGCGAAGCCTCCCGTCTGCCATGCCCGAATCCGCGCTGCCGCTGTGCCTGCTGGGGCTGCTGGCCCTGTCCTCCGCCTGCTACATCCAGAACTGCCCCCGAGGGGGCAAGCGCTCGTACCCCGACACCGGCCTCAGACAGGTAAGCGCACATTCACGCCTCTGCCAGATCTCTCCTCGCTGAGCGCCTGGCGGCTCCTGCAGGTGCTTCCGCACCGCGTCTGTCTAGAACCGCAGATGCCTTCCAACCGGAACCCGGGGCTCCGGTTCCTTGGGCTCAAACTTTAAAACCAGGTTTCTCGTTGAGCTCGTCTCAGAGCTCCCGTGTGTGAGTGTCCCGGAGCCAGCCATGTGTGTGCGCTCTCTGTGTCCTGTCTCTTGGAAAGGCGCTTCGGGGACCGTCCTTACCGCGCATCTGTAACGCGAGTGGTTTGTTTCAGCCGAATGGAGTTTGGAGAGTTTATTTCACGTTAGAAAGCGGCGCAGTGCAAGACGAAGGGCCGGACTGGACGCGGGGAGAGTCCGGGGATGAGGCGGTACCGGTCGAGAGTCGCCGCATCTACACTTGAACACTATCCCTTGTGTCGGGATAGGCCCGGGGAGGCGCTGCGGTCAGCAATTTCACGACTTCACTGCCATCGACTAAAGCCGGTGATGTGTCGGGTGAAGTGATCTGGTGATCATTCGGGAGCGAGATGAGCGCGCTCGTCAGCTCAGAGTCCCCTTAACTGAGCAAGCCCCCTGCCTGAAGGATCAGTAATTTACAGGTGTGCCCCCAATTATTTAGAAAGAAGTTGCCTTAAAGAGTAACTGGATTGCGGTTCTCCGACACCTGTACTATGCAATTTGACCTCTCAGCGGTGCGATGCCTGTACTGTATTTGGATCATAGCTTTACAATCCATTATCAGAAAGTCGCTCGTTCTTGGAAAGTGTCTCAGACACATGGACCCTCTTCGGGCATCAGAGAACTTCATCGCGGGACAGCGTGGGGACACTTCGGAAACCGACCTCCTCACTCTCCGCGTCTCTGGAAAGCGGGAGGAAGCTGGAGCGCCACTCAAACACAGAGAGAGCATGCAGACTCCGCACAGAAGGCAGCTAGAGTCGAGCCCAGCACCCGGCGCTGTGAGACAGCACAGTCCGCTGCCGCACCACCGCGCCGCTCCTCCCGACACTCGGTTTTCCAAAAACCTTCACTTCTAGTCTGTTTTCCCTTCTGTAAAGAGCTTTCGGATGGCGCTACAGCCGGCAGCAGCGCCGGCAGACTGTGAAACGAGACGAAAGCCAGAGTGCCCGCGACGCCCCGGGTTTCTGAGGGACACAGCGCCGCCGGCAGCGATGTAGCGCCCTGACGCCCGGCGGGAGCTGAACCGTCCTCTCCGCTGCGCCGTTAAAGAGGCTTCCTGAGCTCCAGGCTCGAAGCCTGCACTGTTCTCCGGAGAAGCTGTCATATGCAGGTTTATTCGGACAGCCCGAGTCCCTATGGAAGCCCGTTTCCGCCAGGGAGTTAATAAAAACGCGCTATGGTATCTCAGAATTGCGACTTAGTAACTCAGAATTCCGACGTTATATCTCAGAATTGCGACTTAAAACTCAGAAATATGACTTTATATCTCGTAATTGCGGCTTTATATCTCACATTTGCGACTTCGAAATAGCCCACATTTCATTGTCTGTCCTTTTGTTGTTGTAACCCTCGCCGCTCCCACCCTAGTTCGTGCCTCACTGCATTGGCTCGGACCCAGGTCTTGCCAGCTGAGCTAAAGACCTTCTTTTTTAAGTAAAAAAGGACATACAATGGAAATATGTAAAAAGTATAAGTTTCAGATTTTATAATTGTGAATTCCTCTGGATGTGAAGTGTCTATTTCTGTATCTTATTTCATATTCTGTCTCCGTTTTTGTATTTCTGGTGTTTAAACCGAAACGTTTTTTAAAAAGCCCACCGTCCACTATTCCATCCGGGTACTATGGAAGCCTCACTGGCGGAAATGGGATTCTATATAAATTAGTGTAATTAATTTGATTTTTATCAGGGCACTGTACAAGACAAGTCTTCAGGCCTATAGATCCTATGATCCTGTACGATTTATGAATATAGTGTAACCAGATCGTAGTGTGGTGACGGCACCGCCCTCCCCTGCGCATCACAGGGATGCTGGCCGCCGGGGCTGAAGAAAGTGTTCTTTACCTCAGCTGGCAAGACCCGGGTCCGAGCCAATGCAGTGAGGCACGAACTAGGGTAGGAGAGGCGAGGGCACAAGCCCTAGAACCCGAATCCGTTAAAATAACAAGAGGACAGACAATGAAATGTGGGCTATTTCGAAGTCGCAAATGTGAGATATAAAGTCGCAATTACGAGATATAAAGTCAAAATTCTGAGTTACTAAGTCGGAATTCTGAGATACCATAGCGCGTTTTTTCTTACTCCCTGGCGGAAACGGGCTTCCATTTCCCGCTGTACGGTGAGCAGCCGACCCGGCCAGGAGACTCACATCGTGGCGTCGCTCTATGCCGGGGAGTGAGAGTGCTTGTCGCCGTCCTCCTGAAGAGGGCTCGGAGAAATGAGAAGTCTTCTGAATCGGCGGGGTTGATTGAAAACGGTGGGCCGCTATTTCGGTTCTCACATTGAGCAGTTCATGCAAGACTGAGGCGGTGTGCCTGGATTTCACTATTTAAAGCACTCAGTATTAGCTTTGGCGAAACCCGAACTTTTTAACTCCGACAGAAGTATGTCTCTTTCCTTTCGTGCTTCTGTCTTTGACCGTTCCTTCTCCTGTCACACTCTTCAGACCCTCTCTCTCTCCCTCTCTCCTCAGTGTGTCTGTAGCTCATCTGTCTATCTCTAATCAGACCCTGTCTCTCTCTCTCTCCTCAGTGTGTCTGTAGTTCTTCTGTCTGTCTCTTTTCAGACCCTGTCTCTCTCTCTCTCTCCTCAGTGTGTCTGTAGCCCCTCTCTGTCTCTCTTCAGACCCTGTCTCTCTCTCTCTCTTCAGTGTGTCTGTAGCCCTCTGTCTGTCTCTCTTCAGACCCTGTCTCTCTCTCTCTCCTCAGTGTGTCTGTAGCCCCTCTGTCTGTCTCTCTTCAGACCCTGTCTCTCTCTCTCTCTTCAGTGTGTCTGTAGCCCTCTGTCTGTCTCTCTTCAGACCCTGTCTCTCTCTCTCTCCTCAGTGTGTCTGTAGCCCCTCTGTCTGTCTCTCTTCAGACCCTGTCTCTCTCTCTCTCTTCAGTGTGTCTGTAGCCCCTCTGTCTGTCTCTCTTCAGACCCTGTCTCTCTCTCTCTCTTCAGTGTGTCTGTAGCCCCTCTGTCTGTCTCTCTTCAGACCCTGTCTCTCTCTCTCTCCTCAGTGTGTCTGTAGCCCTCTGTCTGTCTCTCTTCAGACCCTGTCTCTCTCTCTCCTCAGTGTGTCTGTAGCCCCTCTGTCTGTCTCTCTTCAGACCCCGTCTCTCTCTCTCCTCAGTGTATGGCGTGTGGCCCCGAGGACAGGGGGCGCTGTTTTGGCCCCAGTATCTGCTGTGGGGAGGAGCTGGGCTGCTATGTGGGCACCCCTGAGACAGCGCGCTGCCTGGAGGAGAATTACCTGCCATCTCCCTGCGAGGCCGGGGGCAGAGCCTGTGGTGCTGAGGGGGGGCGCTGTGCTGCTCCAGGGGTCTGCTGTGATGAAGGTCAGACACTGTGTGACATCACACTCAGAAGATAACACGCAGAAGGGCTTAGAATGGATTAGAATTGAGTATACTGTTAGGGCGGTACAGTGGTGCAGTGATCAGCATTGCTGCCTCGCAGCGCTGGGGCCCTGGGTTCAGTTCCTGGGGTGCTGTCTGTGTGGAGTCTGCATGTTCTCCCTGTGTTTCCTTCTAATGCTCTGGTTTCCCCCCAGAGTCCAAAGACATAATGAGGTCTATGTAGGGGTGTGCCACTCAGTGTTCCTGGGGGCCACAGCAGCTCCTGAGCCCTCGCTGACTATTCTCCACTTGTTGATCACCTGGTCAGAGTCTCGGCCTCAATGGGGTTCATAGGAGTGAATTTGTTCGTCTCCCGGCCGACAACAAGGGGCCGTGAGAATGTGTGAGTGTGGCAGGCGAGGCTGAGGGAGACTGAGATGGCAGTCTGCATCCTTCAGGAAGAGCCTGGGAGACACGAGCAAGGGAACAAGAGAGAGGGGCTGAGGGGCTGCTCCTGTTGAGTGACAGTCAGTCTGAGTGACCCCCAGTGTTGTGACGGGCCTGTGTGTCTCCACAGAGAGCTGCTCGCTGGACCCCAGCTGCCTGGAGGACAGCAGTAAGAGGCGCGCCCCTGCGGACCAGAACCGGGCCCTGGTGGACAGTGCGGCCGGCGATCTGCTGCTGCGGCTCATGCACTTGGCCCACCGCCAGGCTCAGGGGGCAGGCCAGACCCCGCAGTACTGAGGCCCGCCCGGACACACAGCCGCGCACAGACTCGGGCCCCAGCCCCGGCCCCCCCTGGCCCCCGGCCCCTGGAGCGAGGAGAGGACGGGCCTGAGCCCACCTGCTGAGGAGCGCAGGACCTGGGGAGGGCGGGGAGGGGCTGGGGGGCTCTTTTCTTATGTAAAAAAGGAGCAATGAAAATGAAAGTATTTCCTGTATGCTGAAATTTGCAAGGAGTACCTTGTAATTTTTATTGCTTATATATATAAATTTGCATTATGTAACAAACAGCGGTGTGGGGGAAGTGTAAATATGTAGCAAATAAACCTTTTCTTGCACTGTTGTTAAGTGATGTGCCTGAGCTGTGTTCTCCAGATTAGTGGTTCCTGAACTGGCCTGCAGGACCCCTGTTTCTTCTGGCAATTAAGCAGTGCTAATTCCCGTCCTTAATTGATCTGACTGCTTGTTAAGAGGGGTTGATTTTTCTGCCTTCGGTATTTGTTCTAAATATGTCACATTTCAGAGGTAGTTTCCTGCAACTACTCACTTATCAACAATTTGATTGCTTGTTTCTGCCTCATCAGCTCTTGGGAGGTGCTGCTTATGTGCTGAGCAGACACAGGTGGGAGTGACACAGGACACACCCACAACGGGAGTGACCATACACAGGACACGCCCACACGATATGGGGGTGTGGTATCGTCTTTGACACGCCCATAATGGGTGTGGTTTGTTGCTGGATACGCCCATGGTGGTAGTAATACTGTATGGGACACGCCCACAATGAGAGTGGCCCTGTACCAGGCATGGTCACACTGGAATGACTCTATATTTGACACACCCACAGTAGACGTATCACTGTATGGGACACTCTCACTGTGGGAGTGACTCCCACCAGACTCACCCACAGTTTGTCCTCCTGCAGGTTAGTTTTTCACACATCACACTTCAACGAGGGCAACTCTGGAACACACTAATTAGCTCGGGGTTCATATCACTTACAAATCCCATTCAACTTTTTAAGACCTCAAAGCTCATTGTAAAATATGTTTTGAATTAAGTGTACAGGCCACAGTGCAGGTACAGCATGTTCTGAAGCCATGGTTGCAATCCTCTGCCACTCTGAGTGTAACTTTGCATGTGAAAGGGTAATATCAGCCCTCACAGAAGCTCATTAACAGGCAGCATCACGGTGGTGCACTGATCAACATGGTTGTCTCGCAGCGCTGGGGCCCTGAGCTCAATTCCAGACCTGGGGTGCTGTGTGTGTGGAGTTTGTATGTTCTCTCCATGTTTGTGTGGGTTTCCTCCAGGTGCTCTGGTTGCCTCCAGCTGTCCAAAGACATACCAGTAGGAGAATTGGCTTCTGGGAAAACTGGCACTGGTGAGAGTCTGTGTCTGTGTGTGCCTGTGGACTGGTGTCCCATCCAGGGAGTGTCCTGCCTTGCACTTGCTGTTTGCCAGGACAGGGTCCAGCTGCCCCACGACCCTGAATTTGATTAAGCTGCTAGAAAACGGAAGGATGAAATTTGTTAAGGTAAATGTTTACATGCCCCAACGTATACTCTTACCAATCAGGAGCATTTCATTCCTGCGGCTCAGAGAGGGAGATACAGTGTCAGTAGCACGGTCTATTTCACACCCACAATAATGCTGAAAACCATCAGCTCTGCCTCCTGATGTTACTACCCTGCTCTGTGCAGTTTGCCTGACTGCAGCCTGACAGCTCCATTACTGTCTCTGAAGCTCTCTCTGAGATTGCTAAGGGATGGACATCAGGTCAATTAAGTCTGATCATTGCCATTAGACTATAAAAACATATCATATATAAATAGAATGTTAATATGTTACAATCCAAAGTTAAGCTGGAATTTAAATAAATAAATCACATAGCACACTATTAATCATTATTTAAAATATAAAAAATATATTACTGCCCTGGGATCCATCCAGAGAAAAACAGATGCATTCTAGGACATCAGGGCTGACAGCCTGAAGGTGCTGGGTCTCTTTAGTCTTGAACAAACAAGACTAGGAGGGAACCTGATACAAGCATTCAGAATCCTCAGAGACACCCAGCACACTTTTTCAGAACAGGCAGTGAAACATGAACCAGGGGACACGAGTGGAAACTACAGAACAGTGCATATAAAACCAAGAACAGGAGGCACTACTGTACACAAAGGGCGGTGGGAGTGTGGAACAAGCTACAGTACCCAGCCATGCTGTTGAAAGTCAATACCCTGGCCTGGATGGGACACTGAGATCAATTAACTTCTAATTACCTAATGGCCAGATGAGCTGAATGGCTCATCTTGCTTTTAAACTTTCTTCAGTCACAGTCACGGGGACACTATACTGTAAACAGGCGCCGTCCTTTGGATGAGATGTAAAATCGAGGTCCTGACTCTCTGTGGTCATTAAAAATCCCAGGGCGTTTCTCGAGAAGAGTAGGGGTGTAACCCCGGTGTCCTGGCCAAATTTCCCATTGGCCTTAACCAATCATGGCCTCCTAATAATCCCCCTCTATGAACTGGCTACATTACTCTGCTCTCCTCCCCACTGAGAGCTGATGTGTGGTGAGCGTTCTGGCGCACTATGGCTGCCGTCACATCATCCAGGTGGGGCTGCACACTGGTGGTGGTGGAGGGGGGTCCCCATTACCTGTAAAGCGCTTTAAGTGGAGTGTCCAGAAAAGCGCTATATAAGCATAAGTAATTTTTATTATTATTATTATTTTGATTCTCGATCCAGGGTGTTGCTGTTCTATAGTCTTGAAGGTCTGCGAGGCCCAATCCTGTTTGCAAGAGCAGGAAGCGGCACACACAGATGAGAAAGCAAAAATAATTTCCACACTGGCCTAAAGGAACCAAAATATGCACTATATTAATTTATGATGTGGTTTATGCATTTTTCAGTTGAAACTATTAGTACTGTAGTTTTTATTTAATTCCACAAGAGGGAGACATAGTCTCAGTTTTCAAACCATTAGACAAGAGCAGTTTTATTTTAATAACATGGTTATAGATGGAAACAGAGTGAGAGACACAGCAACAGACGTACAGAGAAACAGGTACAGCTTCACACTGAACAATGCCATGGAACAACTACCAGCTCACAGACCTCGGACTGCCAATCAGTTAGTTCATCTGGCAGAAATTATTATTATTATAAGAATTATATAATGATGGGGCATTAGGACGCATACAGACCTCAAGGTGAGCGCCCCCTACTGGCCTCTCTAACACCTCTTCCAGCAGCAGCCCTAGCTTTCCCAGGAGTCTCCCATCGAGGTACTGACCAGGCTCACACCTGCTGGGCTTGTGGGCTGCCAGCTGGGAGCTGCAGGGTAATATGGCAGATCTATGTAAAAACATTCTACATGTGCAGAGAAAAACAACAAATAAGTTTGAGCATGGCAAAATTAGGCCCATACCCACTGTAAAGTACGATGTAGGAGAAGTGTAGCTAAAATCCTTAAAGGCACTGACAAAGTCAAGCCAGCAGACCTCTTCATGAATAACCAGTGGAACATGAACCTCAAGACAGAAGTGGAATCTACTGTGTCTATGTCTTTTTCAACCCCGAGATCAGAAGACATTTCTTTCCTCCACCAAGAAGCCCTCCTCAGCTTGGAGCTAAACAGAGAAAACAATCCTTCAGCCAGCTGGTCCTGAAGGTAACTGTTCTGAGCCACATTGACACCAGCCAGCCCCACAGATCAGAGTCACCCGCTCACAGCACAAGCCAACAACCCTGGACTATCAGATCAACACTGTCACACTGTTAGCTCAGCAGTGTGTCAGACTGTCAGTCCAGAAGTGTGTCAGACTATCAGCTCAGCAGTGTGTCAGACTGTCAGTGCAGTATTGAGTCAGTTTGTGAGCTCAGCACTGTCAGACTGTCAGCGCAGTATTGTCACTGGTCATTGAAAAGTGGCTTCATCCATCTCTCCATTGATCATGTGCCAGCAAGCTCAGGCTTGTGTTCTCTGTAGCTCTTGGGTGGGCTGCACTGATTTGGGGACTGAATCAGATTGCTGTGGACCTCCTTTTCATAGAAGATTGTTCAAGACTCATCCCCCTATACGTGGAAATATCTCAGACACCTCACGGTGTCCTCAGAGAGCTGCCTGGATATCAAGATAGTGCCGTGCCAGTGTGTCTGAAGATGACTCACAGTGTCCTTTCATTACTCAGCACTGCAGGGGCAAACGGCCTGTTGACTGCTGCGCTCCGGCCCTCTGTGGCCCTCGTGCCAGGACTGTGAGCCTGTGTGCACTTATTCTTCTTTCTTGGCTTCTGTTTATTGATTGTGACCTCTGACCCCACGGGCCCAAGGGCTCAGAAGAGAGCACACAGGCTCTGATTTCAATTACAGCAGCAAATATTGATCTGTGGTAAATTAGAGCCCCTGTGTTCCTCTGCGCTCAGTTAGTCATTATAATTAGCGCAGAGTCTCTCCCAGGAGACGTGGTTACACAGGTTAAAGAGATCTTCCATCTTCATCTCGATTTTAGAACCTCCTGCCTGTAATCTTGTTTTTAATTTAAAAAAATTTCAGAAACCAGGTATGGTCTTATATTTGAAGCTAACAGACAGATATTTTTACTGAAAGAGCCAAGCAGGTCTAGTGGTTGTGAGTTAAGAGTGGCTGGCAGGGCTGAGAGAGAGAGGGAGGCAGTGTGGGCCAGTGGGTAGAGCCCAGAGAGAGGGAGGCAGTGTGGGCCAGTGGGTAGAGCCCAGAGAGAGGGAGGCAGTGTGGGCCAGTGGGTAGAGCCGAGAGAGGGAGGCAGTGTGGGCCAGTGGGTAGAGCCGAGAGAGGGAGGCAGTGTGGGCCAGTGGGTAGAGCCGAGAGAGGGAGGCAGTGTGGGCCAGTGGGTAGAGTCCAGAGAGAGGGAGGCAGTGTAGGCCAGTGGGTAGAGCCCAGAGAGAGAGAGGCAGTTTGGGCCAGTGGGTAGAGCCCAGAGAGAGGGAGGCAGTGTGGGTCAGTGGGTAGAGCCCAGAGAGAGCTAAGGATCAGAGTTTCTGCAGGTGGATGGAAAGGAAAGGGTTAAGGCCAGAGGCAGTGATTCATCCCTGTGGGTCACTGGGTTGTCACAGAGAGATTTGCACAGAGACAGGGCTCAGTCCGCAGCTCAAATGCTGTTTAACACTCCAGGAAATGCAATCAACATTTTAACATGGGCATTAGCCTCCAGCCCCTGGGGCCTGCTGAGCTCTGTTAGCGCTGTCAGGCTCTAATGAAAGACAGCGTTACATCTCCATTGCATGTTTGCTGAGGCTTGTTCAGCAATTTGTATTCATGTGGTGGAGAGCTTCCTGTCTTCAGCAGAGGCAGATGAGAGCTGCTGGTCACAGGAGGAGCCAGTGTGACGCAGGGCTACACGTGCAAGACTCCCTTAATATCGGCATCGTGCCTCTGAAATGACGCAAGAACAAGAACAGGAAAACAGCAGTCCCAGCTTCTCCAGCTGTCTGCCTCCCAGTAGCTGTCTGCCTCCCAGCCTTCTCACCCAGTGAGGCTGTCAGGACCTGAATCTGAACCCTATTGGGTTAGGTGGCACAGTCACATAGTGGGTAGTGACGCTTCTGCTCTGGCCGAAGTTCAAGTCATCATTCTGTGGGGAGTCTGCATGTTTCCTGGGGTTTCTGTGAATTTTCCACAGACTTTCTCTCCAACCTCCCAGAGACAAGCTGGTTGGTTCCCTGGATACTCTAAATGGCCCGTTCTGTGAGGAATGGAGCTGGGCACCTCGCTTCGTTAATCCACAAGACAGGTCACAGTCATGACCACAACATGGCCAGGCAGCTTGTTCCACTCTCCCGCTCCCTTTGCATTAAGAAATGGCCCCAGTTCTCAGTTTTAAATTCACTTCTCTCTGCCACAAGTGGCTGCAGTGCTTCCTGGCCAGTGCTCGGACTCAACTGGTTCTACGATATGACATCTCACAAAATTAGAAGGGCCCTGTAGTAGTGACAGCGTTACAGATAAAACTCTGGGCGAGGAGGGTTCGTGTTTCTCGATTTTGAACGGCCAGGGCCCTGGTCAGTGTCAGCCTGTGTGCTGGGCTTGGAATGGGAGTACTGTGCAGACAGGGCAGGCACGCCCACGCGGACAGCCCGACATCGCTGGGGCTCAGCACGAGCCGCCACACCTGCCTGAAGCCGTCGGCCAGGCCCCGACGCTGTGACATCAGCCCACCCTTCGAGGGGAAAAACAAACGTCTGTCAGGAACAGAAAAACGACAAAGGCCAGGAACAGATTTTGTGATGCTGCTGCATTAAGTAAACGGTGTCCTGGTTTATGGTCACCGCTGCCCCATTGCCATCCTCACTCTCCCTGCTGTCAGCTTGTGTGAGCCTGCCGGCTCTTACAGATACAGATGAGAGGAGGACATCAGGACTATCCAGCCCACTAGCCCACTTACTGCAGTGGTGAAGCAGCTAATTGATCCCAGGATCTCATCCAGCTGATTCTTGAAAGAAACCTGGGAATCAGCATCAACAATATGTAGGAACACAGGGTCTGTCTTCACCCAAAGAAAGCTCCACAGCCGAAACGTTGTGTTTTCTCTCTTCTGTTTTCAGCATGGAATAAACCTTTACTTGTTCCTTTGCAGACTACACCTGTTGACGCAGCTCCTACTTGAATGAGTTATACAATATGAGCATTTCTGAAGAAGGTTGTTTTTAGTGTTTGCTGGTGGAGAGGTGCAGTAGAAAAGTGATAGACTCACAAGTCCCTTCTCTCTATATTCAGGATGTGATTGTTTGTCACAAGAGCAGGACAAGTGAGGGGTTTGGAAGCTAAGAGGCAGTAGACAGGAGGATTGATTTGGGCAGTTGTGCAACATGTGGCACTGCATGTCTGCTCTGTGTGTCTGTGCTGTGTGTCTGCTGTGTGTCTGTGCTCTGTGTCTGTGCTGTGTGTCTGCTCTGTGTGTCTGTGCTGTGTGTCTGCTCTGTGTGTCTGTGCTGTGTGTCTGCTCTGTGTGTCTGTTCTGTATCTCTGTGCTGTGTGTCTGCTCGGTGTGTCTGCTGTGTATCTGCTCTGTGTATCTGCTGTGTGTAGTCTTTCACAAGCCTTTAATAGCCTGTGTGAGAGTGGCTCAGTAGGGCCTGTGTGTGAGAGTGTGCTTGAGTGGACCTGTAGAGGTCAGGGCTGTGTGTGGTGTGTGCAGGTACTCAGAAGGAGCTGTGTCTCTGGGGACAGGCGAGTCAGAGCTGCAGGTATTTGGACATGGAAATGAGGATTGATTGGTCTTCAGTCGCACTGAATTCCCAACAGAGGCTGCGGCCAGATGGGGGGTGGGGTGGGCGCGATAAATAGGCAGGGAAGGGGAGGCTGGCAGTCACCGAGACACAGACAGAGCCAGCAGAGCTGCCGGGACCCTGACGGGCGGAGAGACTCCTGGACTGAGGAACATCGAGACAGACAGGCGGACACACAGACAGCGCTACCGGAGCCCAGCGTGACGAGGCACAGGGGACAGCCGCCATCCTCCAGCCCACGACCCTCCACTGGCCCCCCCGCTTCTCCAGGTAGGAAAGAGAGGCTTTTACCCTGGGGCTGTCTCATCTCCTCATTCTTCAACTTTAAAACCTACTCTCATCCTCACCATCCGGCAGATCACATGTTGTCTGTGGTGTTCCTGTACTTGGGCTCTGGATAGTGAGAAACGATGATGATGATGATGACACTTCAGTGGCCGACAGTACTGTTACAGTACTCGTAACAGCAGCCTGGCGGGGTCAGAGATGAAGCCCATCAGAAACATGCCGCAGACCTGCACTGCCTGAGCTCAAAGTGCGAGTGGGACAAGCGTTCTCTTTTTCTGGGACAGCAGCCTGTCCCTTTGTCCCAGTGTCACTGTGAAAATTCCTACTGGAAAGTTCTATAATTTTTAGAACTATATCATCCTGATCTGTGAGAATTTGGGTTTTTCCTTTAGTTCAGTCAGGGCATCTTGCTTGATGTCTCCCAGTGTAACATCTGGAGTTGGGGCATCTTGTTCACAATCTCTCTGAGTAACATCTGGAGTCAGGGCATCTTGTTCACAATCTCTCTGTGTAACATCTGGAGTCAGGGCATCTTGTTCACAATCTCTCTGAGTAACATCATGAGTCAGGACATCTTGTTCACAATCTCTCTGAGTAACATCTGGAGTCAGGGCATCTTGTTCACAATCTCTCTGTGTAACATCTGGAGTCGGGGCATCTTGTTCACAATCTCTCTGTGTAACATCTGCAGTCGGGGCATCTTGTTCACAATCTCTCTGTGTAACATCTGGAGTCAGGGAATCTTGTTCACAATTCAATTCAATTCAAGGTGCTTTATTAGCATGACCGATAGGTACAATCAGTGTTGCCAAAGCAAATAAAAATAATAAAATTAACATAGAACAAAACAAAAAATAGAAGTAAAATAAAATCTACAGACATGTTACAGACATTTACAACAAAGACATATTATATAATATTGACATATACTGTAGGCGGCTGGAGCATTATTGGGAGATGGACTCACTGTTCCTCAGGCTGTGACAGGAGATCACATACTGGGCTGCCAGATCAACTGAGTTCCCTCCTCCCTCTCCCAGTAGGATTGGGACCTGTTGTGGTTTTGGCAGGTGTGGGAACTCTGGGATTAGATTTCTGAATTACGGGAAGAATGTTTCTCTAATCCCAGAGTATCTGTCACAGTGCAGTAGGAAGTGCACCTCTGTCTCTATTTCTCCCTGCTGGCAGTGGGAGCACAGCCTGTCCTCTCTGGGCAGCCAGGTCTGCCTGTGTCGCCCAGTTTCTATGGCCAGGTTGTGGTCACTGAGCCTGTACTTCGTCAGGGTCTGTTTCTGTTTGTTATTTTTTATTTTGGTCAAATATTCAGCTAGTGTGTATTGTCTGTTTAAGGTTCTGTAGCATTCCAGTTTATGTTGTGTTTGTGTGTGTGTGTCCCAGTGTGTGAGATATTGCTGTTTGATCTGTGCTGTGATGTGGTTGAGTCTGGGTTGTGGTGCTCTAGCAGTGCTGTCCTGAGGCTGGTTAGTGTTGGTGTGGCTCAGGTCGGTGAGCCTCAGGACCAGCTGGCTCAGGGGGCTCTGTTTTGGGCACAGCTCTTGGCTCAGCAGGGCTTTGTGGTGGTAGGAATTTTGGTCACTGTTTTTTAGGTGTAGCCAATACTTTAATATTCTTTTTAATATTCACAATCTCTCTGTGTAACATCTGCAGTCGGGGCATCTTGTTCACAAACTCTCTGTGTAACATCTGGAGTCAGGGCATCTTGTTCACAATCTCTCTGTGTAACATCTGGAGTCGGGGCATCTTGTTCACAATCTCTCTGTGTAACATCTGGAGTCGGGGCATCTTGTTCACAATCTCCCTGTGTAACATCTGCAGTCGGGGCATCTTGATCACCATCTCGCTGAGTAACATCTGGATTCAGGACATCTTGTTCACAATCTCTCTGTGTAACATCTGGAGTCGGGGCATCTTGTTCACAATCTCTCTGTGTAACATCTGGAGTCAATGTATCTTTCTTTCAGTCTCCCAGTTTAACATATGGGGGCTTCATCTTGTGATTTAACACTGTCCCTAAACTCTGACACTGTCCCAGCACTCTAACACTGACACTGTCCCTGAACTCTGACACTGTCCCAGCACTCTGACACTGACACTGTCCCTGCACTCTGACACTGTCCCAGCACTCTGACACTGTCCCTGAACTCTGACACTGTCCCAGCACTCTGACACTGTCCCTGAACTCTGATGCAGTCAGGTGAGTGTTTTCAGCTGGAGGAAAGGAAACGTGACAATCTGATCATATGAAGTTGGACTCAGGAACCAGAAAGGGACGACAACACCTCTGAGGGGAGGGGGGTGCTCAGGCTGCCCTGTGGCAGGTGTGGTGGGACAGCCGCTACCTGAAATAAACTCAGGTGGAATTAGCTACAGCTGCTCAGCCACTGGGGAGCGGTATAAAGGAATGCTCACAGAGGGCACAGCAGAGCCCACTCCGGGTCTCGGCACGGGAAGGACCGGAGCGGACCGGACTGTAAGCAGTTTTGACAGAGGGAGGAAGGAGAGAGGAAATCAGAAGGGATCAGACGGAGCTAGGGGACGCTCACGGTGCTGCCAAAGGCTGGATGCCCAGTTTTGAGGACAGTGAGGCTTCGGCATCGGCAGGTCATCTGGGATCCACCGGAGAGGGGTGACAAGACACAGAGCGGCTGGATTTTGCTCTTTCCTGTTCCTAAAGAGAGCCGAGACTAACCTGAGCTCCCCCTGTCTTCCTGCCTCCCTCTAGCTCCCCTGCTCTCTCTCCTCTGCTCTCCTCCCCAGTGACAGACATGCTGCTGCTGCTGGGCGTGCTGCTGGTCCTCGGGGCACAGCTCTCGGGCGCCCAGCACTGGTCACACGGCTGGTACCCCGGGGGCAAGAGGGAGCTGGACAGCCTGCAGAGCACAGAGGTGAGACTCAGAGGGACTGACGGGGCACAGAGACAGGGGACAGTGAGACTCAGAGGGACTGACGGGGCACAGAGACAGGGGACAGTGAGACTCAGAGGGAGTGACGGGGCACAGAGACAGGGGACAGTGAGACTCAGAGGGACTGACGGGGCACAGAGACAGGGGACAGTGAGACTCAGAGGGACTGACGGGGCACAGAGACAGGGAAGAGTGAGACTCAGAGGGACTGACGGGGCACAGAGACAGGGGACAGTGAGACTCAGAGGGACTGACGGGGCACAGAGACAGGGGACAGTGAGACTCAGAGGGACTGACGGGGCACAGAGACAGGGGACAGTGAGACTCAGAGGGACTGACGGGGCACAGAGACAGGGGAGAGTGAGACTCAGATGCCAGAGAGACAGGGGAGAGTGAGACACAGTGGGACTGAGGACAGAGATGGGGCAGTTACTTTATCTGAGGAATCTCACCTAGCTGTATTCTTTAAAGATGTCTTCAACAATATGAAGCCCCACTTTTTGCATCAAATGGGCAGCTTGTTCCATACACCCACAACCTTTTGTACAAAGCAATCTACTCCTCTGAGTTTTAAATGCACTTCCAGTTTGTGGAATGATGGCTTGCTAATTCAGCCATGGTAGTTTTGTTTTATTTAACAGCACGTCTAATGATCTAGAACAGACAATGTGCTTCTAGTATAAATCATGTTTCTAAGCTGACTACAGGCGATGCTGAAACTTTCCAGAGCAGGATTCTCCTGTCACCAGCCGCTGAGCAGATGCCTGTGCACTGCAGCCCCTGTCTCTGCCTCTCCTGTCCTCACTGCCTCTGCCTCCCTCAGATCTCAGAGGGCATCCAGCTGTGTGAGGGAGGGCCGTGCAGATACCAGAGACCCCTGAGGAAGAACCTACTGAGGAACCTGCTGGTGAGAAAGCCTGGCTTTCATCTGACACTCACCTGGAGAGAACCAGGCCGACCCCTGACACACACACACTGGGCTCCAGTGTGATGGAGCCACACTGACCCCTGACACACACACAGTCCTGCACAGCTCCACTAGAGGGACTGTAAATTGCTCTGAGTCGATGTAACTCCACAATTTCATTGTGTGCTTGACTGATGTTTGGCAGGTGGAAGCGCTGGCCAGAGAGTTCCAGAGGAAGAAGTGATTTCTCCCCTCTCACCACACAGACCTCCTCCCCCCTCAGAGATGGAGACGACATCTGTGCACCCCCACCTGCCCCTCTCTGCCCCTGCGCTCCCCCCACCTCTGGTATCTCTCTGTCCTCAACGCTCTCTCATGCTTGTGCTTCAGCAGGCGCCATCTTCTCCCTCCATCATCTTCTGTTCCATGTTCTCCTCCTTCTCCTCCCTCCATCATCTTCTGTCCCATGTTCTCCTCCTCCTCTTGTCACTGTGTTTCCCAGCTCTCTCTTCTGATACCTCTGACGCCCAACTTCACCCACTCTCTCTCCTGCCCATCGTCCCTCTCGCTGACCAGCCACACTAACACATCGTCCCTCTCACTGACCGGTCACACTAACACATCGTCCCTCTCGCTGACCACAGCCACACCAACACATCGTCCCTCTCGCTGACCGGTCACACTAACACATTGTCCCTCTCACTGACCAGCTACACTAACACATCGTCCCTCTCGCTGACCAGCCACAACAACACATCGTCCCTCTCGCTGACCACAGCCACACCAACACATCGTCCCTCTCGCTGACCGGTCACACTAACACATCGTCCCTCTCACTGACCAGCCACACCAACACATCGTCCCTCTCGCTGACCGGTCACACTAACACATCGTCCCTCTCGCTGACCGGTCACACTAACACATCGGCCCTCTCACTGACCAGCCACACCAACACATCGTCCCTCTCACTGACCAGCCACACCAACACATCGTCCCTCTCGCTGACCGGTCACACTAACACATCGTCCCTCTCACTGACCAGCCACACCAACACATCGTCCCTCTCACTGACCAGCCACACCAACACATCGTCCCTCTCGCTGACCACAGCCACACCAACACATCGTCCCTCTCGCTGACCAGCCAAACCAACACATCGTCCCTCTCGCTGACCACAGCCACACCAACACATCGTCCCTCTCGCTGACCGGTCACACTAACACATCGTCCCTCTCACTGACCAGCTACACTAACACATCGTCCCTCTCGCTGACCAGCCACAACAACACATCGTCCCTCTCGCTGACCAGCCAAACCAACACATCGTCCCTCTCGCTGACCAGCCAAACCAACACATCGTCCCTCTCACTGACCAGCCACACCAACACATCGTCCCTCTCGCTGACCACAGCCACACCAACACATCGTCCCTCTCGCTGACCAGCCAAACCAACACATCGTCCCTCTCGCTGACCACAGCCACACTAACACACACTAACTTCTTGCTGACCAGACAGTATCTATAATACACTGTCCCTCTTGCTGGCCAGACAGTGTAACAAATTGTCCTTCTTTCTGACCAGACAGTACCTGTAACACATCATCCCTCTTTCAATAAAAAGATTTATTTTACTACTTAGATCCTGTCTGCTGTTTGTCTCTGGTGTGTGAGAGTCTGAGGTTGTATAATTTGGGGTGTCCGTTTGAAATAATAATAGCAATACATTTTATTGTATATAGTGCCTTTAAAAGAAGCTTCTCAAAGTGCTTTACAGGCAAAGTAAAAAAATGAAAACAAAAGAAAACAGTTAAGACAGGAGATGCATGATAATCACGAGGGATTAGCAATGCCATAGGAGATGCAGGGAGCAGCCAGAGATGAGTTAAATAGCCTTTCTGCAGAGCAGGGTCTGAAAGAGCTCAGAAAGGGTGGCCCTCTGATGTCTTGGGGTCTGTATGCTGTCAAGAGGGTCTGTGGCTCAGGGGCTCATGGTTTCAGTCAGCAGGCTGAGGACGGACAGGGAACCTGCAGGGAGACTTTGTCACGATCGGATCGTGGACAGCACTGTGCTTGTCCAGCTGGGATAGCGAAGTGTCCACACTCAGCGGGGGCTGACCAGGGCCCAGTAATGAAAACTAGAGTCCAGACAAAAAGCCCAGGTGATCAGCCTGTAGTGTTGGGAAATGAAGGGGGGAACCTTCTCCCCATCAGAGAGCCAGTACCTATTTCACAGTGTTGTGGCTGCTCGAGCTGCTGCCTCATGGCTCCTGTGTCCTGGGTTCGATTCTGTCTGTGTTGTACAGCATGCGTGCTTCATGAGCGCTCTCTTGCTGCACCCAAAGCAGATTCCACAATGTTTTATTGTGTGGCTGTGAGGAATAAGGGTATCTGACCAAGGTAAGAAACAGCAAAAAGAAACAGACCCTGACGAAGTACAGGCTCAGTGACCACAACCTGGCCATAGAAACTGGGCGACACAGGCAGACCTGGCTGCCCAGAGATGACAGGATGTGCTCCCACTGCCAGCGGGGAGAAATAGAGACAGAGGTGCACTTCCTACTGCACTGTGACAGATACTCTGGGATTAGAGAAACATTCTTCCCGAAATTCAGTTCCCACACCTGCCAGAGTCACAACGGGTCCCAATCCTACTGGGAGAGGGAGGAGGGAACTCAGTTGAACTGGCAGCCCAGTATGTGATCTCCTGTCCCAGCCTGAGGAACACTGAGTCTGTCTCTCAATAATGCTCCACACGTTTGTACAGAAATGTACTGTGATGTGTCTGTATTGTAAATGTCTTTAGACGTTGTGTTAATTGTATGTGCTTTGGCAACACTATAATTCTGTAGCGTATTGCAGGTTCTTTCTCAGAACTAAAGAACAGTGGAGACGCGATTAACCAAGCACTGGCTTTATTTTACAACCACACCAAAACCAAACACAGGATCTACACAAACATGAGGAGTCTGACGAACACGTACACACATTTAGGGTGGTAATTACCTAACAACACACTCTTCTTTTACAGGACTACACAGGGTACTAGAATTACTAGGACATTATTTACACAGGCAGGGTCAGCCGCTGGTCATCGTGCTGACCCTCAGACTCTTCCCGGCTACCACTCCCAGCATGCCCAGCGGTACTACGAGCGCCTAGGGGCGCTTCCTCCTCACCACCAGGCGAGGGCGTTACACTGCCCCCACCTGAAGCGTCTGGCGTCTCGCCGACGTCGAACACCCCCCTCAGGCTGTACTCGTATTCGGCCAACTGCTGCGGAACCCTGCGTGAGCGGCCGCTGCGCCGCGGTGACGGCTGGCGATCCACGGACGCCCCACTATCGGCCGGCTCCGGCCCCGGCTGCTCCTCTGGAGCCTCCCCACACGGCTCCTCCTCCCGGGCCCGGTAGGGGGCCAGGCGGTCTCGGTGCAGGACCACCACTCTCCCCCGTGTTCGCAACCGGACACGGTAGCAGACCTCGCCCACCACCCCGAGTACCTCAGCGGGCCCCTCCCACGACGGCGCCAGCTTAGGACTGAGGCCTTTGCGGCGCCGCGGGTTGTACACCCAAACCGAGTCCCCGGGCTGGAAGGCAGGCCCCCTGCAGCGCAGGTCGTAGTACCGCTTCTGCCGGACCCCCGCCTGTGTCAGGTGGGTCCGTGCAAAGCTGTGCACCCGCTGCATCCGCTGCCGCAGGTCCCACTCGTAGTCCGGTCCAGCCGGCGGTGCCGACCCGTCTCCGGGCGGCGGGCCGAAGACCAGGTCCACCGGTGTTCGCATTTCCCGGCCCAGCATGAGCGAGGCCGGGGTGCACCCGGTGGATTCCTGGACCGCGGTCCGATACGCCCAGAGCGCAAGGGGGAGGTGGCGGTCCCAGTCCCGTTGGTGCCGGGACACCAGGGTGGCCAGCTGGGTGGCGAGCGTCCGATTAAACCGCTCTACCAACCCGTCGCTCTGGGGATGCAGCGGGGTGGTCCGCGTCTTAGTAATCCCCAGGCGCTGGCACACTCTGGCGAAGACCTGGGACTCGAAGTTACGCCCCTGGTCACTGTGTAACTCCTCCGGCACCCCCAGCCTGGCAAACATCCCCTCCAGCAGTGCATCGGCCACCGTGGGGGCACTCTGGTCCGGGAGGGCGTAGGCCTCCGGCCACTTCGTAAAGTAATCCATAGCCACCAAGACGTAGCGGTTCCCGGCCTCGGTGCGCGGAAACGGGCCCAAAACGTCCACTCCCACCCGCTCCATAGGAGCCCCCACCTGGTGTTGTTGGAGGGGGGCCCGAGAGCGCTCGGGGGGACCCTTCTGCGCCACGCACACCGCACACGTTCGGCAGTACCGCTCCACGTCCCGGTGGCAAAGACCCCAATAAAAATGGCCTCGGAGACGCTGCAGGGTTTTTTTACCGCCGAAGTGCCCCACACCCGGTTGGCCGTGCACCGCTCGGAGCACCGCCCCGCGGAGCGACCGAGGCACCACCAGCTGCCACCGTACCTCGCCACTGGAGGGTACCCGCCACCCCCGGCGCAGCACCCCGTCCTTTACCTCCAAGGCCTCCCACAGGGCGCAGAGGGCCTTGACGGACTTCGGGTGCGGGGCGAGCTCCTCTCGTGTAGGCCGCACTCCTGCTGCCCTCCAGCGGAGCACCGGGCCCACGTCAGGATCAGCTGCCTGACGCTGCGCCAGGTCTGGCAGGCCCACCCCCAGCGGCCCCTCCCGGGCCGTGGCCGCGGCGCTCACCCCCGCCACGGTGCGGACAGCCTCCTCACGCTGCTCCCGCCGGGCGCAGTGATGGCAGTCCGCGGCCTCGCAGGGGCGCCGCGAGAGAGCGTCGGCATTGAGATGGCGAGACCCCGCACGGTGCACGACAGTGAAGTCGTACTCCTGCAGGATCTCTATCCATCGCGCCATCTGTCCCTCTGGCTCCTTAAAGTGGAGCAGCCAGGTGAGGGACGCATGGTCGGTCCTCAGCCGGAACCGGGTCCCGAACAGGTACGGCCTGAAGTGGTGGACCGCCGCCATCACCGCCAGCAGCTCGCGACGGGTCACGCAGTAGTTCCGCTCAGGCCTAGTCAGAGCCCGGCTATAGTAAGCCACTACGCGCTCCCCATCCGGCCCCTCCTGCGCCAACACCGCCCCCACCCCCGAGTCACTCGCGTCGGTGTCGAGAATATACGGCAACCGCGGGTCGGGGTAGGCCAGCACGGGGGCCCCCACCAGAGCTTCGCGCAACCGGCCAAAGGCAGTCTCACAGCCCGAGTCCCAGTCAAAACGGCGGCCCTTGTCGGTGAGGCGGTGCAGCGGGGCGGCGATGCTGGCAAAGTCCCGGACGAACCTCCGATAGTACGAGGCCAACCCCAGAAAGCTGCGGAGCTCCGCGACGGTGCGTGGAGTCGGCCAGCCCCTCACTGCGGCGACCTTACCTGGGTCCGTAGCCACCCCTCGCGGTCCAACAACATGTCCCAGGAAGGTCACCTCCCGCCGCAGGAGCTCGCACTTGCGGGGGTTGAGCCTCAGGCCAGCACGGCGGATGCAGGCCAGCACCGCCTGGAGGTTCGTCAAGGCCTGGTCAAAACTCCGTGCATGAACCAGCAGATCGTCCAGATATAACACGCACTGGTTCCGCGGAACCGATGCCAGCACCCTCTCCATCAGCCTCTCGAACGTCGCCGGGGCATTGCACAGGCCAAAAGGCATGACAGTAAACTGCCAGAGGCCCTGGCCGATGGAAAAGGCCGTCTTCGGGCGAGCATCGGGAGCAAGCGGTACCTGCCAGTAGCCGCAGCGGAGGTCCAGGGAGCTGAACCAGGTCGACCCGGTGATGTAGTCCAGGGCGTCATCTATCCTCGGCAGGGGGTAGGAATCTTTCCGGGTGACCTCATTCAGCTTGCGGTAGTTGACGCAGAACCTCCACGAGCCGTCTTTTTTTTTAACCAGTACGGCTGGCGCCGACCACGGGCTCGCGGAGGGCTCAATCACCCCCGCTGCGGCCATCTCCCGGATCTTTTCCTCGGCGGCGGTCCGCTTGGCGTGGACCATGCGTCCTGGTGGGATGCGGATGGGCCGAGCGTCGCCGGTGTTGATCTCGTGTTGGACCAGGGCAGTGCGGGTGCAGTCCTCATCCCTCGCCGCAAAGAGGTCTTCGTTCTGGGCGAGTAGCTGCTGGAGCCGCTGCCGCTGGTCCTGATCGAGGCCCTCGCAGCTCCGCTGGAAGAGGTCCTCAACGGCACGCTTCGCTTCCACGCAACGCTCGGCCCCCGCCGCCGCCTTGTCTGGCCCCCCGGCCGACTCAGGGGCAGGATCCGGCACGCTCGCTCCCCGGCTCGCAGGCCTGGTCTGCCCCGGCGACTGACGCCGCCGCCGCCGCCGCTGCCTCTTGTTCCCCCGGCTCCGGCAAGCCCGCGTCCCTCGGCCCTCGCCGGACCTGCCCTCCACCAGGTGCAGTCGCTCCCCCTGCCACACCAACTCCTGCCGGTCCAAGTCCAACCTGGCCCCCACTCGCTGCAGTAGGTCCAGCCCCAGAATGCAGTCCTCCTGGATGGGTGCAAGGTAGCAGGGGTGGCGCACCGTCGCTGCACCCAGACGGAAGGCAAGCACCCGTTTCCCCCGGACTGCAGCGAGCTGTCCCGTCACGGTCCTCAGCCGCAGGCTGGAGGCCTCCCATCCTGGGGGGTTGGTGCCCTCGGTGTCGGGGAGGACGCCCGGCCGAAGTAGGGTCACTGATGAACCGGTGTCGAGTAGGGCCAGGCAGGGTTGGTCCTCAATCCGGCAGTGGAGGTACAGGCCCCGGCTACAGCCGACTCGCCCCACGGTGGCGTGAGGGGCGCCGGTTTTTACAGCGCTCTCCGGAGCGGGGGTTGAGGTGTTCAAGGACGGCCTTCCCCGCGCTGAGCCGCCCCGTTCCCGTTTCCCGACGCCGATCGGGGAGAGCGAGGTTCGGGTGCCCGGCAGACCCGGGCTCGGTGTCCTCTTTTCCCGCAGCGGACGCAAATCAGCGTGCGGGGCTGTTCCGCGGCGGTCGCTGCACGGGCTGGCTCCTCTTCCCCCTCGCTGGATTCCTCCGTCGCCGCCTCGGTCAGCCGGCAGGGCGCACTGCGTCTGCTGGCGCTGCCAGTCACCCCGAACACTACCTCAGCCCGTGTAGCAAGGGCCAAGGCCTGCTCCAGCGATGTTGGCGCGGCCAGCTGCACGTGGCGCCGCAGCTCCTCGGGCGAGAGGGCCTTGAGAAAGGCCTGGAGAGCCATCTCCCGCTGCGCCTCCCGGGGGAAAGTTGGGTATCCTCGGCGGGCGAGGAACATGACATCCGCGGCGACCGGGCCCAGTCGCTCTCCTGGTCGGCGCCGCCGCAGGGCCAGCCTCTCCCGCATCAAGTCCGGCGCCTCCTCTACACCGAAGCGCAGCTGGAGGGCTGCTGCCAGCGCCGTGTAGTCGCCTCTGTCCTCCTCCGGGACGTCCAGGAGCACCTGGCAGGCCGCTCCTTCCAGCGCCGCCGCCAGGTGGCCGGCCATTTCCGCCCGGCTCCAGCCATTCGTCCGGGCCGCGAGCTGGAACTGCGCCTTATAGGTCTCCCAAGGCGCCTCACCATCGTAGCGACCTGGTCGCACCCGCGCCGATGGGTGTGGGAATCGCTGATCGGCTCCGGCAGGGAGGGCATCCTCTCTCCGGGGCGGCCGCCCCAATTCCACTGGCGGGACCACTACTGGGTAGCCCTGGTAAGGGCTGTGGCCACCTGTCGCACCCAGGAGTTGCTCAGGCTCCTTATGTGCGCCGCCGATGGGTTCTGCGTCTTCCAGCGTCAGCCGGCGCTTTACGGAATCGGGTAGTGTCTGCCACGAGTTGTTCATTCTGCCCGCTTCTGACACCAATGTAGCGTATTGCAGGTTCTTTCTCAGAACTAAAGAACAGTGGAGACGCGATTAACCAAGCACTGGCTTTATTTTACAACCACACCAAAACCAAACACAGGATCTACACAAACATGAGGAGTCTGACGAACACGTACACACATTTAGGGTGGTAATTACCTAACAACACACTCTTCTTTTACAGGACTACACAGGGTACTAGAATTACTAGGACATTATTTACACAGGCAGGGTCAGCCGCTGGTCATCGTGCTGACCCTCAGACTCTTCCCGGCTACCACTCCCAGCATGCCCAGCGGTACTACGAGCGCCTAGGGGCGCTTCCTCCTCACCACCAGGCGAGGGCGTTACAATTCAGTGCTCATGCCGATAAAGCTTGTTGAATTGAACCGAGCTGAATCAGGGTGCGCTGCACCCTCCAGCCAGCAGGGGGCACCGTGCTCTGCGGCGGCGGCCAGCCAGGCGGTCGTGTCCCTGCAGGACAGAGCAGTAAAGATGGAGCCGGGGATCACCTTCATCCCGCAGCTGGCGGAGGCGCTGGCGCAGCAGAGTCACTCTCACTCGAGCTCCGTAGCGGGAGCCGAGGCCCATAAAAACACACAAAACACCAATATTGCCCAGAGCCGAGGTGAGTTCAGAGAGAACGTGAAAGTGGAGGAAATAAAGCTTTGATCAGTGGCGGCCCCACGGCCGCGGACCAGGCCGCCCGTGGGAGTGGGTGGAGAGACTCGCAGGGGAGTGTGGAGTCTTCTCCCTCGGGCGCCGCGGTTTCTCCACAGACACTGCAGAGGCCAGCCGGTCCCGTTTCTCCCCGAGCCCTGCGTAGATTGAGTGGGTCCGATTTCTCTTCATTTTTTCTTTAAAATGGAAAGAAATGTTTGTTGTTGCTGCTGGTGCTGCTGTTGTCTGTCGCGCAAACCCACACAATCTGGACGCGGGGCTGCGGTCCGGGGGGGGTCGGTTCAGTGTCTGTGGGTGAGAAGTGCCCACGGCCTTCCTGTCATCCCCTGCAGGCGGTACCAGGTCGACATAACGACGTTAAAAACTTCACCGAAGCCAGTCGTACGCGCCCTCGACAGTATCACCTCAGGACGGGGTCAGGTGACCCAGCGGGTCGGTAACTGGTGGGGGCGGCGCTGGGCTGGGGTCCGGTTCGGTTCCGGACTCGGCTGGATCCGGCCCTGCCGGGGGCACCCTGACCGGCGCGGTGCGACGAAAGTTTGAGCTCTGGGGGAGGGGGAAGAAAAGACCAGTTTTCGCTAGTTCGTCTGTTCTCCTGACTCCAGGAAGGTGCCGGCAGCCCGGTGTTGAAGTTTTGAAGTCCTCGCACGAGGTGTTCATGAGGCGGTTTTTGGGGTGCCTGCCTAAATCCCAGAGCTTCACTGGGGTGCCCCGGGTCTCCCCCTGAGCTCCGTGAAGAAATGCCCGCGCATTGATCACGGTTCCGAATGAGGGTTCCCGGCGCTGCTGCTCGTGGGTCGGAACCGAGCCCCCGGCTGCAGGCAGAAGGAAGTAGCTGGTGTGCGATCACGCGTTTGTGTTCTCCGAGTGACTGTCCGAACTGGACCGTCGATGCCAGCAGCACACTTGGAGCCTAAAGGGGCAGGGCGGCCCTCCGCCCGAGCCCGGAGCCCCGGCTGGGTGTGAAGCCCGCCCGCCCGGGGGAAGACGTCTCCTCCGCAGTCTTGTTGGTCACGAGGGGTGTGTGCAGGCTGTGAGCGGTGAGGGGCAGCGTGTGGGCTTCCCCGCGCCCTGGCCGGCTGGGCGCAGGCTCTCGGGTAACGCTTCCCGCGGGTTCTCTTCGGCTCGTCCCCGAGCTCTTCGAGAGACCCCGCTGGGCCAGGAGGGCTGGGGGTTCGGGGGCGGTGGCCTGTCCAGGGGGAGTGTGCATGCTGCTCCACCCAGGGGTGCCCAGGCCTGCTCCTGGGAGGTGTCATTCCCACTCTGCTCTCGGTGACATAAACCAGCTGCTTACTGGTTTAACTGGGCCAGGGCCACAGCTTCTCTGAGCTCTGCGGGTGCTGTGGCTTTAATCAGCCCTTGGAGCCCTGCAGGCGCAGCGCAGCGCCCCCTCCTGGACCAGTGTGATAGAGCCAGCCTGACTCCTGACATACACACACACCGCAGGCGCAGCGCAGCGCCCCCTCCTGGACCAGGACTGGACGCCCCTGCTTTAGACGCAGCGCCCCCTCCTGGACCAGGACTGGACGCCCCTGTGTTTCTTTTTCAAACAGACCTTGAGACGCCGAATGGGCTGGAGCTCGTCCCCATGTGCATCTGATTTAGCTGAGTTAGTTTTGCATTTGAATTTTCCAAACATCGTGAATCAAATACAATAATAGTAAATGTTCTTCACCCCACTTATCAGTGGCCCCTCCCGATTCCCCCTCGGGGTCTCCAGGCACGGAGCCACACAGGACAGCTCCACATCCGTGTCTGGGAAGGCCAGGGAGAGGAGAGCAGAGGGTCCCGGCATGCCATTTTTGCCTCCCGAGTTTTCGATGTTTAACATGCGGAGACACAGGTAGTATTTCAAACTAAGTTCATGTAGCTCCCAGACTGGAGGTATAGGAGTTACGACAGTTTCCACTGATACTGCATCGCGTCCATCCTCGGATCGCGCGGTTCTGTTTTGTTTTTGACCTGACTGCCGGTAGTTTCGATGAACACTGGAATCTGATACTTCCGTTAGGTTGCGCTTCGTCATTCTCCAGAACATGACAAAGTAAGACAGGGCCGTTCTGCTCATTGAGCCCGTCTGTCGGACGGCCTCGCAGTTCTTACTTGTGCTAAGGTGTCCTCAGTTTCCTCGCTTCTTGTCAGGCGCCTGCTGTTTGTCACCCTTTATCTTTCCATGACACCTCCACTGTCGTGCAGCAGGACGGCACCGCGCTGGGGCCTGGGCTCGGTTCAGTTTGGATGCTCTTCTCATGGACGAGAGGTGACAGGGCCCGAGGCAGAGTCCCGGGTCAAGCAGGCTTTTGTTTACACATTTCAGCAGTCACCCTGTGTGGAGGCGCTCTGCATCTAACATCTGACGTGATGTTAATGAGGACCAGCTGACATGGAGCCATTTAGATCTGACTGGTAATTGTGACAGATTAGAAACTAGAACATAGGGACATGAGAAAGGATAGAAATGAGGTTAAAGTTTGGCCCATTTAGTAGTTAATAATTAATCCCATTATCTCATCCAGCTGATTTGTGCAAGAAGCAAGGGTATCAGCGTCAACAACATGGCTGGGCAGCTTGTTCCATGCTTCCACAACTCTGTATAAAGAAATACCTCCTGTTCTCAGTTTTTTAAGCACTTCTACATATTGTCTTCTTGGGCATTCTGGTTCATGTTTCAGTGTTCATTCCCCTGAATAGACTTTTACAGTGCCTTTGAGGATTTTGAATATAGTCTTCTCTCTGCAAGCTGAGATCAGGTTTCTGAAGACTGATCAGTGTGAATTAAAGATTGTTCACCAAACTAAGCAGCATTAATTATAAAGTTTTGCAAAGGTAGTGGTGGCTTTGAGGCAGTTGCTGATGTTCAGAACACACACATGGCCTAACACCTGATTGAGATGTTTAAGACTTCTGAACAGCAGTCTAAGAAAATAGGAGAAAAAAACAACAGCTGTGTGACACTGCTGAAGAGGCTCCACAGTTGACAAGTTATTTCAGGTGTGGCATAGCATTTTGGCTCATTGACACCACCTTGTGGATTGCGATGTAATTAGTTGTGCCTCTCGTGCTGCTTGACTGGTCTCGGTGCCTTTTCCTCCCTGTCGCCATGCTGTACCCCTTAATCCAGGGGTTGTTACCTGGGGGGTCCTAGAAATGAAAGGGGAGCTTCGCCCCGCTGCAGGCTGTTGTGCTGAGCTCGTCCAGCGCTCGTGCTGCAGTTTCCTGGGCTTCTCTTTCGGTTTGTGTTTGCCAGGGACTTCTGAAAGGTCAGAAGAGGCAGAGAGTCTCTGTGCGACACGGTCACACTTGAACAACAAAACACGTTTGGCTTCCGTGTCTTTGAAGGACAGCCTTGTGGGCTGACCGAGTCACAAAGCCAGATGTTTTCATGGAATCTGAAGTATTCAAAATCCCATCCATATATTTTGATCCATAAATTGCCCACTGTGCACTGTATTTTTCTGTTTGTGCTCAATGCCACACATCACCTTTAGCAGAAACATTTGTGATTGTTGCTTCTTACTGTTAAGTTTTTGGACGTTCAAATATCGGAGCAGTTTGGTCCTAAACTCTTCTGAATTTTGTGTAATATCCCATGTGAACTGGAGCATCGCTCTGACTGCCGTGGGCCTTCAGGGGGAGATGCAGGCACTGTCGTCTCCACAGTGACTGCTCAGTCAGAGCCGTCCATGGGTCTCCCAGTTGCTGGGAATCAGTTCTCAGACGGTAACAGCAGATGGCGCTGTTTGTTACTTTGCTGAAAAGAGGACCTCAGGCTGCAGGGTTATGCTGTGAACAGCTTACTCGGTGCCTCCACTGAGAAACCTTTCATGTCCGGATGGTGTTTTTCAGCCTTGATGCGTGATCTTGACTCTGCCTGCGTGTGTTGAGATGTTTCTGTGTGTTGGGGGTTCGTACTAATGTCAAGGGTGCAAGGCTGAGTGTGTGTGGGTGTGTTCTGGGTAAAGTGGTAGGAGTATGCAGATGCAGATGTTGGTTATAATTTAGTATTGTATAAAGAAATGAAGAATTTATGTGCAAAAGTAGTTTTTGTTTCCCAACACAGTGTTGCAAAGACTGATGGGAATATGAGCAGCAGAAACTGCAGTGATAATATCATAATGTGTCGTGCTTTGAAGTGTTATTTGAATGTCTACAGGCTGAGACAAATCCAAAAGTATACAACTTCAGGAAAACAGATTTTGAGACAGTTTTAAGACAAGAAGAACAGGACATAAATGACATCAGTGGGAAATGGACAGGAACATTGTAAACAGGGTCTGCCTGACGTACAGAAAACAATTAGCACAAAAACAGAAGCTAAAAACCAGTATCCTGAATGTTGCAACAAATTGATTAAGAAGATACAAGGGAAAAGAAAGCACAGAGCAGTCAAAGACAAGACGTACAATGTACTGCAAGCACAGGTTAAATGGATCTCAGACAGATCAGGGAGATATTGAAATAAATTATGCTGTGGAGACTATAAAAAGTAAAGTTTTTATAAAAAAGTAAATAATAAGTTCTGCACCAAAATCACCATCAAGGGTGGAGTAAATGTATCCAGGAGAAAAGGCCCCACTGTAGACAGTGCAGGAGAAATGGCTGCTGTTCTCCCTGCGTATTTCACTCAGGTGTCACTAAGGAGGAAGTGAACTGCGGGAGTCAGGCAGTGGAAGGATAAAGAGTATTAAACACTATCAGCACAGAAGAGGCAGAAGCCTTTCCAGTACAACAGGCACTCAGGATGAATAAATCCCCAGGGCCTGATACTGTCTCAGCAGCTGGGCTCAAAGAAATGAGAGATGTTATTCAGAAGCCATTAACACACTCCTGCCAGTTCTTGAGATGGGGACTAGAGAATTGCTCATGCAGTGCTCACCCATACCAAGCCTGAGAAAACAGCCGAGTAATTACAGACCAGTTAGTAAGTCTGACATGTTACATGCAAGGTAATGTGAGCACGCATGAGAGCTAAACTAGACGATCACCTTTCTTGAAATAATATCCTTGGAAATAGTCACCATGGATTTAGGAATTTAGAAAAGGTCGGTCTAGCCTTTTCTATCTGTTAGAGGTCTTCAATGAGCAGCAGCAGTAATGGGCACAAGTAGGACATGCGATGGTGTTTGTGGATTTCTGGAATCATAACATGATGACTGCAATTGTACATGATATTCTAAATGAGGCCTTACTGGGTTATACAGTCTTGGCAGAACGTCTCTTGCTTTAACATCCTTGAGTTTAAATATCCTGGCATTTTTTTGCTTCACCATTTCATCTTGGCGAAGCAGGGTAAGCGATGTGTCAACATAAACACCCAGATCTTTTTCATAAGTATCCTCTTTTAGATCAGTGTTTCCCATTTTGTGTTGATAATTTGCGTTTCTGCAACCCGCATGCAAATTTCTGTCTACAATGCACCTGTCTACAGTATGCTTACTCTTCCAGCTGTTTGCCCAGTGTTGAATTCTTTACATTTGCGGCTTCAGTGGGGCTCACCGATCCTCTTAATTCAGTACCATCTGCAAACTATACATATTTTCACTGTCCTGGACTGTAGGTCATTGATATAAATTAGGAAGAGTAGAGGTCCTAGTACAGACCCCTGTGGCACTTCGATTCAGTTCTGTTAGTTTCAGAATACTTTATTGCTCCCCAGTGGGATGTAGTGGGATGCTTGACTCATTTTATCACCCTAATTATCAGTGAGCTCCTGCCCTCCTTTCTACCCTCTGCTTTCTGTTAACTAGTTTTCAATGCAAGCACACACATTTCCCCAAATGCCTACTGGCTGTAGTTTGAACATGAGTCTTTTTATGAGGAACTTTATCAGAAGCCTTCTGAATAGACCATACCATACACTTTGTGTCCATTGCTGCTAATGTTTGTCCAAAGTTGTTTGGTAATGTTTGTTCAAAGGACACTAAACAGAGTTTGTCCTTTGAACAAACATTAGCAGCAATGGACACAAAGTGCATGACACAGTGTATTTAGACATTCAGAAGTTTTCTGATAAAGTTCCTCATAAAAAAGATTAATTTTTTTGCTTATCTATCTAAACACGTTGGTTGAGCAGGTCCTGTCCTTTCTAAATCCACGGTGACTGTTCTTGCGATTTTATTTTGGTGTAGATGTTCTTCGGTTATTCAGGTTAATACTGGGCGTTAGTTTATGATGTTTGTGATGTGCATGGCCAGTATTTTCTATTTTGTTTTAGGTTCTGTTTAAATGAAACCGATGCATTAAGAATAAATAGTCTATGTTGCTTGCATAGGTTTTCCTGAGAGATGTTGTGTGTTTGATATTAATACGGTACCTTTCCTTTCCTTGCATTGCTTTACATACAGCTTATTGCTTTAATTTGCAAGCTCTCTGGTCAGTTTGAATGTGTGCAATACTGTGGGCCTCAGAGGGCAGAGTGACAGTGTGTGCAGCAAGAGCTGCGCTGAGACCCAGCTCTGCCTACCAGAGGTTTCAGCACCAAGACTTTGTCTTTTGTATCAAGCAGTTTCTTGCCATGTCTGGCACGTTCTGAACTGCGCGTCCCCTATTTTCTGCAGCCTCAGTCATGCTGTGTGCACTGTAATCTATGGAAATGTGTCCTTGTGGATGCTTGCCTGCACCTGTAGATCAAGAGCAAACTTTTGCCTTTTTTATTACAGTGAAAAGTTCACTGCCATCAGACTCACTCATACCTGCAGAAATGCTCTTTTCAGCACTTTGACATTTTGCGGTCTTTGTCTAAGTGTGCAGATAGATACTTTATTATCCACTGCTGTGGAAATGCGTCTTTGGCTTCTCTCACTGAAGTACAAAATGCACAACCAAAACATAAGAGTCACATAAGATCACATGAAATCACAGCAGCAGTGTGTGATACATAAATAGATGGGTAAATAAATAGGTAGAGGGAGGAATATGTTTACTTCCTTCATTGAGTAGTTTTCAGCTGAGCTGAGGTTTGTGGTGAGATTTCTGACCTTGTGTGTTCCTGATTTCAATGAGGGAAATTAAAATGGGAAATCTGCCTTTGCTATTGAAAGCAGCAGGTTTTGCATGAGTCCTGACACTTGACAGGGCAGCGAGAGATTCGACAGCGGGGCTTTGGGTAGCAGAAGGGTCGCAGAAGCGAGGGCTCACCTGTGTTCTTTCAGAACAGCAGGAGTGAAAGGAATTCCAGTCTCATTCGACAGTGGGCATCTCTGTGATGAGAAAGATGTCTGATTAAGCAACTGGGGAGAAATGTAGATTCCCTTTATTTTTTAATCCAGTTAAGGTATATTACATTTCCAAAAGTGCTGCTCCTACCTGAATACAGACCCTCAAAAGTATTTTGACAGGCGTTTTTGATATTTCTTTATCAAATACAAGGTTCAGGGCATCCCGGTGTGTCGCACAGGGCTGTTCTGGAAGGACCGGAGGGCTGGGGGTTCTGTTCACAGCTCTCCCCTGCTGGTGCCTCTGCTTTTCTGGCCTGGGGCTGTCCCTTGTCTCTGCCCTGCCTTTCCTGTCCCGCTGTCTTCAGGCCCTGCTGTGGGACAGTCGTTTGTTAGCACAGCCTCCTCTGTCAGCATGATGGGACATCAGTTTGCACACTGTGCCCGGAGTGAAGACCTGCACCTAGGGGTCCAGCTATCTGCAGCTCCTTGGTGATTTTGCTGCAGGTCGATTGCTGGTTCACACAAGCAGCAGGAATGGCACTGTGGCACACCCTCCTTGTAAGCGTCCTTAGGGATGTGGAAACCCGTTGGATGTGCTCTCTGTGGGTCCTGACGGCTCTCTCTCCTGATGCTGTCAGAAAGAAATCGCTCAGTGAAGGGTTCAGTTATGATCAAGAGCTGATCTGGAAAGAATACCAGAAGTGGCAGGAACTTCAGGACCAGGTGTGAGGAATTTGCAGAACATGCGGGCTCAAGGGGAAAACTAAAATAAACGCCTCCAGTGCGATCGCTTTTCCTCAGCTTCTGGGAGAAGAACAAATCACTTTCATAAAGAAACAATTCAAGCAAGGTAGATTCATCCCACAGGTTAGCCAGTGTGGTCAGCAGGGTTGGTCATCCATGTGTGTGGGAACGATCCGAGCTGCACGTCTGTGACTCCTGCAGGCTGTCCTGATGGCCTCTGTCCTGCTCCCCTAGTGCAGCCCGGACTACAAGCAGCTCTCCGTAGTGGTGAGAGACTCCTGGCCAGTCCCGCACATCGACCTGTGTGATGAGGCGATCTGGTGTCCTGGGTCCTGGCCTGTCACTGATGGCCAGTGTGTGACTGGAACATGATTAGAGATCAGAGATCACTTTATTGGCCATATACAAGTTGAAGTTCAAGTTGATATTTGTCATTACAAGTAAACAATGGAACGAAATATCGTTCCTCCTCGTCCACGGTGCAAATACATGCAGGACAGACAGGACACCTACATAGACATTGTAGACAGGATACACACAGTGCAAAGTACAGATAGTACAAATAACAAGGCAATACATAACACAATATACACAACACACTGGGGGATTTAAACCCTGTTTCTGGAATTGGGGTGGGTGCAAGTAGATTCCAGGGTGTTGAGGAGCCTGACAGCCTGCAGGAAGAAGCTGTTACAGAGTCTGGTGGAGCTAGCCCGTACACGGCGATATCTCTTCCCAGGTGGTAGGGGTAGATGGTAAGATACAATTTCTTGTATGAGGAATTTGTCTTTCATTTACTGTATATGGCGCCCCTGGAGCAGCTGGGGTTAAGGGCCTTGCTCAGGGGCCCAACAGAGTAGGATTCCTCTGCCGGCTGTGGGATACAAACTGGCAACCTTCTGGCCACAGGCGCAGATCCTGAGCAACAGAGCCACCACTCCGCCCAGTCCTGACTCAGCCCAGCCTGCAGGGTGCTGACCGGCTGGCGGCACAGAGAAGTTGTTTTCATGTGTTTACAGATGCAGCATATTAGTTCTTTCACATGATGTGTTTCGCCTTCTTGATTTTCAGTTTGACTTTCAACAGGTTAAATCACAACATCAGCTGGCAGTTAATCAAAATGCAGTGATGCCAAAAACATTAAATCAGTTTACAGTGTGCATTTATTTTTAATCAAGCATGCTCTTGCATAAATACAGTCCTGTGTGTGTTTTATATGCACAGTATATATTAATGGGTGCTTACAAAATGCTTTTTCAAATGTATTTTTGCTTCTTTCTGCAGCCGGTGCTCCTGCAGTCGATTTGAGTGAGCTCTGCACAGACATGTTCTGTAAGGTCTGTGGGGCAGTTCTGCAGTACGAATCTCAGCGCATCTCACACTACGAGGTAGGTCACGTCTGCACCACGCACTGCACTCAGCAAGACTGAACGCTCTGCCCTGCCTGACTCACCCTGAGCCCTGCAGGCCTGCTGAACACTGTCACTCTGCCCTGCCTAACTCACCCTGAGCCCTACAGGCCTGCTGAACACTGTCACTCTGCCCTGCCTGACTCATCCTGAGCCCTACAGGCCTGCTGAACACTGTCACTCTGCCCTGCCTGACTCACCCTGAGCCCTACAGGCCTGCTGAACACTGTCACTCTGCCCTGCCTGACTCCAGTTGTGGGTGATAAGTGGTCCTGAGTGGGTGTGACTGTGGGACTGTGTCGCACCACAGGGAAAGAAACACACCCAGAAGGTCCGGCTGTACCTGCAGGCAAGGAAGCCCCAGGTGGAGGCAGGTGTGAAGAGGAGCAGGGAGAGCAACTTCCAGGTACAGACGCTCGCGCTGCAGAAGGAAGAAGGTCAGAGATGCACAGAACAACAGTTGCACTGCTCTGCGGAGCAAGAGGGCTTTGAGCTCACCTGGTCTGCAGGTGAGCTTGTGCTAAGTAGTGTTTTATAGCTCAGTATAGTCTCTGCCCCAGGAACGGCAGCTCTGCCTGTGTGTTCACAGTACGATGGCGCGGTGGACAGGAGCCGGTTCTGTCAGCTGTGCAACATGGTGTTCAGCTCGCCAGTGGTGGCCCAGTCGCACTACGTCGGCAAAGTCCACACCAAGAAGCTGAAGAAGCTCGGCCTGCCGCCCGTCACCGGCTCCTTCCTGCAGGAGCAGACAGGTACTGCCGCCTGGACCTCCCGTCTCCCTGTCCCAGCACGCTCCGCCTGGACCTCCCGTCTCCCTGTCCCAGCACGCTCCGCCTGGACCTCCCGTCTCCCTGTCCCAGCATGCTCTGCTCAAAGACCCCCGTCTCCCTGTCCCAGCACGCTCCGCCTGGACCTCCCGTCTCCCTGTCCCAGCATGCTCTGCTCAAAGACCCCCGTCTCCCTGTCCCAGCACGCTCCGCCTGGACCTCCCGTCTCCCTGTCCCAGCACGCTCTGCTCAGAGACCCCCGTCTCCCTGTCCCAGCACGCTCCGCCTGGACCTCCCGTCTCCCTGTCCCAGCATGCTCTGCTCAGAGACCCCCGTCTCCCTGTCCCAGCACGCTCTGCCTGGACCTCCGTCTCCCTGTCCCAGCACACTCTGCTCAGAGACCCCCGTCTCCCTGTCCCAGCCCGCTCTGCTCAGAGACCCCCGTCTCCCTGTCCCAGCACGCTCTGCTCAGAGACCCCCGTCTCCCTGTCCCAGCACGCTCTGCCTGGACCTCCGTCTCCCTGTCCCAGCACGCTCTGCCTGGACCTCCCATCTCCCTGTCCCAGCACACTCTGCTCAGAGACCCCCGTCTCCCTGTCCCAGCACGCTCTGCCTGGACCTCCGTCTCCCTGTCCCAGCACGCTCTGCCTGGACCTCCCGTCTCCCTGTCCCAGCATGCTCTGCTCAGAGACCCCCGTCTCCCTGTCCCAGCACACTCTGCTCAGAGACCCCCGTCTCCCTGTCCCAGCATGCTCTGCTCAGAGACCCCCGTCTCCCTGTCCCAGCCCGCTCTGCTCAGAGACCCCCGTCTCCCTGTCCCAGCCCGCTCTGCTCAGAGACCCCCGTCTCCCTGTCCCAGCACACTCTGCTCAGCTGCCGAACTTGTGATTTCAGATGAGGCTGCCCCCCCGCCTGCCCCCAGCGCCCCTGCTGTCCCGGAGCCCGTGGCGCCGCCCAGCCCGCCGGAGGAGCAGAGCCAGGGTCCGGGTGTGGATCTGAGCGACGCCAACAAGCACTGCCGCCTGTGCGCCGCCTCCTTCAACAACCCGCTGATGGCCCAGCAGCACTACAGCGGCAGGAAGCACCAGCGCAGCGCGGCGCGGAGCAGAGTGGGGCAGGAGCTGGGGGAGGAGGCCGGCGCCGCTGCCCGCAGCAGTACGAACTTCTGGACAGGCTCTCGCTCTGCGCCCCACTGCTCACCACTGCTCATCACTGAGCCCCACTGTTCATCACTGAGCCCCACTGCTCACCACTGCTCATCACTGAGCCCCACTGTTCATCACTGCTCATCACTGAGCCCCACTGTTCATCACTGCTCCCCACTGCTCACCACTGAGCCCCACTGTTCATCACTGAGCCCCACTGTTCATCACTGCTCCCCACTGTTCATCACTGCACCCCACTGAGCCCCACTGTTCATCACTGAGCCCCACTGAGCCCCTCTGATCCCCACTGATCCCCTCTGATCCTCACTGAGCCCCACTGAGCCCCTCTGATCCCCACTGCACCCCACTGAGCCCCACTGTTCATCACTGATCCCCACAGCTCCCCTCTGATCCCCACTGAGCCCCTCTGATCCCCACTGAGCCCCACTGCTCCCCACTGCTCCCCACTGCTCCCCTCTGATCCCCTCTGATCCCCACTGAGCCCCGTTGAGCCCTACTGCTTCTCTCTGAGCCCCTCTGAGCCCCACTGAGCCCCACTGCACCCCACTGAGCCCCACTGTTCATCACTGATCCCCACTGATCCCCTCTGATCCTCACTGAGCCCCACTGAGCCCCTCTGATCCCCACTGCACCCCACTGAGCCCCACTGTTCATCACTGATCCCCACAGCTCCCCTCTGATCCCCACTGAGCCCCTCTGATCCCCACTGCTCCCCACTGCTCCCCTCTGATCCCCTCTGATCCCCACTGAGCCCCGTTGAGCCCTACTGCTTCTCTCTGAGCCCCTCTGAGCCCCACTGAGCCCCACTGCACCCCACTGAGCCCCAGTATGCCTCAATATGTCTTTCAAACTAGGGGTTGTTCAGAGACCAGGCGCTAGCTTAATGCGGATAGACCCTGGAATTTATTTTCAGGGTATTTTATCAGTCCGATTCCTCTATCTGGTACAGTTTTGAAACCTCTTTTTCTAAGAGAAATGATTGCATTAGCTTTTTGCAGGTGGAAAGCAAACTGTGTCATTCAGTGTTCATGTGTTTTGGTCAGTTAGGAGATCTAAGTGAAAAATGTGACAGAAATATTTTAAATGATAGCCACCTGTTCAGGTGCGCACCCCTGAGTGATGAGGGTCTGCGAGCCTCAGGGTGTCCTCTGAGGAGCTGGAGAGGAGCCGAGCCCCTGTGGATCAAACTAACCAGCTGCATGATCATGTAAAATGCAGTGAACATAGTTCAAGCAGCAGTGCACACACACACAGTTCTACATTTTCTGCTTGCATGTTTTCTGTGCCTGAAGTCCTGTTTCTCTCACTCAGCGGGAGGGGGAACCTTCGTCTGCCCTGTCTGCAGCGTGACTCTCGGCTCGGCGGAGATGCACCAGGCCCACATGCGGGGAAACAAGCACCAGAATCAGTGAGTCGCTCCGCCCCAGCTCCAGGGGGCGCCTCAGAAATCTACTTGCTTGCTTTGCCCACTCACCTGCATTCCACAGAAGGAGGAACGACACACTGTAGCTGCTGTAAGGCCTGTCTGAGCCCACGCTTGTCTTGTGCCTTCCTTGCATTAATGTGAGGGACGGTAAACGAGTGAGTACAATGAAAAGGAGAGTAGGCAACACTCCTTAAAATAAACAGGGCCGCTGCGTCGTCTGCATTTACTGTGCTCAGCGGAGCTAGTTAGTCTGAACACAACGGCTTTTCAACAGAGCTTTCACAACAAAGCTTTTTTAGGACAGCTGTGTCAATCAAAAGACTTCCAAAGCTTGGTGTCCTCATGCGCTGTGAGAAATGAAATGAAAGACAGGTTGACGTTCTCCGGGCTGCATGGCTGGAGAGCGCAGAGTGGGGGTCTTCCTCACGGCCTGCCTGTTCCCGCAGGGAGCCGGGGGCGGCCGCGCCTGTGCAGGGCGCGCGGAGGAAGGTGTACGGGTCCTTCCAGGACGAGCTGGCGGACTACATCCAGGAGCAGAGGGCCCGGGGGCTGGGCCAGGCGGCCGGGGACGGGCCCCCGCCGGGCGCAGGGGCTCTGCTCCAGCCCGGCCCCCCCCCCGCCGGCACGCAGGGGCTCTCGACCCAGGGCGCCCCCCTGCGGCGGGGCGGTGTCAGGGGCTGCGCTCCCAGGAGCCGTCCGCTCCGGCCCGGCCCGGGGCCACAGCGCCGTGGGCCACCCTGGGGTCCCCGCTGCTGTCCTCCTCTCCTGGGACAGAGCCAATTTGGGCCAAGGGGTCCTGAGGGGCCTCCATGGGCCCCTGCGTTCCCATCTGAGAGCTGGGACCCCCAGTTTGAAGAGCGACTGAATCCTCTCCTCCCCGCGCCCCTTGCGGGCGATCGGGGGTGCCCCCCACACAGAGCACGGGCTCAGCTCCGGGAGAGCAGCCAAGAGCTGTCCAGCCCCGGGTCCGAGGAGGAGTCCAGCGGCAGCTCCAGCAGGGCAGAGAGCAGCAGGAGGAGGAAGAGGAAGAGGGAGAGGAGGGCGAGGGGGGGCTCGGACCCGGGGGAGGAGGAGGAGGAGACCAGGCACAAGAGGAGGAAGAGACAGGAGCTGGCGAAGCAGGATCGGCAGAGGCCGGAGAAGAGCCGGGAGGAGGGAGAGGAGAGGCCGAGCCAGGGGCCGAAGGAGGAGAAGCACAGGCAGAAGAAATGGAAACACCGGAAGGAGAAGAGGGAGAAGAAGGAGGAGGTGGACAGCAGAACAGAGGAGGAGAAGCTCTGGGACGAGTCCATCCTGGGGCTGATGTGAAGGCTCAGGCTGCCCGCAGGGGTCCGAAGAGTCACGCAGATCGATGCCCCTGCGGTACACTACAGCCTGAGGGGTGCACAGAGGGGCCCGGGCTGGTCAGAGGTCTGCTTGTTCTTTATCACTCTGAAATGAGGAATAATTTAGCAGCTGTTTTCATCCAAAGTGACTTACAGAGACTATGGGGGACTGTCTATCAACAAGTGCTGCTGCAGATTTTAAGTCCACAGGAAGAAGCATGACGAAACTCAACTAGAATCCAGCATGGTGTTGTGAGAAAAATTAAGACTAAGGGGACACAAATCAAGGTCATAACTTTGATGACCCCGCGAAGACCTTAGCTTTTACTATGTTCTTAAGCTTCTCATGTGCAAAATACCCAACCGGTTCTCCACATGCCACCTCTCCAGGGCTCCAGATTGTGCTCCTCTTTCGTCTGTAGACTGTGGCCGGTCAGCAACACTGGTTTCAAAGCCCTGTGAACACTATGGCCTCCGAGCTTCGCATTGTTGTCCTGGAGTGAAGTTCGCTGGTGCCCAAGCCTGAGTGTTCTGACAGAAGGTGCAGGGGTTTGGCTGAAATACACGGTAAACTTTGGAATGTTTCCGGCCCTGGGTTCGAGCTTGGACACCAGGACCAGAGCTGGTCCATCTCTGTTCTTCCAGGAGGGAGCTAGTCTATCTCAACAGGAGGAGCTTCGCCCTGCTGTGCCCCTCGTGCAGCTCAGCCTGCGCTTCATCCAGACACTCCACCAGCTCCTGGGACCCCGAGGGGCCACTGCCGTGCTCTTCCAGGGGTCTCTGTGGTCTCACTGACACCAAACACACGTGGTCAGTTTCTCCCAGACTCCCAGCTGCTGTCCCTGGTGTGAGTGATCCTGGTGTCCTCTTCCAGGGGGGATAGGAACCATCCCACTAGCTGTCGGCGTGTTGATGGTGGAAACTGCGCTGTCCTGCGGACTTTGTGCGGCTGTTGCTAGTCTTGAGGTCTAGGAAGTGGCACTGAATGTTCTGCTTGTGTGTTCTGCCTCCTTTTATACTCAGAGGCCATCAGGGTGACTTCCTGGAGCTTCCCCTGGCCCTGGGAAACGACCAGGCAGCTACAAACCATCACTGCAAGGGGACCGAATGTCCTGAATTTGCCAACGTTCAGTGTGTTCAGGGTATGACTGACTGTGAACACTACGTATTTTGAAATGTATTTTTGTAATAATATACTCGTCGGCGTAACTCCACCCTCACTTCTGGATATCTGTAATGGAGAATAATTTAATTTTTTGGTGTTTGTGGAGTAGAAGACTCCTTCTTTCCTGTGCTGTGCTGTGATTGTATTTTGGGTTATTAGTTATTGTTCAATTTTGTTGTAAATATGTCTCGACCGTATGGATAATATACAGCGCCTTAACGTGTTTGAATTCTTCATGTTACCTGCTCAATTCTCAACATGCTAGTCTGATGTGAAAACATATTTTCTTACAAACTGTATTTTTTCTCCTTTTTAGGAGTTTTAGTTTTTATAATACACTGTATGTGAACTGGAGGCACAGGGTTAAGACTTAAGAAGCAGCTGTCAAAGCTCTGATAATCGTCTCCACCCAGACAGCAGTGCATGTGTGGAGCTCACAGACTGACCACAGCTGCCTCTGGCCAGGGAATCCCCTGTGGGCATCAGGGTAGACCTGACCTGTATACGTGTGGTCAGTCACAGAGTGACCACAGTTCTGATACAGTGGAGTGAAAAAAATTGTAACAACTGTGTTATAGTTGTTGTTTGGATCTTTAATTTAAATTAACAACAATAATTGTGGGTAAGATGATATTGATTTTGGTTGTTTTTCTGGATTTGCATATCTTTATATACGTTATAGAGACTTAATAAAATACCGACCCATTTTGAATGACTCAGTTTCACTGTTGTATATGACAGCTGAATGGAGAAATTTTCAGAAACGATTTAGGATCCTGTACATGACTTTATTTATAAACGTCTCATCTGATGTATGCAGCACTATACCACAGAGGAAAAAAGTATATGGTAGTATCAAGTCACTGATGGGAGTTTTCTACTCTGAGAGTTGTTTAAACAACTGGATGAGATACTTCAGCTACTAATACTGAGTTAATAATGAGTTAGAGGGACAGAACAGCTTCTTCTTGTTGATTAAAGTCTTAGGATCTGTACCTTTATAGCTCCTGGAGTGTCCCAGCAGGAATTTGTCTTTTCGCATTTCCCAACTTGCTCTCCATGGGACACACAGACAGGGAGAGAGATGCTTGTGGTCAGAGCGCAGGGTCAGCCATTGTACAGCACCCCTGGAGCAGCTGGAGTTAAGGGCCTTGCTCAGGGGCCCAACAGAGTAGGATTCCTCTGCCTCAACCTTCCAGCCACAGGCGCAGATCCTGAGCCACAGAGCCACTGCACCGCCCCTGATCTGTTATCAGATGAAACTTATCAGATCAGGGGCGGTACCTAAATGGGAAGTAATATGCATTGCATATTTCCATTTCTAAGCCCAGACACCTTTTTCAGCTAACAGAATTTGGCTGATACCTTGTACTACCTTACATCTGGCATTTAACTGGCATGAAATGAGCGCAGTCCCTTGGGCAAAGTTACACAAAAATTACACCCACATCAGATTAAATTGATCTGTTAAGGGAAACCTGAGAAAGTCAGCGTACACCTCATATGGCAAAACGTTTTAGGGAACGATATAGGAAAGCTGTTACTAAACCTCTGTGTCGGTTTCAAAGATTTTGCTAATGAGAAAGCAAAGCAAGGGGCCGCCAGCCTGCCCACAGAAGGTCAGCACATGTGTGAGGAGGCACTGCCAGCCCATGGAGCACAGCAGCGAGACAGCGGACTTGGACTTGAGGGTTACACGCCGGAGCCCTGCCACATTCATGGGCAGCGGGTACCCAGCGTGCACTGCGGGAATCTGGATGGCTTCTGTTCCAAATAAAACCCCAACATAACAGAAACAGACCCATCACCACATCAACACGCTCTCCCGTTTAATTTGTGTCACTAAACTTAACTGACTTCTTTCACAGAACGGGGGGCAAATTCCGCTCTTAAATAGATCACCTTGTCCACTGGAAACGGATGTGTTGGCGCTCAGCGCTCGGGCCTTGTGTGGGGCTCTGGTCACAAGGGTGGTCTCCGGCTCGCGGGTGAGTTCTGTGTCACAGAAACTGGGCTAGAGGTGCCTGTGATTTCCTGCCCAGCACAGAGAGCTGAGAGAAAGGAGGAGGCAGTGTTTCCTGGGCATTGCCACGGGCCGCACAGGCTGCTAGCTCTGGGAGGAGGTAGCGCTCGAGAACAGGTCAGGGTAGCAGCAGGTACTGCTGGGCCAATCCTGTCTCTGTGTCTGCATGTGGGCGTCCTGGACCAATTACCTCCCAGATCCACTCTGAACAAACACACAAGCTCCAGTGTGTTTGTTCCGTCACCCAACTCCTCATTGAGCGGTTCTGAAACAGTATTTCCTATTGTTCCCTGGTGCTTTTTTTTTGTCTGGAAGAAATTTGCATGCCCAGCCAAAGAAAATTGACAGTGGGCTAGCAGCCGTGTCTGTGCAGGACCTCACCTGGGGACCCCAGAGCTGCGCAGAGCGCCTCAGCTTCTTCTGCTCCCAAGGTACGAATTGCTGTGACAGGCCTCTCGGCCTGCTGGTCGGAACTCCTACTGCAGAAAGGGCAGTACCAAAAACCAAAATGATCCTGAAATTAGGATCACGCCTCCCCCTTCTCTCAACAACAGACTTGTTTCCTTCTAATCCTCTCTATTCATTTGCAGGTTTTGACGTCACACCCCTGAGTGTGAAGTGTTCTAAGGGGTTTTGGTTGTCTTTAATACCCAATTCCAAAATTTTCGAGTTTTTCACAAATTCTGTTTCAGTCTGATTTATTTGCATTTGGGAGCATTTGGTACAGATTTTCATAGCATGTTTGCCAGATTGTTCTATTTCGGATGGCCAATTCTTCTGGCTTTGATTTATTTAAAGCGTGAACTCTCTTCTCTCCTGCTCCCGCCTCCTCTCCTGTGCTCCTCTCTCCCCCACACCTGAAGAAGGCTCCACAGCCAAAACGTTGTGTTTCTTTTCTTCTCTTTCCAGCAGGGAACAGACCTGTGCTTGTTCCTCTTCAGCTCTACAATTGTTCCAGTTTCTTTGCCCCAGATGTTTTGGAATTTCATGTGGTGAAGGTGCTGGTTTTCGCTGCACCTGTGTCTCCTGTCCCGACTCCTGGCTGTGTCCTCTGCTCCTCTCTCAGGTGACTATTCCAGCTCCTGCTGGAACTCTCCACTGTGAGGCGCTGTCGAGCTGCATAAGTCAGTCGCCCAGGCTGACGACTCTCTGGATTTAATAATAATAATTGCTTACACTTATATAGCGCTTTTCTGAACACTCCACTCAAAGCGCTTTACAGGTAATGGGGACCCCCCTCCACCACCACCAATGTGCAGCCCCACCTGGATGATGCGATGGCAGCCACAGTGTACCAGAACGCTCCCCACACACCAGCTCTCAGTGGGGAGGAGAGCAGAGTAATGTAGCCAATTCATAGATGGGGATTATTAGGAGGCCATGATTGGTTAAGGCCAATTGGAAATTTGGCCAGGACACCGGGGTTACACTCCTACTCTTTTCAAGAAACGCCCTGGGATTTTTAATGACCACAGAGAGTCAGGACCTCGGTTTTACGTCTCATCCGAAGGACGGCGCCTGTTTACAGTATAGTGTCCCCATCACTATACTGGGGCATTAGGACACACACAGACCACAGGGTGAGCGCCCCCCACTGGCCCCACTAACACCTCTTCCAGCAGCAACCTTAGTTTTTCCCAGGAGGTCTCCCATCCAGGTACTGGCCAGGCTCACACCTGCTGAGCTTCAGTGGGTTGCCAGTTGTGAGTTGCAGGGTGATATGGCTGCAGTTTTGAGATTTGAGGCTTTATTTACATCTGTGTTGAAATGTAATTTAGTTCAAGTTAAAATATTAAAAAATTAATAGAGTTTTATGCAAATACATATAGTGGCATGTAAGAATATTGGGCATCCAGGTGGAATCTGATGAGAAGCCACTTTTAGAGGCGATATAAAGTAAAGTTTATTAGATAATACTTTATTAATCCCGTAGGGAAATTGATAGGATGATGTCTGTATCATTATTCACTGTTCTTGAATAGTGTTAATTCGCTACAATATTGACTTGTTATCCTTCTTGCTGCTTCAGCTTTTATTAATTCAGTTGGCAGGATTTTTCAGAACTGAATTACTCAGAAATATTTGAGGAGACTAAGTGGATTTGACTTCACACACGCTAAAAGTTAAAGCGGCAGAACTAAACTAGCTTGGAAAAAAAGTTAGCCGGTAGAAAAATATCGAGCAAAAGCAGAGTTGGGTATTGGGTTATCGCAGTGGTTGTGAGTTGGGTGTTGGGGTATCGCAGTAATCGTGAGTTGGGTGTTGGGTTATCGCAGTGGTTGTGAGTTGGGTGTTGGGGTATCGCAGTAATCGTGAGTTGGGTGTTGGGGTAGCGCAGTAATCGTGAGTTGGGTGTTGGGGTATCGCAGTAATCGTGAGTTGGGTGTTGGGGTATCGCAGTGATTGTGAGTTGGGTGTTGGGGTATCGCAGTGATTGTGAGTTGGGTATTGGGGTATCGCAGTAATCGTGAGTTGGGCGTTGGGGTATCGCAGTGATTGTGAGTTGGGTGTTGGGGTATCGCAGTAATCGTGAGTTGGGTGTTGGGGTATCGCAGTGATTGTGAGTTGGGTGTTGGGGTATCGCAGTGATTGTGAGTTGGGTGTTGGGGTGTGCTGGCATGAGTGCTCCTACTGTTCCGGTTTTTGGTTATCCTGGAAGGGCTGCAGGTAGCTAAGTCTGGTCAGTTATTCAAACCTTGTTTGCTGTGTACCCATGATGACATAATACACTGGAGAGGATCACACTGTGCTCAGAGAGGAAGAGTGTGGTCTTGGGAGAGAGGATCACTGGACTGAGAGAGGAAGAGCGTGGTCTCGGGAGATAGGATCACTGGACTGAGAGAGGAAGAGTGTGGTCTCAGGAGAGAGGATCACTGGACTGAGAGAGGAAGAGTGTGGTCTCGGGAGAGATGATCACTGGACTGAGAGAGGAGGAGTGTGGTCTCAGGAGAGAGGAAGAGTCTTCATGTTAAAGTCTGGAACCAGTACCAAGGCAGAACTTCAATACTGTCCTGCGTCTTCCTGTACAGAACAAAGCAGAACACAATAATGGACCTGAAATGCAGGGCACTAGTATTGTGGATGGGAGGTGCAAACTAACATGGTTGGTTACTTGTCTGGATGTTTGATTTAATTAGACCAGGGGGTGCGTTCATCTCTGCCTGACACTGCTACTGCATGGTCACTGCTCCTGGCACAGGTCTGTTCCCACTGCTAGCGCCTGCATCCGAGACTGAAGGACACTGTCCCAGCACCAGGAAATCCCCCAGCCTGAGCTGCACCCAGTCTGGCTGACTGGCAGTGACCCCCCTCTCCCCACCCAGAGGAAGAACACTGTTGGAAAACAGGAGGAGGAAATTAGGTCAGAAGGCGGGGCCAATGCGATCCTGGTCTCTGTGATTGGGTGAGAATCCTCAAACCTCAAACTGACCACACCCCCTAGTAGCTGATCTGCGGTGATGTGACAAGGTGCACAATCACAGGCATTTACTGTATATACTCCATTAACCGAGATTGTCTGCGCTGTGGAAGTGGAAAAGCTTTAAGATTTTCCCAGGTGCCACTATCCACAACCTGTTTCTTTTGCAGAAAAGGGTTTGCTGAGGGCTGTACAGACAGGCTGTCTCTAATCAGCCATGACATACTGCTGTCTTCTTCAGCCACAGGAAAAGGATTCCTCCATCATTCTCAGGTTTGTTTGTTGAAGGTTAGTGACCTTTCTCAGCGTAGAAACCACTCCACTCCACTGAGGAACACAATCCACTCCACTCAGGAACCCACTCCATTCCACTCGGAAACCGAACCACTCCACCCAGGAACCCACTCCATTCCACCCAGGAACCCACTCCACTCAGGAACCCACTCCACTCCACCCAGGAACCACTCCACTCAGGAACCCACTCCACTCCACCCAGGAAACCACTCCACTCCACCCAGATACCCACTCCACTCAGGAACCCACTCCACTGTCTGGAGTCCTGGGGGCAGACTGGAGTCCCTGCGATCTTCAGGATCCCTGGGAATGGATCGGCTGGGAGACGGGAGGGTGAGACCAGGGTCAAAGGTGAAGTTTGGGCAGAGCTGGTCCAGAGTGCTGTGTGCGGAGCGGAGATCAGCCTGTGTTCCCTTCCCTTCTCAGCTCTGCCCTCCATTGTGTCAGGGCTGCCGGTGCGCTGAGAAACTCCCCAGGGCTGTGCAGCACAGCGACATTGCTGCCACCAAGGGAAACCACCGCGCCTAGGCTCGGAATTGCGAGGCAGCAGTGATCACTCCAGTGTGCCACTTTGTGCACTGAACGCATCTCGAAGCCTCCGTGGCGCTGGCCGGCACTGTTGGGGTTACGATCGTGTCGGTATCCAGCGCTGCAGAATTTGTACGGATTTGCTTTCCAGTGGGGTTTAGTCAAAATAAAATCGTGGAATTTTTAGCAAATGTGAGCATAATCATTATAAGCATGAGGACCAGTTTTGTGGGATTTAGAGATGAAATCAGTGATGGTTCCGTTATGAACAGTTAGTTACACGTGCAATCAGTCCCACTAGTCCGCACGTGGCGATAGAGGTGCTATATGACAGTTGTGCTATCGCGTGATCACAAAGTACGCGAGAATTACTATCTCGAACTTGAACTTGAACTTTATTGCCATATGTAACCGGTACATGTACTGGTACAATACAATTCTTACTTAAAGAAAGTCTCTCGATTGTTAAAACAAGTGTTAAAACACAAAGTGCAGACAGTGCATCAAGACAATATACAAACAGACAAACAGTAGCTGGTAATTACGCGATAGCTTTGTCGTAATTGCGAGATAAGGGCGAGGATGTTTTTTTTCCTTGGTGGCAGCAGTGCGCTTCCGTAGATCGGGAAACGCAGAATGAGTGAAGCGTTCGGTGGAGTGAAAGAGATCTGCACCAGAAGAGGGCGATGCTCTCCCGTCAGAGTGCACCAGGTCCAATCGCGTCCCGGCTCCGCCGGTGTCTGTCTGGAAGAGCTCCGACCCCGTCTCCACTGCTCCCGGGCAGCTGGGCCAGCGTGCGGTGCGACACGTCCGGCAAAGCTTTCAGCGACTGAACCGTGAACCCCACACTGCCGTTCAGAAGCCCTGACCCCCTTGTGCCTGTTCGTGGGGGGGTGGGGGACAAGCTGCCCAGCCGTGCCGCAGTCTCGCTGCTTTCTGCCAAGAGCTGGATGCGACTCTCGGGTCCATCAGCTGCTCACCGCCTAGGGAGCCGGACGGCCGAGCGACTCCGCGCGCTCAACAGACGGTCCGTAAAATCCTGAACACATTGAGCTCGATATAACAATCGATAATCCAAATCAAATAGACAGCACAACGATTCCACAAACCTCTGGAATTGTCTAACCTCAACTTCAAGTAGTTAAGACGATATTATTTATTTAGTGGAATCCCAGTACAAACGCCGTGCCCGAGAAACCTATCTCCCGGCAAAGGAACGGTTTTCTTCAGTGAAAAGACACCAGTGACAAAAACACGCAGCGGCCGGAGAGCTAATTCGTGATCTGATGTTTTTAACATCCCACTGTTGTTCAGAAGCACGCTTCCAGAACTCATTGACCTTCACAGGTACTGAAACGTTCTTTTGCGAGGATTTCACATTTGTTGTTCTTTAATTTGAAATTAAATTGCTCCATAAAACATTCTTTACAAAATCGCGACTTTCATTGGTCTTTAAAATTGTTTTTTGCTAAGTGGTGCTTGGAATGGAATGTGGTGTATTTCTTCTGCACAGCTATAACTTCACATAAGAACGCTAGCAATGGTTCATTTTGGATTTCTTCATTACTTTAAGACTGAGGTCAGTACTTGTGTGATCCTCGGTTGCGCTATTTAATTCTTGTAAATCGGTGCTGATGACCAATATTTTGTTTCAGAGGAGCAGAATCATTTGAGAACATGGTGGCTCACTGAATACCCCTCCTCCGCGAATCTGGCTGTTTCATGTCTCGGTGTGATTCTACAAAGGCAGTCAACTATTCACCAGCATGTAAAACGTTGAGTGAAAACTCGACGAAGCTCAAAGGTCTCCTGTTTTCAAAGACCCGTGTGGCTTTTCCCTGCGCTGAGTGACTGTCTGTCAACACTGTGCCATCAGACTCGCGGCTCGCTGGTTTCCTTCGTGTGATCTGCAGCACAGCGGCTGGATTCATCTTCAAAGGGGCAGATAAAATCTTGCTTAAAGCCTATAAAATCTTGCGTCCTTGAGACATTTGAAAGACGCGGCTCCTGGTCCACAGATTCCGAATATTGTTGCATTACAAGACGAGGTCTTGTCTCCGTGAGGTTCAGGGGCGCTTGGCAGCGCGCTGTGGGAATTAGACATATTATTTCAGAGCGGGCATGTCCTCCAGCTTCTAGCCTTCTGCACTTCACTGAATTTCCAAAGAAGAGCGCCGCACAGGAGACAGTCCATGAGCGGATGATACCCTCAGGGAACTACTGTATAGCCACGGGACAGGCAGGCTGATGTCTTACTTTGAAACCGGGGTCCCGTTCTCTGCCAGTCTCTCTCTGGCAGTGTCTGTCACCAACTAAAAGATTAACCTCATTTATTTCCTATATTAATATAACTATATACTGTACCTGCACATTAAACCTCTGAGACTGTAGCTCGCCTCGTCCGCTGACAGAACTGACGGACTCGGTCAGATCAACAGCCAGGGTTAAACACGTAGAAGCCGTCCGGACCGGAACGAGCTCCTTCACCTCCTACAGTAACATCCCGATCCAAACGATCTGCCTCATCTCCTACATTAGACCATCCTGACCCAAACGAGCACCATTTGATCATTTGTTGTGGGTGATTAAAATATTTCTTATTTAGGAAAGGGAAAGAGAACTTTGTGTTTAAAATCAGTTTTATTTTTTTAGTATATTAAATACTCTGTCCCACGGTGAGGCAGGCTAATACTGCGATTGGGTTCGAGTGTTTAAATGAAAACCTGTTACAGCTGCATCACAGCTCAGAAACGAAGCCGCGGGCTCTGAAGAAAAATGAAACATTTTTTACCGTTGGGCTCCTGGTGTTATTTCGGCGTGAATGTTAGTCGTTATTTTTCACAAAACAAAAATCGGTTGCATGGTTTTCCAGTCTACTTGTTTATTTTTATACCTATATGCAACTGATTGGTGTCCGTAAATAACGGTAATTTATATGTAATTTTATGTAATTTTTACATCATAGTTTTTATCTTTTGTTCTGTAGCATGGTGTGGTCGTTTTAGTGCCTGTAACATAAATAACGGATTTAACTTTCTTAAAGAATGGCGCACGGCAATTTCATCATCTAATTCACGAAAATGTTCAAAAGACCAGTAATATCTCAAGAGCTGGCGACTGGGCTTTTTTACGTTTCTATTAGTTCAGTAACAGCTGCAGATTCTCTGTGTTTTGTTTTCAAATAGTCAGGCTTTCGACATATTTTCTAGAGCGCCACTTTTTCAGATTTGTGGAACTTAGCTCTGAGGTTTCGCGAATTGTCCGTTGCTACCTATAAGTATAAAATATTATCAAAGAACGTTATTCCAAGTCCTAGTTATAGGAAATAAAGAAGCGAGTTCTACTGTAGTGCCTCATACTGAGAAAATGAATTCCTTCAATCTCATTTCAAAGGCATACTGCAAGAGCTGCGCTGTAATTAGTGTTGTAATTATAAATAACACAACTGTTAAGTATGAGGACAATGCACAACACCACGGCTCAGGTCTCTGTACTGCATGACAATAAACATCACAAAATGTGTTTGAGATGCGTGATGGTGGTTTGTAGAGCGATGTGTATGCGTAGCCTGCGGGCCGCAGGAGCGGTGAAGTTTTACAGACAGCGTGCTGCTGGTGCGACTGCCTCGGGCGACACTCCCTGCAGCTGCTGTGGGACCTGCGGGTCTGGCAGCCCATCTGTGGAGCTCACCTGCGCGCTTGGGGGCTGAGGGGGGGCACAGGGGCTGCCAGAGCAACACAGTGCAAACTTGCGCAACACAGAACAGGAGCGACGCAGACTGCTTCACGCAACTCGGCGCCACTGCTGACAAAAACCACTTCTCGCTTGGTCCTCATTCCGCCTGTGCTGATTCTGTTGCACAGAGAAAACAGTCAGGTCATGTTTACCCATCGGGAATGGAGAGAGCTCGGATTAGGACGACAGGAGAAGGATGACCACAATGTAAAATCAGACGGAAGTCCCTGGTCCCTTGAACAATTAGCTGAAAAGGAAATCACACACTTACCCAAAAGGGGCAACGCAGAGGTTTCAATAAGCGTTTCCCTCTTTTCCCTAACTCCACCGGGCGCTTGTGGGCTCGATCACACTGTCGTGCCAAGGGGGGAGACGCCCCGAGCTGCGCTGGGCGAGCAGAGCGGCCCGGCTCTGGCTTCTGATTGGCTGCCACACGGGGTGCTGATTGGTGATGTCACACGGGGGTATAGAGGCGAGCCGAGCGCAGCGCCGGTATTTGCACCGCGCCGAGCCGAGCCGAGCGCAGCGCGCACAGGCGGAGACGAGATGGAGTACCTGGGCGTCCTGTGTCTCGCGTGCTTTTGGACAGCAGGTAGGGGGACACTGCTGTCCGCTCGTCTCCAGGTGTCGCTGAGTCTCGGGTATTTCGGGAGTGACCACAGCATTCACCCCTGAGTCTAAAATACGAACCATGAGGATATTATTAATTTAGGCTGGGAAAAAAAACTTTTTAGAAATGTAATAATTCAGGTACATTTGTTCGGTGTTGTTTTGCTGTGCAGTCAGTTGCGACAGTACACTAGTTCGTGTTTGCTCTCCGGTCGGAAAGCTGCTGAGGAGCGACAGACAACAGCCGAAGGCCTGAGACTGTCAGACGTTTCGGAAAGTTTCAGAGGCTGTTGTGGAACTAATTAAACAATTCAGGCATTCATACTGTTTAATGATGTGCTGTTAAACGTACATATTAGGAATATTACATTTAAAAATCTCAAGCTCGTTAGTGCTAATGCTGCTGTCGTTTTTGAAACTTTTCATAATCATTACCGCTTAATGTCAGTGATCATCAAAGCCTGATTGCTATAAAGAAACATTGTATTTAAGTGTCGAACCAGGAAAGTACAAGAAAAACAACACTTACATTTTCAGTTTCAGTCTGAAGAAGTAAAAAGCAGGATGAAGAAAATCTATTTCTGAAATGTAATCCTTATCACAGTCGTGACGTATTTAAAAATGGTATGTCTGTAAAATGTAGATACACATTTTGCCGTGTATTATTTTCTTTAAGAAGGTAATGTCACAGCAAATTAAAGCAATGAATCTATTACTGTCGAAGCCCAGTCCTGCACTTGTGTGTATCGACTCCTCTCCGACCAGAGGCCGATCAGTGCCTTACTCGGCTTCAGGGACACCAGTGCGCCCTGTAGCCTGTTCGTAGTAGTTAGTATCTCAAACCTGGGCTTTCATAGCTTAATTATCATCAATCATTATCAATCATGGACTGGGACCCACTGTGGGCCCATATGAACTGAGATATATAAAAGTCATAGTCTGTGTGAAAAAAAAACACTTATTTTCTGCCCTGTTCCGGACTCACAAGTGTTAGGACACAGTTACAGTTAAAGTACAAACTTAGATTCTGAGGTTCTTTTAAGCTCTAGTTTCCTTCTCTCACCTGATTCGAGCTTGAGGAAGGTGACCTCCAGGGCTGTGTGAGATATATACCTGAGCTGCTGAGCCCTGCCATCCGGCTGCAGTCAGACTCCCAGTCCGAAAGGAGCGATTCCAGTCACGGACGATGATAAAAAACTCACAAGGGCTCAGAGGGCAGAAGCTAAGATCGTCTCACCTCACAGACTATTTTTTCCCAACTCTGCACATTTTAGACATAAAAGAGAATTTCACCGCCCTGTCGCTCGCCTGCAGCCAGCAGGGAGATTCTGAAGTGTGATTCTGAAACGGGTCGGAGAAAATACAGCTCCAGCAGCTGAGCAGAGACTCGTCTGCTCTCGTCCGAAAACACTCTGTGTCCCTGCGACACCTGCTGCCCTGAAAATCATTCCAGAGCTCTGTGAAAGACTGGCTGTTGAACATCAGTGCGTCCTGCCCATCAGGCCTGTAGTTTGTAGCTAATTGATCCCAGAATCTCATCCCGCCGTTTCTTGAAATAAACCAGGGTATCTGCTTCAGCAGCGTGGTTGGGCTGCCTGTTCCACGCTCCCACAACTCTTTGTGTAAGGGAGTGACTCCTGTTCTCAGTTTTAAATTTGTTCCCATGGCCTCAGCCGAAGCCTGGACTGGAGGGCTGGGAAGAGGACATCGCAGAGTTCTTGGGGCTCCTGCGGCCCCCCTTCTCTCTTGAAGTGTGTCCCCTAAAACCGGGCGAGACTGCTCAGCGCTGCCCGTTCGCGAGTTTCCCAAGGCAGCCAATAAGCAAAAGTTTAGATTGTAAAAAAAACAATTTCAATGATAACATTGATAACAACTTTAACTTCCTAGAAACTATTTTCTGTTAAAAAGGAAATCGACTTGTGTGCAGGTGTTCTCGTCCCTCCTGACTGACCCAGGCCTCCGATAGGTCTGTCTGCTCGGAATCGGGCCGAATGTGAGCAGGCTACATCCCTCTTGCCATCGACTAACTGTCAGTTTTCGGTGCCGTTCCGTGGCAGGCAGTACCTGAACCGGACAGACCCGAACCGGACAGCTCGCTTGAAGATAAACCCGTTCCTGCTGCTGTCGCGCGCTCTGGACTGACCCCACGTGCCGCCCCCCATGTCCGTGGGCGCGCACAGAGACTGTAGGCAGGTCCACCCAGTCCTCACTACTTTCACCACTTCCACACTGCTTACACACAGTAAGACAGGCGCGGCAGCGCCACTGAGACACCCTGAACCTCGTGTCGTCTTCATGTGACGTTCTGCTGTCTCAGTATCTGTTGGGATCGTTAGTTATGCTGTTGCTCGTTTGTCATATTTACTTGCAAGCGTTACTGAAAATCTGAATTCCAGGCTGCCGTTTCCCAATTGCTAGAGTCGGTTCACTTTAAGATAGATTATGTGTTCAAAAGTGCATGTGTCACTGGATGTTATTAATCCACTACTGTATATTAATATTAGGTATCTATAAATATTTATTTAAAAGGCGTTTCTCGCAATACTCAAGTACTCGTAGAAGTTTGAAATTACCTGTTAAGAAATGTCACGATGTCAACAAAAGTCTCTAAATAATAACATCAGTGTGTTAATAATCAAGTTGAATCATTCCGTCTACGTTATTTAAAATATCTGCCAAATGGTGATGACAATACCATTAATATTTAATTTTAATGTTTCAAATAAATAATAGAAACAATATTATAACTGAAACAACTCGTGAACTGAAATAAATAATTGAAACGGTAACTGTAATACCATGACTGTTATTTAAAAGACATAATAAGGATTCAAAAAGGACTGCAGATCACTGCCCAGCGCTGGACAGATGTGACAGATGGTCTTGCTGGACAGATTTGACCGCCCGCTCATCGGAGAGCCACAGGCGGGATGACGGACATTATCCTGTAATATCATACAGCGTCCTCTCTGTAGTGAGCATCTTTCAGTTTGATATAGCGCGACACAACTTTCTGATTTGTTCTAATCTTCAAACGATACTAAAGCCACCACTGATTAGAATAAGTATAATATTAATAACAATAATAATAAAGATTATTAATATTATTATTAATAAAATTATTAATATTAATATTAATATTAATAATCATCTGAATCTTTTGCTCAGGAGGAGGATTTCTAAAAAGATCTACTGACCTATTAGATGACAAATGAGTGCATCTATAGGTGTAATAACGTCCTGATATTGTAGTGGTCATTTATTGTGCTTTTAAAAGCATCTTTACACAAAAGGAATCTGCTCCTATTATTCGCGACCTCTCGCGTGTGGGTGAACACACTCCTCTCAGTCCTGCCTGACCCTGGTGTTCAGGCCCTCAGGGCTGTGACAGGCAGCCCAGGGAAACATGAGCCGGGGCACAGGGGCAAACAGCTGGAGATCAGGGCGAACTGAGAGCAGGAGGCAGGAGTGTGAATGGGCTGCCCAGCCGATACCCTGGTTTCCTTCGAGAAGCTGCTGGGGGAGAGCCTCAGATCAATCAGCTACAAGCCACCACTCAGGCCTGATGAGCAGGTTTCAAGACAGAAGGACGTCCGCAGGAGCCCCAAGAACTCTGCGCTGTCCTCTTCCCAGCCCTCCAGTCCAGGTTTCGGCTGAGGGCGAACGAATTTAAAACTGAGAACAAGAGTCACTCCCTTACACAAAGAGTTGTGGGAGCCCGGAACAGGCAGTCCAACCACGCTGCTGAAGCAGATACCCTGGTTAATTATGAGACACGGCTGGGTGAAATCCTGGGTCATCCTGAGAGATCATCGTCCGTGACTGGCCAGTGTCCTCTCGTGTGAAAAACCCTGGAATTGCTCTTTTCGGACTGGGAGACCCTCTGTCCTGCCTGTTTTCCTCCCAAACGCCGTGTGCCGCCTCTATGTGTCCCGTGTGATCTTTCTGGGCCGTCTCTGTAACTCGTGTAGCGGCCCATGGTTTACAACACGCGGGTGTCTTGTTTTGTGAATCGATGCCTTTTGTGTTTGGGCCTCCAGTGTTTTCTGTTGCTTCTGTTTGTTAGGAGGATCAAGTTCTCCATCTTATGCAGCTATACGGATCTTAATGCCAGTCTGATCACTGCTCTTGCATATCTCTGGGCAGCGTGATCAGTGCCTTTCATATTGCTGAGGGATGTGATCAGTGCTCTAACACCTAGCTGAGCAGTGGTGTCAGTACCCTTACATTTTCACTGGGCAATGTGAACAATGCGAATATATCTTCACAGCACTTTTTAGGTGAATACTGAAGCGTACCCCCGGCTTGATCCCGTGCAGCGTGTCTGTCTATGGGTGACCGGAGATGAGGAGAAAGGGAATATCTTCTATTCTCCAGGCAGCAGCAGGCACCGAACCTTCTCTCCAGGGTTTTATATTTTAAGTGTGGAACCCAGTGACTTTTCACATTCATTTGTAATTAGGAGTCTGCGCACACTTAATTAGTGTGATTTGTGACCGATGTCCTGTCCAGCTTGAACAGTTTTATAAGCTCCAGCTCTGCTACAACCATCTCCAGGATAAACAACTTTCCAATAATGGATACTGAGCTGCTAGACAATACCAGGCAAATTCATGTTCGCCTCCTGTCTTGAGGTTTATTGAAATAATTCTCTTGTTATATTATAACACCTTGAAACAACTCACCTGTTTAAAATGACAATTGTAACTTGTGAATGTTATAAGCCAATTTTGAAGGTATCTAGACTCTTGGGTGCAACGTGGTTGGGCAGTGGTCAGCATTGCTTCTTTGCTGCTCTGGGCACGGAGTTCTATTCCTGGGGTACTGTCTGTGTGGAGTTTGTATGTTCTTCCCGTGTTTGTGTGGGTTTCTTCCAGGAGCTCCGGGTTCCTCCCACAGTCCAAAGACGAGCTGGTGTGTTACTTGGCTCCTAGGATATTTGGCCCTGGTGTGACTGTGTGCGAGTCTGTGTTTGTGTGTGCCCTGTGATGGATGTGCATCACACAAACAACTCACAAAACTCTCAAAACTCACTAGTTCCTTCAATCCCTTGTCAGTTGTCCCTTTTGTGGACAGCACACAGGAAGATTCTGCCCTTTTCACAGACAACAGACATCCCCAGACTGAGCCAGACCTCCTCTGCTTCCCGCTCGTCACACAGTCACCTGACTGATTGTCTTCCATCCTAATGGTCATGTGACTGAGAGCAGCGGGTCATTGCCCCCCCCACAGGATTCTGGGGAATGTAGTTCCAACTGGGCTGCGCTCTCAAAGTAGTGAATTGATCCTAGGATCTCATCCAGCTGTTTCGTGAAAGAAACCACTGTGGCTGGGTAGATAGTTCCACACTCCAACAACCCTTTGTGTAAAGAAGTAACGCACTGTCGCCTTGATCCTCCACAGCTCATACTGTTCCTTGTCTTTCTCTCCACAGCGGCAGGCAAGATGATCAAGGCGTCTGACATTTACTATGTGAACCTATACGCCACCGCGTCTATAACCTGTGAGTGGGGGGAGAAAAGTCCCTCGGGCGTGTTCTGGTACCGGCAGACAGAAGAGGGATTCCAGTTCCTGTTTCACTACAGCGTGACGGATAAATACATCTACGGAATTGATGCCCCCAGTGAGCAGGAGCGGTTTAAAGGCAGCAAGAGGGACAGTATCAAGACCATCTTCATCCTGAAGATCCTCCGCGTGCAGGAGAAGGACGCCGGGATTTACTACTGCGGCGTCCTCAACAGAACCGAGCTCACGCTGAGTGACGGCGCCGAGCTCCGGCCGGGAGGTGGGTACGGTACCGAGGCGGCCCGGTCCGGCCGCGGGGGTTAGGGTTAGGGTTAGGGTCACAGCGGGCTCCTGTAGGCACGCCCCCCTCAATTCTGAGCCCCCTCGTGAAGCGCGGACGGGCACCCGACTGCGTCCACTGCGAAACCCGTTTATTGCTGAAATTGAGCCGTGAAATAATCCCGCAGTGCAGACAGAAACACCGGTCCACGTGGTGAGACGCCCGAGCGCGGAGCTGTGTAAAGTTCATTCGCGCTGGGAAGGGAGGGAAGAAACAGACAGTCCATGTGCTGAGGCCCCTTGTGAAGAAGGCTGCAGAGAGCGCGCCTGAAACAGCTCGACGTGTAGAACGTCTCTCATTTCTGCTTTTCAGCGCGGATTAACCCGTATTTGCAGGATTGTCTCTGGCAGGCGCCCAGAAGATATTGCTCCGGTGAAAGAGGAGGCAAACACCACACAGTGTGCATTAAACATAACAGTGTTTCTTTCTAATGTTTTGGTCAACATGCCTGTCTCTGAGCTTGTTGTCAGTGGCTCAGCTGAGTTTAATTTCTGACCCACTGGCTACAGATTACTACAGCTCCCAGGCTGAAGAGGAGTTTGTCAGGAGGAAAGGGATGGTTCTGCCTTCTAGCCTACAGAAATCCAAACTCGGGTGCAGAGTTAGTGATCTTTGACGGGGAGGTGATCTTTTTTAATATGGGCCTGTGTCTACAGTACAGCTCATTGCAGACAAACGCAAACACTGTACCACATGTAGGTAGGAGGATTGTGGGCAGCATAACTGCAAATGTGTGGTTAAAGCCATCAGCTGCCGAATCTCTCATTTTCTGCATTTTTGCAGTAGATTTGAAGGTTTCGTTTGGATTTGCCGAGGGGCAGGAGAGTGGGGTGGTGGTGAGGGTGGCTTTGTTTGAGCCCTTTGGTCCTGGGAGGGTCTCTCCAGGAGCTCCTGGGTTAACTGGTGTCTCTAAGCTGTCCGTGTGCGAGTGAGGCCTTGTTCCCAGTGCCTCTGGTATCAGCTCTGGGTTGCTGTGACCCTGTGATTGCACACACACAGGACTGTACAGAGCCCACACAGACCCGCACCACTGCTCACTGATCTGTCTCACTCTCCTTCCCCGGCGACAGGAGAGACACGGCTCAGCCCAGGCCTTTTCAACACTCAGGGTCAGAGGCCTGAAACCACCAGCACTAGCACTGCATCGGCTTGCACAGAGAATTTCTCAGTCTCACCGTTTGAATCAACTGAACTGTTTGAGAGTTTAATTCGTGGCAGATGAATTAGAAGGTGCAGAAAGATGTCAGTCAGCACACTTAGAATGAGGATTCAGTCTAAGAAAAAGAAGATTTTAATCAGCTGTGTGTAGAGAAAGAGTGACATTTCACTGGAAAATGAAGATGTGATTTTCAATCAAAGATCTGTTTTAGTGGGTTCTGTAAACAGACCTGGGAACACTATTATTTAAATGCACTATTAAAATGTATCTCAACTGTGTTGTTTTCCAGGCATAATCAGAATATTTGACTTTTAATGAATCAGATACATATGTATGTAGAAGTACATATGTGTATGTTTTCACTACTCTTCTCCAATGTACCATTTGAACCACTGGAAGAGCTGACAGTGGGTGGTCTCACCTGGGCTGGTGGAGAGTTTTGGCCCATTGGTGGTGATGAAATGTGAAACAGGGCTTGTTTGAAAGCAGCCTACAGTGTTTTTTGTCTCTTTTCATTAAGAGGAAACTGCGGAGGTCTGTTGTGGTCTCTTGAGCTGAAGACTTCCGCAGAGAAGAGCTGGATTCAGAAACTCAGACAGGCCCTTATCTACAAGGTTTTAGCAAGCAGTAGGGTCATGAAAACGCTTTCTCAGATCTTGTTCTAGCATCTTGGTGCTTTGATTCACATGCCACTGCAGTCTGAAATATTCTGTTTAATCTGCAACCCACCCACAGCACTCCCAGGCCTGCAGGGACCATGCAGAGGATGAGAGAGAGTAAGGCAGGGGTGTCTAGTCCTGGTCTTGTAACCAGGGCGAGACCGTTTGTGTGGAGGATTCCTATTAGCAGCGGATGTGACAGGTCTCAGAGCCCTAGTCCAGTCAATTCAGGGGTCTCCTGTCTTCTCCGAGGACTGGCTGGGACAGTGCCGAGACACTGTCAACTTGAAGGACTGGCTGGGAGACTCTAACACTGCTGAGACACTGTCAGCTCCGAGGACTGGCTGGGAGACTCTAACACTCCTGAGACACTGTCAGCTCCGAGGACTGGCTGGGAAGTTGCTGCTGCTGCAGGTGTGTGGCGAGATGGTGTCCGGGTGTCTGATTGTGTCCTAACTGGCTCCTGCTCCCTCTCTGTGTTTTCCAGAGACGCCGCCCACACTTCCACCCCCCACCACGACCCCCCGGAAGCCCACGCCTTTCCGCTGCCCCAGCAGGAGGAGACCCAAGCCTCAGCCTGGTACACAGCCGCCCTCCGCTGGCAGGGTTTTCACCTCTCCTGTCTCCTGTCTCCTGTCCCCTCTCTCCCTTCCGGCCCCGAGACGCCCGCTGCTCCTCTCTGGAAGGAAGGCACAGGGTGCCCACACTCAGCACCACAGTTACAGGCTCTGAAGGGGAAAACAGCCCAGTTAATAACAGCTACTGGAGGAAAATACTTCAGCTAACTGTGTAATGGCCATGAATCACCAGGGCTCGTTAAGATAGAGATGGCTTTTTATTTCCCACCTCCAGTCTGAGACGTGGGACCCTTGAGAATAAAGGAGAGTCTGGTCAGTAACCGTTAGTTTGGACAGCTAGCGCTCAGTACCTGATCCACATCGCCTGCGGCCACAAAGACCTCAGGAAATGCACCAGACATTTCTCGGATATATACTATTATATATTATATGAATATTTAATTATTAATAATTAGGAATTTGCATGTCACAGGGACATGGTAAAATGCCTCCGTACCGAGAATTTCATCCTGTAGGTTTCCGTAACTTTAGAAAGTTTTTCTTCATTTTGAAAGCTATATTTTTAAGTCACTTCACTGAATGGAAAAGGTCATTGCGGATTTCACTAGAATTTCTGAAAATCAGAATTTCCTTAATTATGATCATGTAAATTGATCACCACGTTCTCACCGGGAGGAGAATTTAATGTCCAGTTATATTGTCTGAAGTCAAAAAGTTCTGTTTTTCTTTCTGCCCTTCTGTTCCAAGCTGATGGACTTGTGCTTGCTCCTGCTCCGCGCTCCGGCTCCTGAGCTCTTTCTGTCTCTGGACTGGACTCTAGGCGCTGCTTGCTAATACTGGACCAGCATTACTTTCTGTGTTGGTGCCCATCCACCAGACGGGCTGCAATATCCGTTTTCCAGCTTCATTCCGATGTTCCCATTCCTGGTATTCCTGGTGTTCCTGTGTTCTGTGTTCATCAGAACCAAACTAGCTCAGACACTAGTCAGGTGGCACTGTGGTTAAGGATCTGTGCCTGTGGCTGGAAGGTTGCCGGTTCAAATCCCGCGGCCCGCAGAGGAATCCTACTCTGTTGGCCCCCTGAGCAAGGCCCTTCACCCCAACTGCTCCAGGGGTGCTGTACAATGTCTGACCCGCAGCTTCTCTCCCTGTCTGTGTCTCATGGAGAGCAAGCTGGGGAATGCAAAAAGATGAATTCCTAATGAAAGAAATTGTATAGGGCTAATAAAGCAACATTATTATCATTATTAAGTAATGTCATTATTCAAAGCCAAGTAAATATGTACTCATATTAATAGATATATTTACTAATATTGTCATTAAATATTATCTGTGGATCATAGTAGTTTTTAGTACGTGGTTGTAAATGGTGAGTATTTGTGATAACATCAGCGAGCGATACTTGCTGCTCCGTGTCGACACTAGGGATCATGTAATTATTGTTGCCGTTGTCGCAATGAAGCCGGGAAGCGCACTCTGACCGCCCGTCTCTCCGCAGGCTGGGGCTGCGGGCCCCTGGTGCTGTGGCCGCTGGCCGGAGGGCTCTCGGCGCTGGCCGTGGCGTGGGTCTGCACCCTCTACTACTTCAGCCGTGAGTAGACGCTGGGGATCCGGGAAAGCGGCCCGGTTCCGGGTGCCGGTGTTGAAATTCGAGCCGTTTCATCGGGTCCGAGCCCGCCGTAGGTTCAGCCCCGGGTGGCTTCACGACTGGCCCGCAGTCTTCCCGGCTTTCGATGCACGGCGCTGATTCACGCGGATATCGCAGCTCCGCCGTGGGCTTTGCGTTCATACTAAATCCTTTTTACACGCGGAGCTGCGAACTCACAAGTTTGAAGTGATCTAAAAAATCTGAAGGCAGCATTTGTCAGCTGTTTTTGTCAGAAAACTGCATTTTTTTAGACAACGGGCTGTAGTTTCAAAGTGTAATATTAAAAAAATATGAAAGAAATAATCGACAACACTTTATCGATAACTTGCTAAAATACACCTACACCCGATTTTCACATTCCGATTTGTGGTGCGAAAAGCAAATGTTTCTAGCAACAGTTCTTAACTCACGATGGACGGGAGATTACGAAATGTGTTGAAAATTTAAAGAGTGGACTCTTCGGTTTTATGTTGCCAAATCGTTGGAGTGAGCAGCGTGTTTTTTCTCCCTCTATTAAAACAACCCTAACGAGGAATCGCTCGGCGCGCACAGTCTAGTTGAACACCTAGAAGGAAATAATCTCGCCTTTTAACAAAAGACACGAGCCCAGGCGTTTCCCAGATTTTCCTTCAGTTCCGTCCCGTGTCTGGATCTTTTCTGCCACCTCACTGGGGTGGGACCCCGGCTCCTCCCTTTCTGGGTCCCCAGACAAGTCAGGGTTTGAGAGGAAACTCGGGGTCCTGGGTCCCTGTTCAATGTCCCTAACAGCTGAGGTCAGGCAGAAACAGCTCCCAAATTCCCCGTTCTTTCTTCCCCGCGTGTCATTATTAAAATACGACAAGTGGATCGTTCTAAATCAATACTGGGCACCATCAAACGGGTTACCTTCGAAGGAGTGTGCTTATGATAAATTAATAACAAGAAACGATTTCCGAAGACGTATCATCGCGTCTCCTAATTCTACTCCTTGTAAAACTCAACGGTGTCGATCCGAAATAAAGTACAGCGGCAGCTCAGACCCAGCGGGCTGTCGGAACCAGAGCCGGTCCTCAGCGGGACAGCGCTGTTCCTGGTGTCAGTGCCGGCGCCGCCCTGTCACCTGCGAAATCACCCCGAGCCCCAGGCGAAATGCACCTGCAGGGGTTTTCAGTTGGACTCGAAAGTTCTGGTAATAGTCTGGTTCCGGTTCCAACCGTGTGTTTTACTCTTGAAACGTGACTATTAGATATTAGCAGGTCACTTCGATGTGGAAACCATACAAGCTTTTAAAAGAAGTAAATTCAGGTATTTTATATATTTTTTTATGTTGTTGCTTAGGAATGTTCGCTCATGTCATGGTTTTCGTGTGTATTTAAACCGCCGTTCTGATCCTTTCAGTGTAAGAAGTTCTGAGCGCAGAAGCATGCTCACTTGTATTGAAAGCTTGTGAGGGATCAATATTTCAGCTGTACTGTACCTCCTGCCTTGAACGGCTCACGCCGCGGTCTGTTGTGCACACGTGTGTGTTTGCCACTTCCTCTCCATGTGTGCGTGCTGAAAGAAAGTGCGTGCAGCAATGTTCTTCTGAAAGCGCCGTGTGCACCGAGAGCTTCACCTGCCGCTGCTGCGAGCTACAATGACCGCTCCTCTGTTGCAGGACTGCCCAAGAAGTGTCGTCACAGATTCACGAAGAGGTAACGTGTTCCTTTGGGTGAGAACAAAGGCAATAATTATGCTCGACCAGATGAATTTCAAGTGGCAATTATGTGTCTAGCTGCATGTGGGTTGTTGCACTGAGTGGATGTCAGGGGATCTGCTGTTGTGCAGCCTGGCCAGGTGTCCTAATGGAAGGGGTCCATTTACATGACTCCTGACCACTCCGACTTGCACGGTGTTGATACGGACCACACTGACCACTGACCAGGTAATGGCCATCCTCAAGACCTGCCAGTGGACTCCCTACAGACTCTGGTCCCTCTGTCCTCGACAAGGCTGTGTGGCTCTGAGCCCATATGTCCACACGCAGTGCCCTTTCAGACATGCTCAGGAGACTGTTCACCCTCTGCCTGAATGCGTAAGACAGTTACAGTTACAGGAGGACTCGAGTTTCTTGCAAAGATGCTGCACCAGATATACAGTAATTGCAGATCAGTCTACCTGCAACTTGTGATCGTGCTCTAAATTCACACCTGCCAAGCCCAGCACCAGCAGAACTCAGTGACTGGAGCTCGTCTTCCCTGCACCAGGCTCAGACCCGCAAGGGCTGACTGTGAGAAACACAGGTGTTGTATGTTAGGGCAGTAGCACAGGTTTGACAATGCTGTGGCAGCAGCATGGAGGAGTGGTCAGGGCTTTGAAAACAGGAGGGGGGGTTCAGGGTTCCAGTCCTGGGTGGGACACAGCTCTTGCCCTCCTGCACAATAACCTTCACTCACAGCAAAATACACCCCTGTGCTAACAGATCTCCAGGTGATTGTTGTCAATGAGAACTTGTTTATATCTGGTGAAGATATACTGTACCACCAACCTGTGACAGTTCATGCATCCTCTTAGGCAGTTTTGCTGTGTCTTGAGATCTTTTAAACTTGAAAATGGCATTTTTAAGGAGTGATCGATGTTACTATGACATTCCAGCAGATCCCCTGTGCGTTAGGTGATTCGTAGCTTTAATTTTCACTCGTGTGATGGAAATGTTGCTTGATTCTGTCCATCAAAAGCCAGTCCCTCTGACGGCTTGTGGTTTCTTTAGGAAAAGCTGTGCTGATTTGTGTCTAAAAAGGCACTGTTCTGGACTTTCAAAGTTCTGTACCTGAAAATATAGTATATGTGCACTTAAAAACAGACTATTGGTGTTGCTTTTGGGATGTCCGCACTTGACAGATTTTGGTGCTGTTTTGCAAATACGGCGACCAGTCCTGACTGCTGAGCCTTTCACTGTGTCTTCCATCAGGACACGGGAGCTGAGATGAACTGAGGCTGCTGCAGCACGAGGTGCACAGAAGGCAAGTGGGGCTCTCTCCTGAGTTAGGGAGATGGGCATGTCCGCCTGCCATGTCCAGCAGTGTCCCGCAGTGTCCCGCAGTGTCCTGCGGTGTCCTGCAATCTCCCACAGTGTCCTCGAACACGGTCTCACAATTCATTGATGGACCTAAGAACTAACTCTGACGCTGTTCACCTGGATAGTCAGAGAGAAGGATAGCCAGACGTTGAGGTGGTCTTTTCACATGATGATTGTCTCTTGTGCATCTTTTCTTCTTCAGGTCTCCTCTGTCACGAGGTCTTCTCTAGAGCAGACTGTCCAAGGCGTTCAGCTCACCAGGATGTTTTCTGCTGTGCAGCACAGGCTTGAGCAGTTTGTCCAGGCATTTACACGCAAACCAGAAGCCAGAGTCAATCCAGAGTCAATCCAGAGTCAATCCAGAGTCAATCCCTGAATTATTCTGTAAAGAGAGCTGCACTGTCTGTGTAAATAAGAATCTGTTTCAATCACTGTGTGAATAGAGCCTGAAGACTGCACACAACCCAAACTGAACAGAACACTGAACACACAACACAAACTGAACACAACACTGAAAACAGAACAGAGAACACCCAACACAAACTGAACACAATACAGAACACAATGTAAACTGAATACAACATAGAACATGAATACAGAACACAAACTGAACACAAGACTGAACACTCACAGGTTCCTTGATGGCTGCAGTCCCACTGTCTGAGGCGCTAGCTTTGCAATTACTGCTCTGCAAAACACAACCTTCTGTTTTTCAAATGTATGGCCACTGTGCTGACTGTGTCATCGGCTTTATTGTACAAATGTAAATAGGATAAAAGTGTATCCAGATTTACTGTGTCCACGGTATTGTCATTACATTCAGTTATTTCTTATTTTGAATTTTTATGTGCTGCGAGAATATAGTTTTCTTCATTTGTGAGAGAATTGAATAATTACAGATTTTCACGTCATGTTATAATTGTTATGACATCAATAAAATTTAAATTTTGAAAGTGTTTTGAGATTTGTATTCATATTTGAGATTACTATTATTATTGTTGTTTTTATTATTATTACTGGTAGGTCTTATGCTCTGATGATCAGGCAAGTCTCTGTCTGTCTGTCACTTGAGACAGAGCCCCCAGCGTTGTTGATCGTGTCTCTTCTCAGAACCTGTGGGTTCATCACCCCTGGAAAGCTGGTGGTTTACAGAAGTGCTGATCAAGAAAAGGAGCATTTTTTACCATCAGCAATTGAAACAGAGCAAGTTTAACCAGAGTGCTATGAGAGCCAGTGTGGCAGTGTCACTGAGGACAGCAGGAGGGGTCGTCCTGCCCAGTGGCGTCCCCCCGCAGTCACGGAGGAGTTCAAGTGAAACCTGGCTGAAGACGCTGCAGTAAGTGGAAAGTGAAATGTAGAGAAACAGCAAAGCAAAGTTCAGAATGGACAGCTGAGGAGAGGGTAAGGATCGGCTCTCTGCTATCTGTAATCAGCACTGCTGGATGAGTGCGAGCTGCACTAATGATATGGGCTCCTGCTGTGAAAAAGACCATCGCCTCTGTAGAATCCTGGGCCATTGGGTTCTGACCCACTGTGGATCTGCTGCAGTTCTGTGTTCTCTCAGGAGCAGAGTGGTGTGGGTTCTGACCCACTGTGAATCTGCTGCAGTTCTGTGTTCTCTCAGGAGCAGAGTGGTGTGGGTTCTGACCCACTGTGAATCTGCTGCAGTTCTGTGTTCTCTCAGGAGCAGAGTGGTGTGGGTTCTGACACACTGTTGATCTGTTGCACTCTGTCAGGTTCTCAGATCTCAGATATATGACCTTTTCGCTCTTCAAGATTAGGTCTCGGATTCAGCTGGCAGACCTGAGGGGGTTTTCGTGTTTCATGACAATAACAGGAACAGGAACTCCCCTTCTGTCAGTCCCAGGAGTCCCAAAAACAATTAGGGTTCCAATCTGATCATTAATACCAGACTCACAGAAGCTTGTGCTTTTAAAAGTCACCACTGGTGTACAACAGACTTCAGCAGACTTATATTTGTGCCAGAGCATTGCGATTCTGAATCATCACATTCTGCAGCTTGGTACCTTGTGTGCTGTACGGTGTCTGAAGCTTTCTCCTGGCTTCTTGACAGAATTAAACATCGGCTCTGGTCTGACAGTCTGTTTCTGTGGGAAGTGTATTTATTGTTCACAGCATGAAACAACAGAAAACCAGAATATAAAAACATGGTGGAAGAATCCGTTGCCTCATGAACTTGAGAGTTTATTTCTTTCTTTCTGGAGCAGTGGACTTGCATGTGTTTCTCTGCAATAGGATTATTTAGCTGAATCTTTGACAGTTTCCAGCCCTGTGTCGGAAAGACAGGGATATTGTTCTCTCATGTGGCCAATCGCCCCAGTTCAGAGTTCAGTGCACTCTGCTCTACAAGCCAGCGCCTGGTCTTCCTTCCACCAGTGGCTGTGCGCTGTGCGCTGTGCGCTGTGCTCTGTGCTCTGTGCGCTGTGCTCTGAGCAGTGCCAGCTCGTGTGTTGGGATCGGTGGTAATCCCCTGAGGGAACCACCTCTCGCTGGTCCCGCCGATCCCACAGTCCGACTCACCTCACTGCCTGTCCCGTGGACACTCTGAGTGGGACAGGGGTGTCTCCAGAGAGAGAGAACCGCCTGGCGCGCAGGCAGGTGACACGAGTCCCCGGGGCCAGCGCCCGGCGTGGCAGAGCTCTGCAGTGGGGCGTTCAGAGCAGAGCCCCTTCTCTCTGCAGTATGGATGGGAACCTGCTTGTCTCATTTATTTCTGTTTGCTTAGTGGAGGCGGCTTCAAACAGCGGTGAGCAGCGACCCAGGATGATCATCAGGTCTGTAACATCACCCCATTACCAGTTTCTGAAAAGAACCCCAAGTATGTGATTGTGCACCTTGAAAAGCCTGCTGTATTAACGCATCCATTTTATTAACGGAAACACTTTGACTGTGGACTTCCGGTGTTCATTCCCAACTAGTGCGCCCTGTCCCACTGCTCCGGCGCTGGCACTGTCTGAAGAATTCTCTCCTACAAGCCAATAACTCACTGGCATTCAGAACAGTATGTTCTATTAGGCGTATAAAATACAGGGATCTTTTTCTCAACTCAACGGGACAAGACTCTACTCGAGAAACAGCGCCAGCAGCCCTGCGGTAAGAGGGGGGATGCTGGGCTCGGCTGTAGTCTGAATTCATCAGGTTCACTGCGAGCCTTCTCGGAATCGGCGCCTTTTGTTTCTCTCTTCTCAAAACAAATTAAAGGCGCAGCTGGGGGGGTGCCGCATCTTCCTGTGAGAGCTGCTATCTCTCCATCTGCGCCCGACCCAGCCTTCCTACCGGCTCTCCCCTCCCTCGCAGCGCGGCGCTGTCTCAAAGAGACCACAGGGCGCCCGCAGCCCCACCGCACGGGCGGGCAGGAGAGGGCAGAGGGCAGGAGAGGGCCAGCTGCCCGCCGTGAAACAGGACTCAAGCCCTCAGTGAGCCCGCACAGGCGGGTCAGCTGCGCGGGGGGAGGGGGGCCCGGCGCCTCGCCCGGGCCGGCGGTCGGCTCCGGGGGCAGCGCCGGGGAGGGAGCTGTGAGCCCCCCGGCGCGCTGTGCGGTGGGAGTCTGTACCTGCGAGCTGTACGGCGCACCTGCGCCTCTCGGCTCCACTGCGGTGAGCCGTATGTAGGGCAGACATGGAGCCGTCGCCCCCTGCACGCTTCTCAGAAAAGACGCCCCCCGCACACGCACGAAAACAAGACCTCCCGCGGATCCGGAGTGTGGAGTGTGGCTCATTAGAGACTTCTCTCCCCGAGCCGCAGTGCAGACGGTCGGCCTCGGTGCGCTGGAAAGAGTCGAGATGGCCAAGTCATTTCGCCCGGCAGCTCTGGGTGTGTCCGGCGCTGAGCCCCTGGGCTCAGTCCCTGACCTGCTTTGCACCGCACATCGCTTTAAAGAGGCAACGTCCATACAACACACGAGAAACAAACGGAAATATAGAGGAGGAAAAAAACACGCTCTTCATTTTCAATGAATTTATTTCTATTATTTCCAAGTTCGTTCTGCCACCACAAATGACCACTTTAAACCGTGTTTTGACCACTGGGGTTCCATTCCGGGTGCCGGTCGCGGCGTGGGGATCCCTGCCGCTGAGCTGTGCACTCGCCAGTCGCCAGCCCGGCTCCGAGCGGCCCTTCAGTCCGGGTGCAGCAGCGTGACCTCGGGTCTTGTTCTGTCAGCAACACTGCGGTGCCTCTCCTGAGATACATATCTTATCTGAACTTTATTCAGAAGAGTTGGGCCCACAGTTCTTACACTGTCAGGGTTTAACCATGTTTAACATGTAGTGTACAGTAACCTTTCCGACAGATGTGAAGCTGTCTATAGAACTTGCATTCATACAGCACATCGTTTTGTACACTTAGCACTGTTTATAAACCCATCGCATATCAGTCTATTTGCACCCATTCCACTAAGATAAGATCTATAAGATAAGATTACCTTATTAGCCATATACTAGCCCCACACAGTATCGGTCTGCAAAGGAACAAGTAAAGGTTTATTCCAGGCTGAAAAGAGAAGAAAGGCAGTTTCGGCAGTGGAGCCTTCTTCAGGTGTGAGTATGTATCAGTATCGGTATGTTCCAGCTCGGAGCTGGTGTCTGGGGCAGTGTGGCCCGGTGCGGGGCTGTACCAGGCTGGAGAGCCGCTCTGTAGCGCGCTGTTACACTGAGCACTGAGAGGCGCAGGGAAGGGCTTCTCGCCTGCGCTGTGCTCGTCTGTGCGCTCCGGGTGCAGAGAACCGGGAGGGCTGTGAGAGAAGAGACTTCAACACGTCTGACATGGCAGAGCTGTAAGACCCCAGTTCTCCCGTTCGAGTTACAAGAGCTACTGCACGAGTCAGAACCGGCAGACGGTTTGGAATCACACAGATGCTGCGGTAGACTTTTCTTAAACAATTCATCTTCTAAAATTAAAGGTTGTGTTTTTTTTCAATGAAGTTTGTTATCGTTTAAAAACAAACGGTTTAAAAAAATTGAATTCCATGATAGTCGAATTAAACTAAATAATTAATTATTTAATAATAATGATGAAACTATTAAATAATTAAAGTTAATTATTAAATTAAACACAGCGACATCGCCGCTGTGGAACAGACACTCGCCGCAGTTTCACCAAAATGAACCTCCAGGACTGTCGGAGCCGTTTCTGTCGCGTTGTTTTATAAATAATACCCCCTCGCCAGCACCTTCCGCATCCGGACACGCCGCCGTCGTGACCATCAAGTTTCATCGTCGTGTTTTAAGAAATCTCCAGTCAAGAATTATGTAGAAAAAAAGTGTAATAATATGGACCACTATTTTCCGTTTACATAAAACATTGTGATGACTTGTAGTAGCTGCAGGAATATTAACAAAACATTTTAAACGAATTCCAGATTAAAAAAAGACTTACAGTATGTGAAGATTAACACTAACTAGCTGATCAATAAACAGCAGATTTTGAGCACCAGTGTTAATAAACTCATTATAATTGTTTTTGAAAATCAGCTCAAATCAATTCTGAGTGGACTTGGTGTTTTGACCACTGATTTTAATTTTATAATTAAAAAGCTTAGTTTACAATTACAGTATGGAAATAAGAATGTCGAAATATTACATGTGACTAATTAAATTACTGTGCCATAAATGTGATTTTTAAATGACTACCTGTATGTTGATTAAAATAATAATAATAATAATAATAATAATAATAATAATAATTGGAGTGGAATATATTAATAATATATAGAATATATTATATGTCAATAATTATGGAATTTGTCAAATGGTAACACATTTTGAGGCAGCTCAGCTCCACAGTGAGTCCTCCTTGCAGGTTCATTTCTGAGTCCAGACAATATTAGTCAAATCTTTCAGCTGACTTTTCTACCCTGCTGATATATATATATAGTTGCACTTGATTCAATTAATGATTTTGCTATTGATTTATTCTTTTTTGCTGAGGTGTCCAAAAATAAAAGTTAAATAAAATACCTAAAGTAATAGTTTCCCACGTCTGAGAAGTATTTTTGATTGAAGGTACGAAGCCGCAGAGCTTTGCTGTGACTCTGAAGGCTCAGGTCTGGACAGTTTCCAGCAGTGGGGCTGAGATGAGCAGTGTCTTACTGCCACTGTCGGTAACACAGATACTGAGGCCATGATTCCTTTTAAAGACTTGCGCCACAGGCATGTAAAGTCTACTGTGTCACAGGTGTCATTTCCTTTACAAAGGAAACCAGGGCTTAGAGTTCTGTTCAGTCTTTTTCATAATGATCTGCCTGCTTTTCTTAAACTGAAACGATCGAACTGTTGTTATCTTAGTCTTTCACAAGCAGCCTGGGGACTGATTTAAAATGAGACATTTAGAAACTTTATCAAGTAATTAAAAAAAACAACTAAATTTTATCTTTTATAAAATTTCACTTCACTGATGTGTTTGTGGAATTTTGTGCCAAACAAATGCCGTGATATCTGTCTGATTAAAATTGCCTTTAGATGAGGTTAATTTATTAAATAATAACTAAGTAGTATCAGCCATAAAAATGGAAAAACATCTAAGAACTTACATTAAGATTTCATTAAATTTAATTAAAAATGTTCTCTTTCAGATGTGTTTTCACAGAATAATATCTAATTTAATCAAATTCACAATATAATCTGTAATAACATTCAATATAATAACATAAGACCCATCAGAATTATATACCCAATGTTCAGCCTCACCTCTACAGCGGCCTTGATCACTCCCGGTGTTGAACCACTGTGCATCAGCTGCTGGCTCTCCAGCTGGGAGCTCGCACATCTGGAAGGAGCGGCCTGCCCTTCAAGAGCAGCACATCTGGAGAGCACGTGCAGCGGGGAGGCTCTGGCGACAGGTGAGGAAAGGATAAGAACCTAACAGGAGGATGTGAAAATGTGAATGTCAGCTCTGGAAGTGATTGCTTTTTATTGACCTTAGGTCGGCGTCTGTGAGCTTCACACGATCACGGCAGAGTCCGATTGAGGCATTCCCCTTGGTTTCACTGTCTAAGCCGATCTTCTTCTGAACCTGATCAGCATCTACTGCCTGACTACAACCCCTGAGGGCCTCCTCCAGGGATGGTGCTCAGCTCAAGCAGTCTCTTCCTTATCTCCTGGCAGGCCAGTACCGCGGCGAGGGCGATCTCCCTGCCTTCTCCCGAGTCGTGGGACCACAGCCGGGTGTCTTCAGTAGCAGGTGGAAGACTGCAGCTCTTGTTCTCTAATTTCAGCAAGGAGGGAGAGAATATAACTATTAAAACCGACCACTTCTGCTCTCTGACGTGCCAGAAACAATCCTCTCCAACCATTCATTCACTCTCCTCTCTACAGGAAAGAATGAACTGGAAGACACCCACCTCTACCTTACTAATGAAATTCTTCAGCAGTTTCAAATCATCATCTCTCAGTCTGTATCAGGAAGACTCCCACAGTTGCAGCTTCAGTGCAAATTGTGGATATATTATGCATCTATCCATTAGCAGGAACCTGGATATTCCTGGGATTGCACCCTGGAGAGGAGAGGATGCACACACAAGCAGACAGGGACGATTCAGAGAAACCACTTCATCCCACTGGAGTACCTCTTGGAGGTGGAGGAAAACCGGAGCAAGGACTGACATTATCTACAGCCTCCACGCAGACAGTGCTCCCAGTCTATAACAGAACCCAAGACCTAAGATCTGTAAGGCAGCAACGAGAGACACCATCCTACCTCACAGCCTACAAGTAAACAGACCAATGTTTAACTGATCCTTTAGCTATCACATTATTCAAGGACAAAAACATTTCATAAGGTATCTGTAGCATTTAAGTAACAACACATTTATTAAAAGAAATTCGATCTCAAACCATTTCCTGTAATGATTCATTTCGTGAAGAAGCTGCCTGAGAACGGTGGACCTGAAGAAATGCCGTCAGCCTCAGCCCGTCAGACGGAGCGAAAAGCGCAGAACTGGAGCAGGAGGCGAGGGGGGCTGTAGATGAGGGGCTGAAGTGCTCGGTGAAGCTGCGGAGAAGATTCCCAAGTGAGCGGCTGTGGGCCGGATCCTCGGGCGCCCCCTCAGCCGGTGCAGCGCGACTCCAGCGAGGCCGTAGTGCAGACTGATCTCCCCCGTGCAGGAGCGCGGCGGCGCTCGCCTCTGTCGGGGGGCCGGGAGTCCCCAGCTGGCAGGAAGGCCCGGAGGATCCAGCGCTGACTGAAACAGAGAGCCCTGGGCGGGAGCGCGAGTCAGCTCGGGAGCGGGTGACGCAGGCCTTCACGCCACCTGGCAGATGTTCACAAGTCAGGGGAAACCGAAAGGGCTGATTCATAGCGAGAGGCCCCAGCCGCAGCGTCTCGGTGAGCGGCCCCCCCAGGGTCCCCCTTGGACCCAGCTCCTAAAGATGGAGCCTTCACTGCAAAACACGAAGGCCAGAATCTGACTGATTTGAGTATCTCACCACCTCACCGAGTGGAGGAAACTAAATCTTGGGCAGGTGAACCCAGACAGACACACTGGAATAAAACAAATAAAAGAATGATATGAATGAATACAATTGTGACAACAGATAAAGGGCTTTTCACGGGTGAAGGGGGTTGGGGCACATCATATAAGGCTGATCAGTGGAACTGTGGGGGGGTATCCCTTTCCAGGCTTAAGGACTCTGACATTTACAGTAGGAAGAGGATAGAGGTGCCGTCTGCCCCCAGTTCAGTAATACAAGTTGTCTGATTGCTTCCAAGTCAGTAGGAAGCCTCTGAGATGTAGGCCAAGCAGTGCACTGGGGGTACAGCGGAGCACTGGGGGTACAGCTGCCAGCTCCTGGTCAGAGCCACTTGCCAAACGTGCTCAGGCAGATCCCCGAGAACCGACACACTGCAGCAGGAGGGCCTGGGGCAAGTCTATAACATGAACACCTGCTTCAAACAGGCAGGAAAGGAAAGAGGAACTGTCCTTCTAAGGGAAACCAGGTTACTACTGTAAGTGGTATAGATGGACCAGTAGGTGGTGCTAGTAACTGCACAGATATTGTTACTCATTGAATGAGTGTTTTTTTTTTGCTGCTACAGCTCTTTCTCTGTTTTCTCTGCCCGAGCTTTCAGAAGCTGAACTGTTTTCACAACTCTAGTTTTGATTGTGTGTGTCATGAGCCAGAGGACCCCCACTGGAAACTATGTGGGAGTTGATTGAAAACTGAGGACAGGAGGTATTTCCTTACACAAAGGGTGGTGGGAGTATGGAACAAACTGTCCAGCCATGTTGTTGAAGCCGAGACCCTGGGTTCTTTCAGGGAACAGCCGGATGAGACACTGAGATTATTTACTAACTGTCCAACAGTCCAGCTGTTCTGAATGGTGCCCTCGTCTGCTCTCGTGGTCTGACCTGCTCCTCTGGGCTGTGGTGTGGTGCAGACTTACAGGAGAGCACTGGGCTGAATCTCAGGTGTCTGTGTTGCTGAAATGCTGTTGCTCTGTGGCTGCTCTCTCGGGGTCTGTACCCGTGGGCTGCGAGACCTGCTGCTGATCACAGTCGTGCATCAGTCCTCACCCCCTGCCAGGAAACACGCTGACATCTCCAGCTCTTCTCCTCGCACAGAAGACAGGGGCACAAAACCACCTTTAGTTTGTGTTTTTAACTATTAAGCTTTAGAAGAAAAAAAAATATTCCCGCTGTCCACACGAACCTGATTTGACACCGAGGGCAACGTGATGCTGCACAGCCGTGCTGCTCATGAGTCTCGTCACTCAGCACAGCTGCAGCTCACAGCCTCATCGGCTGAACAGTTTGTGTTCTGCTCAAGCTTCACGTTATTAAAATAAATCCTTTTCTACAGCACTTCCCCTGCGTCTCTCAGAGACTCCCAGCGTCCGCAGCCTGTCTGAGGACAGCTCCGACTCCAAGCAGGGTGATGCACGTGCAGCTGTACAGGGGGTCACTGTTCTCTGACCCAGTCCAGACCCACACCCTTCAAGGGCTGAAAGGAGGCTAGACCTGCCCACACACCCTTGGAAATGAGACTCCTGGGTGCAGTCGGGCTCCTGGTGACCTTGATGACTGTATTCAGGTATTTTAATACGTCTGTTTGACACCAAAGATGCTGACCATGTCATCACAGGTCATGTGGACCGTATGCAGACTGTATTTCACGGCCCAACATGTTTATTGATCAAACATGCAGCGCTGGTCCCCTCTAGTCTTAAAAGGCACGATGTGCCTGGAGGAAAAACCTGGTGTACATGTGTATATAATGAGAAGGAGAGTATCTCCGAGCAGACTCCTTCCTCGCACACGCGGAGAGGAAATGCGCCGGCGAGCCTCGGAGATTATTACTCCTGATCCAGGAGGGCTGCAGGGCCCCCCGGGTCGTCAGGCCTTCTGAAGGATGCAAGCTGTAAATCTCACGTTACGCTTCCCACGTGTGAAATAACTGTCTGCTGGAGAAGCAGCAGTCGGCCCTCCGCGGAAAGACCAGGGGCTGGCAGGGCGCCGTCAGACCGTCGCCTCTCCCGCGAAGGAAGGCGCGGTTGTGAAATATTAACACCCCCGTGTCACCGGCCATGAGGAAATGACGACGAGCCCGTCTTTGGCCATGTTATTTCCGTCTGCATGTTGTTTGGTCTTTTTTTCCAAAAGGTGAAGTTACGACATTTCTGCCGTGAAAGGAAAAAAACGGCCCTCGTTGAAGCAAGACTATTACACAACCCGCTCACCTGAAGGAGCCTGACAGCGCAACGGAAAATCTGCCACTACGCCTACAGCGGGGCAGCTTGGATAGGACAGCAGCAAGCGACACGGCAAAGGAAATGATCAACCGCACATTTCCACTAATGTGATGTTATTGCGGCAGCGGCGGCTCTCCATCGCGCACAGATCGCCTCCTGTCGAGCAACGGGGGGCTATTCGAGTGATTTCAGCGCTTTTGCCCTGCTCCTCGGAGTGAAGTCGAGCCCTGCGCCTCCGGTACCACGCCTGCGCGGTTTAACATGGAACAGGCCGGGGGATTGAAGTCGCCATAAATCAGGGGCGGTTTGATTATAAAACAAGACGGCGGCACGTTTTTAAAAACAACAAAAGCTAGACGTTCTGCGCAAAATGCTTTTTAGGTTGTCAAAAAAAAAACACAACCTTCATTGCTCAGTATTTACTGTACGCCCGCTCCTCACAGGTGTGGAGGTTTCCTGACTGGTGTCTTAATACCGCATGTGGAAAAAAAATATTTATTGGTATTGTTTTTTTATTTGAATATACTACGATGACAACAACATATATTTATTGGTTAGAATTAACACGCGGCTCTACGGATTTTGCAGTCACGGGTGTGGAACATGAATATCGCGGTGAAACAGGGTTACTGTCAGGGGTAGCTGCCCCACGGCTCTTCCACAGCAGAGTCTCTTTATCCGACTGTCTGGTTGCTGGAAAGACACACACGCACACAGGCACTGTGCGGCCGAGACCAGACAGCGGAGTCCGCTGTTCCTGGGTGAATTCAGTTCGCTGGGAATAACTACACCCAATTTACCACTAGCAGCCCACTGAAACTCAGCAGCTGTGAGCCTGGCCAGTACCTGGATTGGAGACTCCTGGGAAAAACTAAGGTTGCTGCTGGAAGAGGTGTTAGTGGGGCCAGTAAGGGGCGCTCACCCTGCGGTCCATGTGGGTCCTAATGCCCCAGTATAGTGACGGAGACACTAGACTATAAACAAGCGACGTCCTTCAGAAGAGACGTAAAACCGAGGTCCTGACTCTCTGTGGTCATTAAAAATCCCAGGGCGTTTCTCGAAAAGAGTAGGGTTGTAACCCCGGCGTCCTGGCCAAATTTCCCATTGGCCCTTACTAATCATGGCCTCCTAATAATCCCCATCTCTGAACTGGCTCCATCACTCTGCTCTCCTCCCCACTGAGAGCTGGTGTGTGGGGAGCGTACTGGTACACTGTGGCTGCCATCGCATCATCCAGGTGGGGCTGCACACTGGTGGTGGTGGAGGGGATCCCCATTACCTGTAAAGCGCTTTGAGTGGAGTGTCCAGATATAAATGCTATACAAGTGTTAGCAATTATTATTATTATTGTTATTATTATTATTACACCCAAAAATTAGGTATACTGAAAGTGTAAATTTGGTTTGACCCGCCTGGCTGAGGGCTGACCTCATGGCCAGAGGACGAGGAGTGAGCCAGGAGCGGCTGTAGAGCGGAGATGGGTGGAGGCAAGACGTACAGGAGCGAGAAAGGCATCACGCACGGTTTAAGGAGAGGAAATGACGTCAGGCGTAATTGCTCATTACTGACAGCTGAGTCTGATTGAACTTGTTGCTGTCTACCCTCCCGAACTCCTGTTACAAACTCCATTAGGAAAGAACAGCTCGGATATGCTATTGTTTTGCTAAGGTTTTTCTGTTCTCAGCTGTTGTCCTCTCTGTGCAGAAGAGCGGTTGGCTGGTACGCTAGGACCGCTCCACAGAAAGCGGTGATGAACGCCTGGACGGCCGCCCTGTTGTCCGTGAGGAGATCCGGACGAGTCCGCCGCCGAGCCCTGTGGGCGCAGGCTCTTACAGCGCGGTGAAGACTCGGGCCGTCACCTCGCCGGCTCGGTAGCAGGATTCCCGCGTCCCGCCGGTTTCAGCTCGGCTGGTCACTATCGGCATTTCACCGGCGGAATACAACCCCGGAGCGAGGGGCTTTTGTTGCACTCAGTAAATACTTTACTTTCTTTATTTCCTTTACTAAAAATATTACTTTTTTTCAAACCGACTCAGCTTATACGCGTCCATTGAGGTATTTCTGCTCGGCTGGAGTGAAACCGGGACTGGGAGCCGCCAAAATAAATGTTTTAGTTTCAAACACTGATAACATTAAAGAAAAACTGAATTGAAACCGATAACAGGGCAGTTTCAGTTTTTACGTGATCATAACCAATTGCAAATTTAATTGCAGCAGAAATATAGATCAACGTGAATGGCAGATGCATGCCGCGTCTTTCTGTGATCTGCGGTTGATTTAAGAGCTGCTCATTTCGTCTTTTGAATCCTTTAACATGCAACAGTTTACAGGCTAATTATACACCCAGAATACTCGGGTCAGAATTCCGTTAATGGCTTATTGTTTCCATTGATGATCGCAGGCACAGAAACCGGCTCTCAGTTGCACTGGCGGGGATTTAGTGGGACCGATGTCGGATGAAGCAAATTCGCGCCTGGAGTCTGAACCCGCAACCTTCCAGTTTCAGGAGCGGCCCAGCAGTGGGTCGAGTCAGGCTCGGACTACAGGAGCTACAGCTGATATAGCGGCGTGTGACGGAAGCAGCGGTATCTGCACACCGGCCAGTCCCGGTGCGGGAACACTCGCTCTGTGGGACAGCGGGCGGCCGTGGGCCGGGTTTCCTCGTGGAGGCGCTGTGGCGCCGTCACTCCTGTGTGCAACAACACCGCGGCCACAGCCCCAGGAGAGCGACCCTGCCCCCTGCTGCACAAACCGCATAATAATTAGTTCAGGTGGGTAGCTGCGTCAGCAGGCGTAGTCTGCAAAGGAACAAGTAAAGGTGTATTCCTGCTGAAAAGAGAAGAAAGAAACCACAACGTTTCGGCTGTGGCACCACAGCCGAAACGTTGTGTTTTCTCTCTCCTCTTTTCAGCAGGAATAAACCTCTACTTGTTCCTTTGCATAATAATAATTAATTATGACGTAGTTTTTAGTAACTTAAAATACAAATAGCAATCAGGTGATCTTGCGTGGTAAGTATTGTCAAGCGCAGCTACAGTAAACCTGCCGGAAAAACGCTATGCCGGAAAACGTTATACCCGAACAGCACAAGGGCACCAGCTGACTTTATTCCTGGTGTGACGTTATTCCTCGCCAACGATTCGGAGTCTGTAAAGTTGACTGAAAGAGATATTTAATACTTGTCACTTGTTACTTGAGAAAGAAGGCGTGGAAGTGCGCTCTATCCCGGCTATGTGTAGCCCGGCCGACTCGCTGGGCTGAAAGTGACGGGTGTTTTGTCGTTTGACAGTGATGACAGTGAGCGACAGACCCTGACACAAGGGACGGCGCTTGACGTGTTTGCAGGTGTTTTCAGTTCTGCTCCTGCAGCGACTCGCGCTGAACTAGCTCTCAAAGGGTTAAATCAAGAGCCCCCCCCCGTCCCCGATCCATCATACGACACGACACGACAGCTGTTGTTGGAGCTGCCGAGCCGAGACCCCCCGAGTTCTCGGTTATCGAATCGACCTGTAAGCAGTGGGCGCGTTTGGTGAACTCACCCGAAAGCTTTCCGAGCTCGGAGACGAGACACAGGAAAACACACGTTCAAGGACCCGAGCTAAGGAGCAGCTGAGCTCAACTGGAGCCTCCTGCTGAGCACTGGCCCTCTGCTCACACCGCCCTGAGGTGTGTGTCACACGGACTCCAGCGCCTGGTGCTGGACAGAAAAAGCCTTCACAGGAAAGCGAACTTACAACTTCAATCGTTAGAAACTGCGAACACAGTCCTTTTACATTTAAATGTTTTGATCAATTATTGGTTGGTGTGGCATATTTTTGTGCTATTCGTTTCTGGTAGAAGCACCCAGAAACTCCAGATTCATGTATGAACACCCGTAGGCGTGACTCATTCCGACGTCATTTCTACTCAGACCTCCTGGTGGAGAAGCTCTTTCATCAGACCTGAAAGAAGGGGTCACTGGTGAAAGCAAACAACAACTTGAGCTTCACAAGTACACAAACTGCAAACACCTGGATGGACATTCTGAACACTATATCAGGTGTTTTTTTGCTTGGCACCTAAGTGCGAAAACTTTGCCATCTCTTCATGTATACCGTGGTGTTTTTTTTTAATCATTGTGTGCAGTAGTAGGCGTACATAAAGTGAAATTTCATATCAGACCACATCCTGTCTCAGACGGCAGCTATACTTTACACAGGTAGCTATAGTGGGCACTGGCTCTGAGGACACTCTGAGGCCGCTGGCTACTGCTCTATCTGGGCAGAGATTACTGCCACTCCTACAGGGGGTCATAGCGGGGAGTCTGGCTCAGGGTGTCCTTGCCGTGAAGCCTGGGTCGCTCCTACAAGTGGCTGCATGTTGCTCTTTCTGTTTGCTGACCAGAAACCCACAATCCAGTCTAGACCCATCTTACTGCTTTCAAATGATACATTTATCACCCCTCACCTCCCGGAACTGAGTGTTCATCAACCTAGAGCACCAGGGAAGAACAAGCGGTCGGACCCTTCATTCTCGTGGGACGGAGCTGGGCTTCGGGTGGGGGGGAACGCAAACATATCCAACCTGCTCCGTCTCCTGCACACCGGGAACACTGAGATGGTGAGCATGCGCCCAGAGCTCTGCGAGTCATCCCACAGAGCAACTCCTGTTCTCTCCGAGGACCAACACAAGCAAGGACCACATCTCTGGCCCCCATGTGGAGGAGAAGAGTGCTGGAAGAATCCCAGCACTTCTAATCTGGCCAGTGGGGGAAAACCGCTTGAGGACAGAATCCACAGCCCGGGACCCCCGTTCCGTCTGGAGACAGGAGCCCAAACCTCATCCTCGCCAGACCCTCGGACAAGATGACTGTGGGAGACTGTGATTGCGGGCTCCAGCTCCCCTCTGCCCTCTTTCTGGGGATACAGTCTGTGACGGAGTGGTGCACTCAGACTCTCAGCACTCCTCTCTCCCTGTTAAAGCACTTCTGGGGATACAGTCTGTGACGGAGTGGTGCACGCAGACTCTGCTCTCCTCTGCGCCTCAGGAACAGCACACTGATGGCCGCAGCTGTGGGAGCTGGGAACATGCTGCTGGAGACGGCTCTTTCAGGCTCGGGCCAGACCAGATCCTTCAGTGAATGTCCTCCTCTCATTCCCGACCTTCTGAAGACACCAGGGCACCCCCACAGGAAACAGAATCCCAGCTTTATACATCATTAGTGTGGTGAAAACAACAACTGCTGTTGTCATTTGTTATTTTACCATCGACAACTTAAGTAACACAATCTAGTTGATAGTCGCGCCCAGCACTTCAGGGATGTCGTTGTTATTTCTAGTACTTCTAGTCTCTGGTCTTTCTTCTGTCGAATGGAGGTGCTTTTCGAAAGGCAGCGTCTGTAAGCTGTGATGGGCTAAGTAATAGTCATTTAGAAACATTATGGCAAAATATGCACTATGAATTAAAATATAGAATAATCTATTTTTTCAGTGAAAGAACAGCAAGCTCTGTGGCAGCTTATGCCTTTCTGCGTGATGCTTTTTTTAGGTTGTTTTGAAACAATTGACACCTTCTCGGTTGTGTCTGCCTTCTGGCTCTGCTGCGCTGGGTGTCTGCAGGGTCCCAGGCAGACGGCAGTCGTGTGCTCTGCACTCGTGCCGCAGGCTGCAAGCGGGCCTGTGGTTTGTGTGGAAACCAGGGCACTGAGCTGATTGGTGGGGCCCAGCTCTAAGAGGCTTGCAGACCACCGTATCTGCAGAGACAGGTTTGCAAAACATGCAACAAGAACCTTTTTCATCAAGGCTGTATTGCGGAAATAAATGACGCAGTGAAGAACCCGAGCCTGGGATTGTAATGTCTTTGTAACTTTGTTCATCACTGAAGTGGGTCGGTCCACCTCCAACACCAATTCCCAGTGGAATACCTGGTGGGGTCACTTCCAGCAGATGTGCCCGGCTGTGCGGGGAGCCGCGGGACCACTTGCCCAAGAGCAGACAGATGCTGGTTTTTAATGAACTGTAAATGCCAGCTGCTGTTCTTAATGGTGCACCAGAGTCACATGGGCAATAATATCAGTGGAGACTAAAATATAACCATATTCTAAATGAGATCTTACTAATGCATAGTATTCTTTCAACATTACTACATCCCCTGATTTAAATTCTACACTTTCACTCTCTATCCTAACATTCTTTCAGCCTTTTCGATTCTCCACATTGTCTAGAAGATGTAAATGATGTGTCAACATCAACACCATAGTTTTCATAAGAAGCCTCTTCCAGCTCAGTTTCACATTTTGTATTGATAGCCTATACCTCTGCTACCCACTTGTAGTGTAATGCTCTGAACGTGCCTACGTTAAAAATCACCTGGCTGGTGTTTGTCTGGCTTTGAATTTACTAAAGTGCTATCTAATCCTATTTCACTAGGAATGACAACACCCAAGATGAAAGCGTCATGGAGCGAATTTGTGGCTTAACCTGCTTGGCTGAGGGCTGCCCTCCCGGCCAAGGGACAAGGAGACCTGTGGGGTGACCAAGGGGCAGTTGCAGAGGGGGAGATGGGGTGGAGGGGGGATGCAAGAGACATGAAAGAGAGAAAGAGGGAGGGAGGGATCTCTTAGGTATTTATAGCGTTTGGGAGAGGAATAGATCGTCAGGAGCGATTGCTAATTACTGACAGCTGAGGCTGATTAAGTTTGGTTGTTGTCATCCCTCCCAAACTTTTGTTATAAACTCCATCTTGGTAACTGCTAACTTGACTAGTGTACTAACGATTCCCGAACCTAGATCGCTGATATAAATCAGTAAGAACAGTGGCCCTAGTACAGATCCCTGTGGTACTCCACCCATTGCATCACAGCAGTTTGAGCTTTCACCTCTGACTTCTACTGTATTCTTTTGAACAATTCTCAATCTAAACAGACTCAGTCCCCCAGCTGCCTACTGCCTTTAATTTGAATCTTTCATGAGGAACTTTATCAAAAATTTTCTGTAAATCTATCGCATGCTGTGTGTGTCCATTACTATTCCTGCTTGTTCAAAGAACTTTACCAATGTTAGTTCAGCTAGACCTACCTGTTCTGAACCCATGTTGGTCATTCTTGATTTCAGGGACATCGGTCAGTGCATGAGAATTATCTTTAAAGTCTGTTGCCTGTGAGAGGGATCGGTGTCAGATCATCAATAAGAGCTTAATAATAAGCTTTCATTTACAAAGCACCTTTCCAAACTCAAGGATGCAGATCAGGGAAAACTGACCAAAGCAGTTTCTTGGTTCAAAGTCATTATCCAGGCGACAGGCAGGATCGGGCAGGATCAGGCTTGGTCAGGAGTAGTGACAGGGAATGTGCTTAATCTCTTCCAGGTGTCAGAGGGCCTGGACAATGTCAGGCAAATGGATTTTTTCAGAGTCACCAATGAATCAATTCAATTCAATTCAATTCAACTTTATTGTCATTAAACTTACACAGGTGCATAGTATAATGAAAAGTGTTTCTCATTAGTCACTCAGGTGCAGTATATAAATAGGACAGAAGATAAGACAATAGACAGTAACACAATAGCAAAAACAGTAACATGTAATAACATAACATAAATAACATGTAATCAAGTAATCAAAACTGTGCAAAATTCCGCAAACAGAGAAAATATAACAGGACAAAAACAGTGCATGTTAATTCTTGGAACACTGCAAAAATAGTATGGTTAAAAATAGTATGGTTTATTAATAAATATTAAATATTATTACGACCGGTACAGTTTTACTGGGCTATCAAGGGGACAGTACAATATTGGCTTACATGTGTGTGTGGTGGTGTAGGAGTACAGTCATTGTGGGTACAGGAAGACGTTAGGAGAGCTCATAATATGGTGGGAGGGAGTGGGGGCGTCACCAACTTGACAGCTCTGGGGAAGAGGCTATTTTGGAGTCTAGTTGTGTGCGACTGGAGTGACCGGAACCTTCTGCCAGATGGTAGGGGAATAAACAAGTTATGACTGGGGTGAGTGGGGTCAGACATGATTTTGGTGGCTTTTTTCAGACTCCTGGTGTTGTCTATTTCCTGGATGGATGGTAAGGCACTGCCGATGATGTGTTGGGCAGTTTTGACCACCCGCTGTAGTGCCTTACGGTCGGATGCGGTGCAGTTGCCGTACCAGACTGTGATGCAGCTGGTCAGTATGATCTCCACCATACATCTGTAGAAGTTGGTGAGGATCTGTGGATGTAGGTGTATTTTCTACAGCCTTCTCAGGAAGTACAGCCACTGTTGTGCCTTCTTGATGAGACTGGTGGTGTTCAGTGTCCATGTAAGGTCCTTAGAGATGTGAACACCTAGGAATTTGAAGTTATTCACCATCTCCACCGCAGACCCTTCTATGTAGATGGGGGAGTGGACTTTTCCTTGTCTCCTGAAGTCAAAAATCAGCTCTTTGGTTTTGCTGAAACATAGGTTGTTGGTTCGGTACCAGTCTGCGAGTTGTTTTATCTCCTCCCTGTAGGCAGTCTCATCGTTGTCAGTGATCAGGCCCACGACTGTGGTATCGTCAGTATACTTGATGATGGTTTTTGTGCTGAACTTGGCGGTACAGTCATGGGTGAACAGGGAGTAAAGCAGTGGGCTGAGCACACAGCCTTGAGGGGCACCGGTGTTAAGGGTGAGTGTGTTGGAGGTGAGGTTGCCAATCCTGACAGTCTGGGGTCTGCTGGTGAGGAAGTCTAGGATCCTAGACTTCCTAGTCTTGGGCATCGCGAATCAAGGACCCAGACAAACAAAACTAAAAGCTGAAGTTATTTCTTTTAAAAAAGAAAGTTGCTTTTTTATCCAGTTTTTATATAATCTCAGGTGGTTCATTAACGAATTGTTTCAACTAAGTAATTTAGACACTGCTTGAAAAAAGGAAAGGCTACACGTGACCTTCAGACACTGGATTTCCTCCAAAAAGGATTTAAGGCGGCAGTGAGCCCGTAGAGAGCCGGTAAGCTCGCCTGTTTATGTTAAAACTTTTCCTCTAAAATCGTCTTGGGGGATAGGTGCTGTACATCTGCACAGCTGTACCGTTTTTTTTAGTTAGCTGCAAACATTGCGGTGAGCAGTGAATTTTGGTTTTTATTTTTGTGAATTATAGAGGTTGTAGAGAAGTGAAACATACGCCCAGATGACACTTGGGCGAGAGTCACTTCCTGAGAAGTAACCCCCCCCAGCCCCTTCACCGAGGCGCCCCGGGACCGAGCCTCAGAGCCAGCGGAGCTGCCGGTGCGTCGCGATGCTGAGGGCGGCCGGACTCGTGGCGCTGTGCAGCCTCCTGCTCCATCCGAAGCGTGAGTAATGACCTCCATGTGCGCAGAGCCGGGCTCACACCTCATGCCAGCCACGATACTACACATGTACAGTACAGTGCCCTGCAGCTACAACCTCAGACGTTTGCCATTCTTATTTAGTGGTGTTAATGGAGATGTGAGAAGAGCTGACTCTGTGCGCTTTTATGGGGAAAGTTTTCAGGTCGCCCTGGAGTTGGGGGGGATTCCTGTATCCTGAAATCCCACGGGATGGAGGCGCCTACAGCCCATTCGGAGCTGCGGCGGCTCCGCGGACCGCAAGGTGTTCAACCAACAGAGGACGAGCGCGTCTCTCGGTCATTTTGAGCTCCATCCCCAGTTTGTTGGGAAATGTTTTCTTTGACCAGTTAAGGCAATCTATCGTTAAGTGAGAATACAATTGTAAAAAAAAAAAGACACACAAGAAAATCCAGAAAAAACTTAAGCGAGACAGTGCGTTTTTAAATGGGATCCGACGGGTCACATCGTCACCGCTGCGCGGTTTCTCCCGCTGCCGTCGCATCTCGACGGGTTGGGCTCGTAAGACAGGTCGTCACAGAGCCCACGGGCTGCTGCAGTGGTGACGTTTTAAAAAAATCCCGTAAATAACGGAATCAGTCAAATTTGTGCCGAAACGAGGTCATTTTATTTTTCGTTTAAAACAGCTGACGGGAGAGCCGCATTTTGACAGTATGTCTGTTTTAGGAAAACATTTATAAAAACACAGTGACCTACATTAAAAAAAAAATCCTGAATCCCCACGGCGAGGTAAGCACCCAACTATATTGAAAACAGGGTTGTGTTATTAATTTAACACGCATTTCTCCCGTTTCTGTTTTATGCGTGTGTGTGTTTTTGTTCGATTTTACGCGATTAGAAACATGTTAATAATATTTTTAAAATACCCCCCCCACAGCAACCTATTTATTTCGTTTTCTGCAGTTTAGTATTTAATCCTGTTCTACTTGTTCATGCTTTAAAAAATGTTATGGGTAGCAAACTGTTATTTTAGTACGAATCGATGTATAAAATTTAACATTTATTTTCTCATTTAAAGCGACTTGTACGCAAGAACCCATAACTGGAACAGAGGGGGGTTCGGTGAAGATCAACTGCAAACTGAGCCATAGCGGCTCGGAGTCCACAGTGTACTGGTTCCGAGTCAAAGACAAGACCACCGACACCTTGGTTGCCGTGAACAGTCTGGGGAAACCAAAGCCTGAAGGTACCAACAGCAAGTTCACACCCGACAAACGTTCGGGGACGTACACGCTGGAAATCAAGCAGTTCAGGTCGGCAGAAGACACCGGATTGTACAGCTGCGCCGCGCTCGTCAATTCTAGACTGAGTTTAGGGGCTCTGACGAAAGTTTCAGCAAAAGGTAAGCGCTCGCTACAAATTCTTGTGCTTTGTGTTCATTGAATCGTGTGCAGTATAATGCTTTAATTAGCTCGAATCGAAAGACAAAGCTGCTTTTTCTTAACAACGGGATTTGTTCCTGCCAACTATTTTCTAATGTTACCCCTTCAGACAGCTGTGAGAGACTGTAACGCGCTACGGCTGTAGATAAAGAGCAAAATTATTTCGCAGCGATGAAGACAATCCACGGGAATGAAATGAGTTCAGATCAATTTAGCTGCGACCCAGGTCTGCTCACACGGCGCGCTTTTAACTGCACCCGTTTTCTAAGGCAATACCGAAGAATAAATTAAACATCATAGAATTACTAAATTATAAATATTATTATTATTATTATTATTATTATTATTATTATTATTATTATTATTAAGTGGCTTATTCTTTCACTCGTTTGTATTTTTAGAACAAACGCCTACCGCCACTAAGGCGAAGCCCACAGAGAAGACGACGCGCCCGCTGATCACGAACAAGCCGTGTAACACGTCGGCCTCAGGTGAGGTCGTCCTCGGTACTGGGTCTATTCTGATGGCTGTGACACAGCCTTGCAGAAGCGTGCCGCGCCCTGTACAGTTTTCACTTCTTGTTTTGTTTTAAAGCTGACTACTTCAAAATTCTCATGACGGCAATTAATATTCGTTACTGTACATACTCAGCCTTCTCCACTCGTTCAAAACAAATAAAGAAAAGTAAGTAGATAAAAAAAAGTCATCATTGGTTGGTTGTGGCAAATGTGAATTTATTGAGGTGCACAATTACCTAAACGAGCCACACCGTTGTGGAGGTGTACGGCTTTACGTGGTTTCAGAACAAATACACCCGTCAGGTAGAGAATTTCAGGTATTTCAAGCGAAGATTGAAGATTCAGCCCTGAAGACCCAGGAGGTTTCAAAGCAGGTCAGGAGCAAGGTTGCTGGAAAGGGCAGGTCAGGAGAAAGGTAGGAAAATCCTGGAGTCTCTGGACGTCTCTGTTAGCCAAGAGTACTCACCCTGGACGAAGGCGACAGTGTCTTCGTACCACCAGGCACTGTCGCCTCACTCCGACTGTCCCTCCTCACCGAGCCGCTGGCCTGGCGGGGCTGCAGAGCTCAGACACGGCTTTGGGAGAGCTTCAGAGTCCGAGCTGGGAGTCGCATCTGGGCTGTACGGCGGAGCAGCTGGAGGACACAAGCACTGAGGAATCCCTCGTGCAACAGTGCACCTGAAAACAGCTTGGCCAAAGGTGTTCTGGTCCGATGAGAGCAAACTGCAGCTTTGTGGTCTGAATCCCAAGTGTTCCCTTCTGCTGTGTTGGGGTTAGGCCAATCTCCCGGTGCTGGTTCAGTCACGCTTCATAGGGCTGGAGCAGAGTAAGGTCAATGCTAGAGGAAAACCTGTTTCAGTCTCCTGAAGACCAAACTGTGGTGAAAACTCCCCGTTCAGCAGGATAGTGATGTAAAAGCACAAGACCTGAGCTACGCTGGAGTGCCTTCGGAATAAGAATAAGTCAGAATAAGTCAGAGCCCAGACTCGAGTCCCTTTGAGAATCTATGAAAAGATTTGAAAACTGTTGCTGTCATTAAGTTACTCCCTGAGCAACCAGAGAGACATCTGCCAAGACACATGGGCGAATACTGTAGCCAGCCAGTGTACAAGGTGAGTAGAGAGTTAGACCTATAACTGCTGTCAAGGGCTTTCCACTAAATATTGTTCATGCCTCTGAGTGCTATCAACATTCTTCAGTCTTGTTTTCTAGTTTTTGTTGACATTTACTGCAATGTATCTCTCCCTTAGTCTTCAGTTTGAACATTCTAGTTTTGAATAAGTTAAGTTTAGTTTCAAAAGTGTATGTTTCCTTTTTTAATTTAGCAAAATACGACCCAAGGCAAGGCATTGTAGTTTTATGAAGCACTGCAGTTATTTCCTGTCCTCGTGTACAGTAGATGCTGAATGCAGAGTTTACTACTTACATAGCTTTCCAGCTGCCTCTGTTAAAAACTTGAGGACAAAATGGCGACCAGGCAGCCATCTTAATTTCCATGGGCGCCCTGACAGCCTTGGACAATGCCTGCCATGTGTGGAGCTGGCAGCAGGCAGCAGGAATTTACTCTTGGGGTTGTGTGTTGAAAAAGGCTGTTGGCCCATTTTTCATTTCAAGATTGGTGCATTTCAACCTGTGCTTTAACAAACCCGAAGCTCGAGGTGAAGGTTGTTGGTGACCTTCGTCAAGCTTGATCTGGAGCTGTGTAGTGGCTTCCGAGATTATGAGTGAGAGCTTTGTGTTTTTGAGGCTGCGGATCCTGCCTCCATCTAGGTTGATGCACAGTGTTCGTCAGATGACAAGGCCGGTGTTGGTCGGCTGCCTGTTTGTGAGCAGGACAAGATCACTGTGATCACTGGGGCTTTCACACCTATTGATTACTGTATCTATGTGGAAAACCTGAGATTTGGCAAGTGGAGGCGAAGGGAAACAACGGTATATTCTGTAGGATGTTCAAGGCAGTGCTGTAGAATTGTTGGCCATGTTGTTTATTTTCTGTTACCGGAGAGATGTTACTCTTGTCTATCAGCCAGGAAGCACTGTCCTGGGACACGAGGAGTAAGGAGCATGCAGGCATCCTCTGGGGTGCTCGCAGCTGGGGCAGCGTTGAGCGCAGGGCTCGTGGCTGAGATTCCCCAGTAGCTGTGTGCAGGGAGGCCCAGGGATCACTGTTGAGGGTCCCATGAGGGAAACTACTAGCCTTAGTGGAGCATGCTGGGATAGCAAGAGCCTGTATTGTCCCTGTGGGAAGGTTGTGGCTGGAGGTCCCTGCTGGTGCTGTGCTGCAGTACCCCCCTCCTCAGCAGGGGGGCGCCATGTCTTTCAGCAGGCATGGTCATTGTGCATACCAGTTACCTGCCCACCTGATATCATCTTGACATGATATCTGGGTATTACTTACAATAAAAACATGAACTGCTTCACAAGCTTGCACATAGAATGAATCTATAAGACATATGGCGGGGAGCGAGCTCAACACCATCACTCAGACGAATTCCACTGTTTGATGAAAGTTTTTAATTTCACTGTGTATATCCCATGTATACAGTCTGCAGACACCAGCTCTGTCTGCTTGCAGACGTCTCCAGTGCCAAGATCTGCCCCCAGGTGCCTCCAGAGGCTCTGAGCTGCCTCTGCTTGTCTGCTCGGGGTCATGACAGGTGCACTGACAGCCCCCGAGTAAAAATGGGGCCACGTGTTTTCAGTGCATTCGGCAACCCATTGCAGCAAGCTCTCCCAGCTGCTGGAGGACCAGCGGCAGGTGTGAGAGGTGTGTGTAAACCGAATTTCTCTGAAGGTGTGCAGCGCAGCAGACCCCTGGCCCTGCAGTGTAAGTCAGGCTCACGGGTACATGGTCCTGCACTCAGTGTGTCGACAGAACAGACACAAGAGACAGTATTTTTATTGATTAATCAATTAAATATCTCAAGCCCTACACAATATCTCTTAAACTGTATGCAACATATTTTAATACAGTATCTGTGAATGGGAAGAAGTCATTTCAGTGATACAGACTCAGACCAGCTAAATTCGAACTTTTCTAGGGAGGGAAGTTCTTTCCTTTCCTCTCCTCAATAAATACAAAGAATTTTAAAACATGTGTGGCTAGGGGGATAGCTGTACTTCTCCTTTCAATTGCCTTATTCTGAACATTTAGAATAATGTATATGGTTCACCTGTATTTAAACATCACTCAGTTCGTGTCTTGAGACAAGTCATCACAAAAAGGTACTTGTGAGACAAAGAGTGATCATTTATTCAGGTCAGTTATCTTCACTGTGAAGTCGGTTATACTATAATAGTATTTCATATTTAACAGTAACTGGGTCATTCCTAGTGAGCCTGCCTCTATACACACTGAGTGGACTGAGCCGCTGGATGAAGACTGACGCTGTGGGGCCTGAGGTCAGCGGGAGAGTAATGAACCACAGCTCCGAGACAGGAACTGACAAGCGGAAAGAGAAAGCAAGAGCAGGGAAGAAGAATAGACACCTAGACGTCATCATCATCGCCAGAAGCTGTGCCTCTTGTTCAGACTTGAAACCAGATTCGGCGCTGGTCTCCCGAGCCCTGAAAGAATACCCGAGCCTGGGCCTTATCAGAAAGGGATTGCCTGTCGTATCTGTGGGAGTTGTGATTTTCTCGATTTTGGAGTCCTCAGGCAATGAACACCTCTCTTATTTCAGCTATGCCTTTGTTAGCACAGGGAAACTGGTTCCCAGTCATCGGCATGCATCCATTCGGAGAGAGATGTAGCTCCTGTTAGTATCCACTCTGTTGGTAAGGATGCAGGTTCTCTCTCTTTTAAGAGTTTTTGCATTCTGATTATAAGAGAGAGAATTCTGAGTTCTCAGTGCCTGTAGGAGGCAGGGCTCTGAGACTCACAGAAATCTGAATACCTGTTCCTAGGGTAATTCTTGTGAATTGTGTAGTTGTGTTATTAAATATTTGTCTGTCTTGTATGAATTACTCTATCACCAGGATGAAAGACCCAGTGGTCATGTGATGCTTGGTGACCCCTGCCTTTAGGAGCAGGGGTCCTACTGGAACTACTTTTCTTCATCATTTGCTTGTTTGGCAAGCTGGTCTCAGGATGTGATTCTCATTTCATTCTTGTTTTCATTGTAACATGACCCCAAATCACGAGATCGTCACATATCGTGTCATAACACTTTCACCAGAGCTGAGCTTCACTGAGTACATCTGTCCCGGCAGTGAGGGTTTCCTGCACGCTTGTCACTCCTCCAGCAGCTTGCCCAGGGATGAGCAGGATGATGGCTTTCCTCGCCCTGGGCTTCCTGTTACTCTTGTGCTCAAAGACTGTCAGGATGTCACAAAGCAGCAGTAGGTGAGCCTGTGTTTTAGACACGTGAATCACTTGCGTTCTTTCTTCTCTGCAGTGCCAAAGGCCGTGCAGCGCAACCTTGCATTGAGCTGTGATGTCATCGTGTGGGCCCCACTGTCTGCGGGCTGTGGGCTGCTCTTCCTCATCCTCATCATCACCATTACCTACTGCAACAGTAAGCACTGCTCCCAAGCCCCCCTCTGAACTAAGCTCTCAGGTGGAAACGTGTGTGAAAAGCTAATCGACTCTGCCTTCTCCTGTCTGCTGATGGCACCCGATCACATTGATGCCTATTCCAGTGTGAGCCAGGTCTCAGGTCCGACATGTTGTCAGAAGAACAGCTACACACAAGAGGAGCCTTTCAGCCCCTCTGGCCTGTTTGGTAGTTAGTAGCTAATTGAACCCAGGATCTCATCCAGCTGTGTCTTGAGTGTATCTGCTTCAACAGCATGGCTGGGCAGCCTGTTCCACACTCCCACAACTCTTTGGGTAAAGGGGTGTCCTTGAAATGCACTCTCACATATAATGCTTTGCTAAATTATTCACCCCATTCCATCGATGTCCCATTTTGTTTCATTACAAATAATTTGTGCACATCTTTAAAGTGAACGTTTTCAATCCAGAATTAATTCTGAAACTGAAGACTTCTAGGTATGAAAGGACATAAGTGTCAGCAAAACCTGCACTGTCTTCTGGCAGGGGACTTCAGAAGGGACACTGTTGTACTACCCTGTGACAGCTAAATCCACATTTGTCAGTATTTCAAAGCAAAGGTGAGCTTTTTCTCTGCTGTGGAGATGAGGGATGGTGTCCTTTCAAGTGGAGCTGACGCTGCCCTGCAGTTCTTGTTAAACTGCTGTTTCTCAAGCCCTGCAGAGCTTTGCCCACCTGCTGCATGGAGCTGCAGTGTCCCAGCACGTCCCCGAGCCAGAAACCGACGGTTTCCTAACGCGGCCGCTCGGAGTCTTTCAGCTGCTTCAAGCCCCTCGCGGGAGGTCCGGCTCTCTGCTTTCCCACTGGTGTTTGCGTCCTGTCTGTGCGCCACTGGAAGAACCGTCAGTCCGCTGCTCTATACAATAACGATAGAGAAATGTCGAGGCAGCCGTGGTTCCCAGCTTGTCTTCACAAGTGGCGCGCAGACCCGTTCAGACATATTCAGGAATCGCAGAGAACGGCCCAGTCGAGGGTTTATAAACGTCTAAAAATAAGACACCGCCTCGCTGCTGTCCCGCCGCCTCGCAAGCTGGAAGAACGAAATGTTTTCTTTTTATTTTTCAGAGGTCCGAACGAGACGCTGTCCTCACCACTACAAGAGAAGGTCAGATTATATGTTTGTTTTTTTTACAAACTGAGATTCTTGTGCTTTTCAGGATTGTGAAATACACATGGCGGTTCCCGTTACAAAATAGCTGATGTCTTACGGTTAAGCGAGAAATATTGCAAATTATTACTTATGTACAAACCCGGATTCCCTAACCGGATATTGAGAAAATATGCTCACAAGGAAGTGAAAAATGTTTCAGAAAATGCTGAATCCAGCTGTTAGTCTCAAGAATCACTTTCACAAAAAATAATAATAAACTCAGCCAGTTTTTCAGCCCCAAATAAAAAATTACACTTTTTAAAGTTTTATTTAAAAATCAGAAATACAAAAAAACAGACAAAATATTTAAAAAGATACAGATATAGACACTTCACAGCCAGAGGAAGTAACAATTATAAAAGCTGAAAATTAAGCTTTTTACATATTTCCATGATATGTCTTGCCTTTTGATTCTTTACATTTCTAATAGAATTTAAGTAAAAAAGGAATTGCACTTTAAAAGCATTAATAGATGGAGCCGTTTTAGACCATTTACTGTTAAACCGCGCATCAGAAGTGTTTTCACAATAAATAATATTCAGTCGAAGGGTACGGAAACTGCTGAAATTCGCTGGGCTGTCACGCTCGCCGGTTCCTCGGATTCTCCCACGAACGTCCTGCGGTCCGTGGGCAATACCGCGCGCGCCAGTCCGCTCCGCTTTGGACAAACCCCACACTGTCCCCTCAGTCTGCGAAATATCTGACGACATCTGACTGGTCACCCCAAACGAAATATTGGAATATAGTCAACAATCATGTTTGTTTATTGGCCTAGTTAATCGTTATAAGTTACTCATTTGCATTTAGATGTTTTATAAACGTTTGCGGGAGAAAAATAATTCCTGTTTTCTGGTTCCACATACTGTACATCAGGTAGTGTACGTCACGTGCTCTTTTCCAAAGTCAGGCGGAATGACCGAGGTACAGTTTGCTCTGGGGTCTCGGGGCGGTACTGTCCCGAACTCGGGGTACAGCGGGCTGAGCTGGGAGGTACTGTCCCGGACTCGGGGTATAGCGATGCGGAGCGCTCTGAGCGCGGGACTTGGAGTTGTAAGACGTGTCTAGTTGTCCTCTTCGTGTTTTCTCTTGCAGACCAAAGAAGGAAGTAAACGGAAGACCATCGGTTCCGGACAGATATGTTTAAGCAGAAACAGGTAAAGCTGTATGAAAGGGACAACTAGTCTTACAGTCTGTAAGTTGTCTGTAAGCTGTCATTCTTGGCCGCCCGGGTTGGGGAAGGTCTTCTTTAGCTCAGTCGGCAAGACCCCTGCTGAGTGACACCGGAGACCCGGGTTCGAGCCCAGGCGGAGAGGGACGAACTGGGGCGGGAGCCCTAGAGATCGGCTACAACAAGATAGTAATACACCATTTATAGCCACTGTTTCTGAAGGTGTTAGCTGTAGGACTAACAGCGCTGTCCGTGTGTCTGTCCGCTAGTGTCCCGAGCCCCCGGGCCGCGCGAGGAGCCCACGCCGCTGTGGATTTCAGTGTCTCGTTTCTCTACACTAAAGCTGTACAGCAGCTTTATTTTCGCTGACTTCAGAAAATGCTGATGGCGGAACTGGCGCATGGCAAGCGGTAATGTGTATCTTGTAAAATGCTCATTCTTGCCCTGCTGTATGTTTGTGCTGTATAAAGGTTGTTCAGAGTCCTGAGAAACTGTAATGGAAGACTATGGCTTTCTGAATCCATGCCTGTATATGTTAACCATTGCGTTTAATGCACTCGCATTTTCTCAAGTTTATTTGTTTAATACAATGCATCTATGTATGTGTATATCAAACGCACGTCCCATTATAACTGTGCATCCAAGACTTTCAGTTTACTGAATTGAGATATTGAGATCTGCAGGTGTAATGATAATATATTGTTTGAATTAAAATAAACTGAACTGATAATCATTTTACGCATGTTCTCTTTAGTTTGTAAATATATGGACAGGCTTGCCCAGCGGTGGCTGAACAGATTGAAAATGCAGCCTTGAGTTTATTTTAGCGTGACAAGAGATGTTAATGTCGCAGAAATATGCTGGGCGAGAAATAAAGCGATGTTTTGCACAACCCCACTCGTGTCCGTGTCTTGTGCTTCTGTACCGGCTGTGTTCTGCGCGAGGACCTGCCCTCTGGGCGGACAGCGACACGTGCCGTCGCCGTGACGTCACCGACCCGCGTCTCTCCGGGCGGTGCCGCGTGCGCGTAAATTCCACGCTGCCGGAAAACTCGTAACCCGCGACCTCTCGCTCTCCCACGACCTCGTCCCCGCTGACCGCCCCCGCCGAGTACGGGAGAGTCGTCCCGCTTCCCCTGCGAAACCGCTGAGCGCAACAGAACCGGGCCCGGAGACTCTGCACTCCGCACCGCAGGACGGGAACCCCGCAGCTCCCTCTGTGAGAGACTCCGGCCCCGGGTGCGAGCTCGCCTGTCCCCTGTCCCGTGCGCAAGGCTCGTGAGGACGGGTGCGCAGGAAATGGAAACCACTCTTATGAAGAGAGCACTGGTCCTGGCACATCACCACGTGTGGTCGTTTCTGTAAGAGTGTAACGCCCCCGCAGGGTAATTGTCACAAGGCCGGTGGGTAACCGCTGCAGTGAAGTGTCCCAGGACACCACGTGTGCGGTAAGGTGTAGCAGTGTCTTGGGGTTGTGACACCAGGCATTTCATAAATCGTGTTTTAGGGGTGTTGTTTAGGGGTCGTCAACAACCACAGGCAGGTCGTGAGTGAGCTCACGGCTCCTCTCGCCTTGAGCAGAAGAACACACCACCGGTGTGGTGCAGCGGTTCACACAGCGCTTCCAAACCGCACGAGAGCTGACGTCAAAGACGAGTTCGCGGATCTGTCACCAGACTCGCGCCACGCGGGTGGGACTAGTTTGTCTTTGTACTTTTCAGAGACTGGCGCCACCCCATTCAGAGTAGCGGGAAAACGACATCATAGCCTCAGCCTGCTGTATCTCCACGGCCACACCTGGCGCTACCTGTAGGATTACTGTTGTTCTGCAGTTTGGTGCCTATTCTAGAAGCAGACACGTCCCCTCAGTCTTCACCGGAGCTCAGGAGCTCAGGTGTATGAACGCCAGGGGGTCATACAGAATGACAGACGAGAGTCGAGAGACTGAACAATGCCAGAGAGGGCCAGATATATCGACTTTTATCCACAGCTCCAATCCTGGTGCTTTGTCCTGTGTCACTCAGAGATCACTTTATTGGCCATATACAGTTTCTTGTATGAGGAATTTGTCTTTTCGCAGACCCCAGCTTGCTCTCCATGAGACACACAGACAGGGAGAGAAGCTGGGGGTCAGAGCGCAGGGTCAGCCATTTATACAGCCCCTGGAGCAGCTGGGGTTAAGGGCCTGGCTCAGGGATTCCTCTGCCGGCCGCAGGATTTGAACCAGCAACCTTCCAGCCACAGGCGCAGATCCTGAGCCACAGAGCCCCCAGACTGCTCCTCGCGAGGTTGGCAAGAGAGCGAGCGAGCGAGCGAGTGTCTTTAAAGACCAGGACGAGAGCAGAGCCTGCAGCGGACCAGGCGGCCGTGAGCTGTGCTGTATAAAAAGGACCGGAAACTGGGTCCATCTGTCTGTGCTGCTGTGCTCGGCTCAGTCCAGGCCAGCTCCTGCTCCGCTGCTGAGAACCACAGGCCTCTGTGAGCCGGGACGCCCGTCAGTGACCCCCCGGTCAGGGGCGACACTGAGGAGCCACCTGAGACCAGGGCTGGGACAGAGGGACAGAGGGGAGAGGCACCTGGGCATCTGCATGCAGCCCGTAGGCAGGGGCAGAGAGGTAGGGCAGTCTGTTGCCATGTGCACGTGTACACTGCAGTTGTAATTTGCGCTGATCTCTCGGGACAGGCGCTGCACGACAGACAGCTCCACACACGCTCCACACATAACAAACAGGAACAGCCAGACGTTCCCCACCTCCCTCCCCCTTGATCCCACAGATTTTACTGCCCTGCACCCAGTGCTGGGGTTCACATGGGACTCGGCCAGGGGAGGGCGCTGTCTCGCTCCGGGCGGGGAGGGGAGGGGATCTGAGCAGGACAGACGGGACTGAAGAGGACAGCGCAGGTGTGAGACTTGCCGGGAAAGGGGGAGGTGTTGGGGTGTTTTATGGGGAGAGCAGGGCTGTGTGGCAGGTTGGGGGCAGCCTGGGGACTTGTGTTTTGTGGCGAGTGGGGATTATTGCGCTAATTTGTATTTGTGTGTGTATCTCTCGCGGATATTTTCTATATTCTGTTTTTCAGATTAGACAGCGTGATTGCTTACTGTGGTTGCTACCAAGGAGTAAAGACTGCAGATCTGTCATCCTAACGTCCTGCACACACACCTAACACGTTCAAGACATTATCGCCCGGAAGTGACGGACAACTGCCGGTCTCCATGGAAGAAAATGAGGATGGGACACATGAGAGGAGACCCGTCAGCCCATCTAGAGTTTTTGGCAGTTGCTGACTGAGAGAAGCGTGTTCCAAACGCACTCTGGGCGCTCCTCTTGGCTCCCGGAAGGACCGGCGTCCTGCTGCGATACTGAGCTCCGTGAAGTTGCCCCCCTACAAACAGCACAGATGAAACCCAGCTCAGTTTGTGCTGCTTTCGTTTCCGAGGTATAGCGCCCTGTTTTTTCGGGGTCGTGACGTCACTACAACGTCGTTGGGGAACCGGACCGGTTGTGTGGCTCGTGGTCACATGATTCCAGGAAAAAGAAGGCGCTATATCTCGGGAGTGAAAGCAGCTGGGAAGTTACTTTCAACGGCACAAACGCAGCACTAACGTGTGTGCTGTCTGTAGGGGGCCAACTTCAAGGAGCTGCGATTACGTTGCGCCATGGGCGGCGCTTGTGGCAGATCCATAAAGCCACACAACCGGACACCCCGTCACCAGAACATTAGTCCACCAGAGGCGGTTTCTCCTGTCTGCTTCAACAAACTGTGCCGGAGTTATATATATATATGTTAATTTCTTTTACTGGCCTTTTCATCCGAAGTGACCAAGGCTTGTACCCATTTCTTCAGATATTTCCCTGAAGCGCTCGGAGCGCTGCGCCTTACGCGCACTACAGCGAGCTGACGGATCCTGACTGCTGCTACAGTAAGTAAAAGAGCCTTTAAGTTACTGCAGGTGAACAATTCTGTCACGTACAAGATAAACGAATGTCACGTTCTGCCGTTTGAAAGTCAGACCTTTTCAATGAATATTATAAGGGTTAGGTTACAGTTCGAGATACTTGTGTAACGAAACACACAAGAACACATCCAGCAAACTCAATTTCTTACAGTTTAGTCCGTTGACGTGTCCGTGAAAAAAGTTAAGACTCCTACAATCTTTACTTCATCTATTGAATTATCTTTATAATATATGCTCTGCATCGAACATAAGACCCTGCTTTCAACGGAGACAAAACCTGTTGGCAGGCAGAACAAGTGACAGTCTTGCGTAATTCGGGAAGTTTCGGACTCCCCTGATCACAGTGTTAGACCGATAGGGCAGTCCTTGTAGTCCTGTTAATTGTGGCAATAAACAGCAGGCAATCAGCTCAACTGCCCCACCCTACAGACGATGAAACCCACCTCATTTGTTTGTGCCGTTGAAAGTAACTTCCCAGCTGCTTTCGTTCCCGAGATATAGCGCCTTGTTTTTCCGGTGATCACGCACGGTCACGTTGACCTCCAGTGACCCCGTCTGCCGAGTTCAAGCGTCTGTCGCTGGTGCGAGAGGAACAATTCTGCAATTCTGTTTCTCTGTTTGCCCGGTTGAAGGGTGACGGTGGATTTTGCTTTTAATATCCGTATCTTCTGCGCGTTTGTGTGAACAGGAAAATTAAAATTGTCGCCAATATCATAGGAAGAGGCTTTAACGAGCACGTCTCAATATTTCGTAGCCGGTTCCTTTTCCCGCATGTACCCGGTCTCATCTCAAACTCCTGTCTGTGAAACCCAACACAGCAATCGCACAGAGGAGAGAAGTTCCGGCAAAGGGTAAATGCGGTTACCATCCATTTTGGTAAATCCGTTTAAGTAAGGAACATATTGTAACGCTTACGGTCGACAGGTACCGTGCAAGAGCCACTTTACCAGAGCGGTGACGTCACCGCCCTTCCCTGTGATAGCAGGACTACAGCTACTGGGCTGTGAAGAGATCTCACCGGGCTGGGTCCCTGTTGAGTGATGCGGGAGTCCCGGGTTAGAGCCCCCGAAGGTGCGGGGCCACCTGAACCCCGTTGCGTTACAATACTAGCAACAAGAAAAAAAAATCAGAAAAGCTGTTATCGGTACTCTTACAAAACTCCGGACAACACGGCGCTGTGTTGCGACAGTGTTTTGAGGAACAGAAGCTGTGTAGCAGAAGAGCACATCTTTGTCGCTCCGTGTTCAGTGTGCTTCCCAGCGGCTCGGAAAACGGTTAATAAATCGTTACTCATTTAAATGCAAAATCTCTCCACTTCAGCGTTACCCAAGCTAATAAACAGTAGTTTGTCATTTCAACAGAAAGTCTTTTTCAGTTATAATAACGTTCGACGCACATACTGTTACAGATCAGCAGAAGCATCGAATACAATTAACCACGTGTATAGCCAAGATCCTTTTTTTAAAAAAGGTGAATAATCAATGCAATTCACTTACTATGAAACCGAGGCCTCTCGCAATTACTTCAAGGGAAATCATCCAGTCCAGTAAGTCGGCAGGCGGTACGAGCGATAGTCTTTCGACACGCTTTATCTCCCCTGATATTCAGAGGAGAGGGAAGCAGCAGGGAGCTGGCGATTCACCGGGTGGGCTGTTGAGCAAGCTCTGTTTTGTAATGCGGTGGATAAAACACAGCAGCTGTACCTGCTGTGAGCCTGGTCAGTTCCTGGATGGGAGACTCTTGGGAAAAACTAAGGTTGCTGCTGTAAGAGGTGTTAGTGGGGCCAGCAGGGGGCGCTCACCCCTGTTGTCTGTGTGAGTCCTAATACCTCAGCACAGTGACGGGGACACTATACTGTAAAAAGATGCCGTCATTTGGATGAGATGTAAAACCGAGGTCCTGACTCTCTGTGGTCATTAAAAATCCCAGGGGGTTTCTTGAAAAGAGTAGGGGTGTAACCCCGGCGTCCTGGCCAAATGTCCCCCTGGCCTTTACCAGTTATGGCCTCCTAATAATCCCCCTCTGAACTGGCTTCATCACTCTGCTCTCCTCCCCACTGAGAGCTGGTGTGTGGGGAGTGGACTGGCGCATCATCCAGGTGGGGATCTGTATAACTGTAAGCAATTATTATTATTAATGGAGTACCACAGGGGTCTGTACTGGGCCCACTGCTCTTACCTGAAATCTTAACCAAATCAGTTATACTAATTAAAGAGGATTAGCCAGCACTGCAGAAGGTGCAAAGGAAAAAAATAATAAATTAAATTCAGCATAAAGCAATATTTATATCTTTACATTTAATGTTTTTGTTGAATCTTGTTTCGGTTTGTTTACAACACAAGCCCAACCTGAAAATGCAAATAAGACGCCATAGGAACATGAACCAGGCGCCACATGTGGAAACTCCATGGGAGTGTTTTTAATGCTGAGAACAGGATGTTCTTCTATACACCAAAGTTTGTGGGTGCCTGGAACAAGTTACTCAGCCAGGCTGTAAGAAATACCTATAAGGTACACCATTTTCCACCTTTAGAACTAATATATTTGCCACTGGGGCTGCCAGAAAATGACAAAACCACATTCCACGTGTCACAGGCGGTACAATGTGCCTTTATTGTTCACAAGGTTTGATTTGGGCGTGCTAGTCTCACAACCCCTTGGGTCTGCAGCTCAATTCCTGGGGTGCTATCTTTGTGGAGTTTGTATGTTCTTCCCATATTCTCATGGGTTTCCTCTGGGTGCTCTGGGTTTCTCCCTTAGCCCAAAGACATGCTGGGAGGTTAACTGGCTTCTGGGAAAATGAGTGTTTCTGGGAAGACAGGCCCTGGTGCGTTTGCCTCTGTGAGCCCTGATGTCCCATCCAGGATGTACCCAACCTTGTGCCTGTTGCTTGCCGGGATAGGCTCAGGAGATGGATGGGCAGTGCAGCCCAGACTAAGAGTGAGGGGTGGGACCCCTTCTGCACGCAGCCTGTGCAGTCATTTCATATGCACAAGCTGGGGAGGAGATCAAACCCTAGTCCTGTCCGTTTCCGTACCTACAGTAGATCCCAGTGCCTCACTTGTGTGTCATCTGTTCACATCCCACCCTCCCCTCCTGGCTCGTCCGCGCTGCTGGGAGAGCAGGGAGAGGCCGAGGTGCTGAAGCGTGTGTTTGCTCCTTTGTCAGGTGATGGAGGAGGGCAAGGCTTCGGGCTCTGTTCCTGCAGGCTGGGAGTTGAACCCCTCCAAGCTGCAGGCTAAGCTGTCCATGTTCAACATTGACATGTGGAAGGCCGTGGCGGAGATGGAGAAGGAGTTTGCCGAGATCCGCGCCCAGCGGCCCAGAGGATACTTTCCCGAGATGAGGAGTGAGGTGAAGAGGTTGCAGACCTTTGACTCCTTACGGTCGTATTCCTCCTGGTCGCCGGAGGAGATGTCCCAGAGCGGCTTTTACCACACGGGTCTCAAGGACAGCGTGCAGTGCTTCTGCTGCGGGCTGGTGGTTTGCACACAGAGCCTGAATGAAAGTCCCTCTGACAGCCACCGGAAGTTCAGCCCGGACTGCGACTTCCTCCGCGGTGGGGAAGCCGGCAACATCCCGCAGTACGAGGTGAAGGTCCGGGGGAAAGGACCGGCTCCGCCGGGGGGCGCGGAGCAGTACGAGTCGGAAAGCGGCCGGCTGGAGACGTTCCAGAACTGGCCCTTCTATGCCAGCGTGGCGCCACGAGACCTGGCCAGCGCCGGCTTCTTCTTCACAGGTTTGAACCCGCTCCTCCTCCCACACGGAGTCCCTGGACAGAGTGGAGTCAGTGAGAGGCTTTGATCCAGTAGCATTTACACTCACTTTCACGCTCACAAAAAGTTCGGAGCAGGTGCTCTGCAGCAAGTAGCATCTGCTGTTTGCAGAGAGTTATCAGGATGTTTAAGATTTAGATACCTTTCTCAGATGATGCTCTGTCTCTCGTTGTCCTACACTTTTTAGAAATGTACGATTCTTTACACAAAGGGTGGTAGGAGAACCCAGCTACTTGGCCGTGTTGCTGAGGGTGAACCCCCAGGTTCTCTCCTATCCTTGTAAACCCAGTTAGGCCCTCAGGCCTCCGCAGGTCCACGGGGATGATGCGCTCTGGAAGTGGTGTCTCCTGTCTCCGCAGGACAGACGGATGTCGTGCAGTGTTTCTGCTGTGCCGGGCTCCTGGCACACTGGGAGACGGGAGACGAGCCGTGGAAGGAACACGCCAAGTGGTTTCCAGAGTGAGAGAAATGTGTTAATTGTCATGATTAGCGTTGGAGAGGATGTGCACAACAAGAGAACTTTCAACATCATTCTTTAAATGCCTTAAAATAGAAGCATCTTTTCATGCTATTTTTTTTAGTTTTGACCTGTGTTTTTGTGTTAACTGTATTAATTTTCCAGAAGAGCTGTGTGTGTGCTGTGTGTGCACTGTACGCATGTATGCTGTGTGTGTGCCTGAGCTGATTAAGGACAGATTTCTGTTTAAATTGACCATTTCAGTTAGTTTTTAGGAGAATAGATTCAATCTGGGTGGGTTTCATGCTGTGGTTTTTGAGTAAAGTTTTGTCACATACTGTAGGGTAACAGTGTTAGAGGTCAGGTTGATAAGATTAATTTAGTGAAAAAGTCAGGATTTTGTTGTTATTATTAAGGGTTATATACAGGGTTAGCGTGACATGAGAGCAAGTTGAAATTAATCATACAAGCTGAAAAAAATCTCAAATGAGAAATAAAAGTGCAATCTGACATTAATCCATTATTTTACTGATTTAGTTGTGAATTTGTACATGAGAAGAAATCGAGTCAAGAAATCTCTGAATACATCAGGAGTTATGAAGGATTCTGTGGTATCACGGTAACTTTTTAAAACTGTACAATCATATCTCTACTTTGGAACATAGTAATATGTAATATGCCACACTTGATCAGGAGAATTAGTGGCCCTTTTTTAACTTAAAAGTAAAAAAAAATGCATTATTTTAACTACATAAAATTATAATTTTTAACTAATTAGTATTAAAAGACCTCATCTGTGCTAATAGTTTGTCTGAAGTTTATATATCACTTTATATCAGTTCACCAAATCTTAAATATGTACTTCATATCAAAAATATATATTTCTCTTCTTTACCAGGCACAGCACTACAGCTCAGAAGGCTGGACAGACATGGAGACAATGCAGAGTCCTGATGGACAAGGTCAGTAATGCTCGCTGACCAGTGCTGTGGTCATTCCAGGCTCAAGGGCAAGTAATGCAGACTGACCAGACCTGTGGCCACTTCAGGCTCAAGGGTTAGTAACACTGATTGACCAGTGCTGTGGTCATTCCAGGTTCAAGGGTCTATAGACACACAGTGAAGAGCTAAAGGGACAGAGTGCAGTCTCACACTGTGCACTATAGACACACAGTGAAGAGCTAGAGGGACAGAGTGCAGTCTCACTGTGCACTATAGACACACAGTGAAGAGCTAAAGGGACAGAGTGCAGTCTCACTGTGCACTATAGACACACAGTGAAGAGCTAGAGGGACAGAGTGCAGTCTCACACTGTGCACTATAGACACACAGTGAAGAGCTAAAGGGACAGAGTGCAGTCTCACACTGTGCACTATAGACACACAGTGAAGAGCTAAAGGGACAGAGTGCAGTCTCACTGTGCACTATAGACACACAGTGAAGAGCTAGAGGGACAGAGTGCAGTCTCACACTGTGCACTATAGACACACAGTGAAGAGCTAGAGGGACAGAGTGCAGTCTCTCACTGTGCACTATAGACACACAGTGAAGAGCTAGAGGGACAGAGTGCAGTCTCACTGTGCACTATAGACACACAGTGAAGAGCTAAAGGGACAGAGTGCAGTCTCACTGTGCACTATAGACACACAGTGAAGAGCTAGAGGGACAGAGTGCAGTCTCACACTGTGCACTATAGACACACAGTGAAGAGCTAAAGGGACAGAGTGCAGTCTCACACTGTGCACTATAGACACACAGTGAAGAGCTAAAGGGACAGAGTGCAGTCTCACTGTGCACTATAGACACACAGTGAAGAGCTAGAGGGACAGAGTGCAGTCTCACACTGTGCACTATAGACACACAGTGAAGAGCTAGAGGGACAGAGTGCAGTCTCTCACTGTGCACTATAGACACACAGTGAAGAGCTAGAGGGACAGAGTGCAGTCTCACTGTGCACTATAGACACACAGTGAAGAGCTAAAGGGACAGAGTGCAGTCTCACTGTGCACTATAGACACACAGTGAAGAGCTAGAGGGACAGAGTGCAGTCTCACACTGTGCACTATAGACACACAGTGAAGAGCTAAAGGGACAGAGTGCAGTCTCACACAGTGCACTATAGACACACAGTGAAGAGCTAGAGGGACAGAGTGCAGTCTCACACTGTGCACTATAGACACACAGTGAAGAGCTAAAGGGACAGAGTGCAGTCTCACACTGTGCACTATAGACACACAGTGAAGAGCTTGTTCAGTTTCTCCAGTTTTCCTTCTTCTATTGCAGATTCAAACCTGGATGAAAATAACTGGCTGGCAGCAGCAAGACGTCTGTCAGTTTGGCTGAAGGAGACCTACAGCTCCTTAGACTTCAGGAGAATTTTGTCCATTCCTGAGACTGTGCCCACAGCACTGGACCTTCAGTCCACCTTTGCTTGGCTGCCACTGGTGTCCAAGAACACGAGGAACGAGCCCGTCCAGCACATGTGCCTGCCGGCCCTGCTCAGACACCTGAGCCACATCACTGCGATCGAGGGAGAGGTGGGCAGCGGGAAGACGGCCTTGCTCAAGAAGATTGCATTGCTGTGGGCGTCTGGGGACTGCCCCGTGCTGCACCGGTTCAGGCTGGTGTTCTTCCTCTCTCTCAAGTCTGTGGACGGGCAGCAGGGTCTGGCTGACGTGATCTCGGAGCAGCTGTGCGGCGCAGGCCGGCGTCTGGATGAGGAAGCCGTGAGGAGCATGGTCTACACCCTGAGAGAGCAGCTCTTATTCCTGATCGACGATGACGGTGCCGCAGGAACACTCCCAGCGTGCCTCAAAGAGCTCATCTTCAAAAATCACTTGAGCAAGACGAGCATCGTCATGGGACTGCAGACCAACCGGACCGCGCGCGTGCGGCAGCTCGCCTCGGCCGTGCTGGAGATCCGGCAGTTTCCTATATACAGCACCACCTTCCTTCTGAAACGCCTGTTCTCCCACAACCCCACACTGGTAGAGAAGGTCTTCCTCCGGCTGGGCCTGTCGGAAGAGCTGCGAGGCCTCTTCAAAACCCCGCTGTTTGCCGTGGCTCTGTGCTCGGCGCTGGTCCGGGACCCCGAGGCGCCCCTGGAGAGGAGCGCCGTCTTCAGAGCCTACCTGGACTGTGTCATCCAGAGTCGCGGGCTCGGCCCCGAGGTGGTGACGGCCGCGGTGGCGTCGTGCGGGGACCTGGCCTTGGCCGGGCTGTTCGAGGAGCAGTTCGAGTTTGCGGACACAGAGCTGGCGGCCGCCGGGGTGGACGGGCAGGCGGCGCTCAGTCTGGGCCTGCTGAGCAAGTTCACCGCGCAGGTGCTCCGCCCGGTCTACCGCTTCTTCCACCTCTCCTTCCAGGAGTTCCTGGCGGCCAAGCGGCTGAGCGCGCTCCTGGAGTCGGAATCGGAGGCGCTGAGGGACAGGGGGCGCTGCTACCTGCGGCAGGTGGACACGTGCTTCAGGGTCCTGCTGGACCATCGCTTCTTTCTCCTCTACGCCTGCAGCTGCTCGGCGGCGGCGGCCGCGGCGATCGTCGCCCACTTGTTCGACATCGCGGGACAGGAGGGGTTCCTCCACTCCCGGTCGCAGAGCAGCAGGCTCCTGGAGCTCCACCCAGAGCTGCTCGTGAATGAGCAGGCGCTCCGAGTGTGTGTGCAGCTGGACCTGGGCGTGGACATCTGGCTGCACCAGTTTCTGGAGCTGGCGATCCAGGCCGCCTTCCTCGGCCGCTCTGTCCCGGCCTGCGCCCCCCTCATCCTCGCCTTCCTCTCGGGGAGATGTCTGAGCTTCAAAAGCAGAGGTGGAAAATCCTCTGTGCATCACTTTGTTGAGTTATATCCCCAGGCGCTGTCGCTGCTGAACTGCATAACGATCTCAGCAGTTGGCAGTAGAAAGGGCCGGGAGCTGGACTTCTTGAAAACAGGGGAGGCTTTTAAATTCCACGGCCAGCCTGTGGTTGAGGAAGAGTATGCCTCAGCGTTCCAGTTGCTGAGCGATGTTGAGAAGAAGACCTCTGCAGAGCAAGAGAACATCCACCAGTTCAACATGAAGACTCTTCGGCATTTTAATGAAGCCACAGTCAGTACCTTACTGCTGGCTGGGAAAAGTCATGCCCTGCCGCTCCTAAAACTCAGTGTCTTGGACTTAGAGAGGCTGGAGGACCAAGATCAGAGGAGTCTGGAGGCCATCCTGTCGGTTTGTAACAAGGTTGACCTAGATGTGACAAACTCAGATGGTTTCCTTGAGAGTCTGCTGCCTGTATTTCAACAAAGCAGGTCCGTCTTTAGAGGGATCCGATATTCTGGGACTCGGCTGAGCGAGGTGGAGGAAGACCTGGTACTGTCGATGTCTGCACTGGAGTCTCTGGATCTGACTTTCAAGGTCACGCCAGGTACTGTGAGAATCTGGGACTACTGTACATCAGAGCCTTGGCTGCTGCAGCTGTTTTGTAACATTATTCTAATATTCAGTAATAAAATAATGAACAACTCTGAAATAGGTTGTCCCTCTTCCTGTCCTGCCTCAAAAATATCATTTCATGCCATTCAAACCTATCTGCTCTGTTTGATAGTCAGTAGTTAATTGAGCTGAGGGTCTCATCCAGCTGTTTCTTGAAGGATCTCAAGGGATCGGCATAAGCTATGTGAATGGGCAGTTTGTTCCATACCCCCACAACTGCTAGTGTAAAGATGTGCTTCTGTTATCAGCCCTAAATGTTCGCCCTCTTAATTTTCACTTGTCTCCTTGAGCTGTGGTGTCATGTCAGGAGGCAGACTGCCAGTCTGTTTTTTTTTTCGGAACAGAGACCAACAAGGTTTAATTTCATGAAATACTATTTTTTATGTTCCCTCGTGTAGGATAAGAGTATTAGAAAGGTGACAAACCAGATGGTGCTGTTTGGCCTTGTCAGCCAGCTTGGTTGCTGTTAACTAATGACCTGTGGATCTCGTCCAGCCACCTCCTGACAGTCAGGCTGTCAGCCCTCTGTTTTATCACTGTGGGTCTAAATTAGCTTGAGGTATTTAAATACATGTCATAAGCTTTCTAAAACTAGATGTTAATGAATTGGAGTCACCTGCTCTGTGATTAAGCCTGTATCCTGTGCCGTTGTTTTGTACAGGCTGGAGGTTTGCTTGCTATTTTGAAGAAACATTAACCTCTCAACTCTGCTCACCTGTCCGGCAAGGTCACTCTCTCATTTTATTCCTTCTTCTCTAGAGTCTCTGTTGGCAAATTTGGACAAGCTACCTTGTCTCACAGAACTGAATATTGCAAGTCAGACTTCAGGTGTTTTTGAGAAGATAACGGATGGATTTGGAAGTCTTCAGTCTATGGAAAAACTTACTCTTGGCCTTGCAGACCTGACAGAAGACAACAAAATCGGTAAAGATATTTGTATTGATCTCAAACTATTATGTACAACAAAAGTGTGAGAATTCAAACTGACAGCTTTTACAGAGTGGATTAAGGAGGTATATTCAGATCAATCCCAGTGATGCTGATACATTTTCAGGAAAGAGACATAACGTTCCAATATAATCCAATAATCTTTTGATGGGGGTGTCAATAAGCATGACTTCAGTCTTGTCACAGTTCAGATTAAGGACATTTTGAGTCACCCAAATTTTTCTGTATGAGATGCAGTTAGATAGAATAGACAGCCACGTCAGTGTCTGGTTTGGTATGGATGTATATTTGAGTATCGTCAGTATAGAACTGATAGTTGAGGCCATGTGATCTTAAAGGCTGACCAAGTGGAAACATGTAAATGCTGAAGAGCAAGGGGCCCAGTATTGAGCCCTGAAGAACACCAGACTTAACAAGACCAATTTCAGACCTAAATCCACCAAGAGAGACAAAGTGACAGCGATCAGTGAGGTAAGACTTGAACCATCTGAGAGCAGTGTCAGAAACTCCAAACACAGTCTCAAGATGAGAGAGTAAGATATCATAGTTAATGGTGTCAAAAGCAGCACTGAGATCAAGAAGGATGAGTATAGAAAGAGAACCAGCATCAGAAGCTGTTAGAAGATTGTTAGTGACTTTGACCAGGGCAGTTTCCGTGCTGTGAAGTTGACGGAAGCCAGATTGGAGGGGTTCGAAAAGGTTATTTGCAATGAGGTGGTTATTTAACTGAATTGAAACAGCACGTTCTAGAGTTTTTTCAAGAAAGTGTAAGTTGGAGATGGGGTGAAAATTGTTAAGATTGTTGAGAGCTATGTTAGGCTTTTTTGGCACGGGGGTAATGGCAGCAGTTTTGGGGACCGTTGGTACAACACCAGTGCTCAAGGATTCATTTATAATATTGAGGACAATGGGACGGAGAGAAGAGAAACAGGACTGAAATAAAGTGGTGGGAATGGGATCTAAAATAGATGTGGTGGGTTTCATGTGTGAAACTAGTTTACTGATGGATACTGAGTCAAGAAGAGAGAAGCTGGAGAGAAGGGAACCAGAAAAGTTGGATGAGGAGGGAGGAGGGATGGGCATGATATGCATAGTGGAGAGAATGTGATGCCGGAGCTAAAGAAATCTAAGAATGTGTTTGCAGAGTTGCGATGAGGCAGGTAATGTGGTGGGGCAGTTAGGCTTTTCCAGTCTTGATGGTGGAGTAAAGGTGTCTGGGGTTGTTACGGTTATTTTCAATGATGTGAGAGAAGTAGGTGGATCTAGTAGACTCTAACGTATATTTCTCAAGCTTATTCAGACAAGTAATCTTTCCAAGCCTGATAATGTACGTTTAGACCAGAAAGACGCCACCTACCCTCAAGTTACCCAGGAGACTGCCTTCACCGATCACAGGTGGTCGGTGTACTGTACCAGGGGGCAGAGTGAGAAAAAGAGATGGTTCGAGGTTTTAGAGGAACAAAGGTGTCGAGGGTAGATAAAAGAGCACTATTAATCGCCTGTTAAGGGGAGAGCAGTGGGAGACAAAAGTCATTTGCAGTGATTAAGTCCAGGGTGCCCTTTGTTATGTGTAGGGATACAAACTGGGTTAATAGCTGATGTGTGGTGAGCGTTCTGGCGCACTATGGCTGCCGTCGCATCATCCAGGTGGGGCTGCACATTGGTGGGGGTGGAGGGGATCCCCATTACCTGTAAAGCGCTTTGAGTGGAGTGTCCAGGAAAAGCGCTATATAAGTGTAAGCAATTATTATTATTATTATTATTATTATTATTAAATCAAAGCGTCCCAACAGAGCATGAAAATCCTTAGCCAAACTGGAAGACCTTGAGTCAATGTGTATATTAAAGTCCCCAAGAATAAGGATCCTCTTAAATCTGAGGCATAAAAATTAAAATAAATCGGCAAACTCACCTAAAAAGGCTCCAATAGGTGTGGGTGGTCTATAAACCGTGGCAATGATGGGAGAGTGGGGAACAGAGACGTTTGAAACAAGACAAAAGAAGAGGGAAGAGGTGCAGTAACAGCGTTGCCCCCGTCTCTGCCGGAGAGATGCAGGAGGTCAAACAAGCCGCACCCCGGAGCGACTAGCTGGGTGAGCAGGACACCACCGGTTTCAGTAAAGCACAGAAAGTCACGTTTTTTCCTGTGATAAAGTCACATATAAGAAGAGCCTTATTGTTCGCTGAGCGGTGTGGAGTAGTGCTGATCTGGCCGGTCTCAGAAGTTTTGAGGTTGGTGCCGGTGCCGGATGGACCTGCAGTCTTGCGCCGAGGGGCAGGGACAGGGACTCCGCAGGCAGACGAGGGAAAGAAACGGCGTCCTGGGCTGTGGTGAATGTAACACATCTGTCGCAGGATCCCAGTATTACGGCAAGAATCATACGGGTTTTTTTCCAGGAAATAATTCCATTTCAGTTGCACTGAGGAGTACCTTAGAGGCACATTCATGGAATCTGCGATAAAGCGACAAAAACCTGGGAAATAAACCCTGAATCCAGGCAGTAGCAGGTGGTTAAAAGTTCTCAGTTGAACAATTCCATCGGGGAGAAGTCGGGAGTAGAAGCAGCAGTCATGGGGAAGTCCCGTTTGTAGATTGCAAAAATAAATAATTAAAGACGAGGGTGACAGAGAAAGAAGGAAAAAATAAAAAGCAGATAAAAAAAATGCAAACTAGCAGAAACATCAGAAAAAAATGTTACAAGACAATGAAAATGTATGACTCCAGTGCATAGAAATCTCTGTGCATGCAGATATGGTGAGCACAGAGCCAGCCCAGGCCATTTGAGGAAAAGCCCAGGAAGAGCCAGGAATCCAGACTTGAACAAAGAAAGGGAAGGGAGTCTACGAGCACAAGTGGGAAGACAATGGACAGTGACCGGACAGTGACAGTGACCAAATACCCCAAAAATACTCTGTGTCCATCAGGGTGCGAGGATCCTGTGTCTCATCTACAGATGGAGCACAGCAGCAAGACAGATGTGTCATCGGGGCCCGAGTGCAGGAGAGATGTACCTGTTTGCAGAACAGTTTAAAAACAGTGAGGCAGATGGTTGGTTCTGCTCAGCTGTGTTTCCTGCCAGGATAACTTTACCATAGATGAGACATATGTCCAAAAGTGCTTGAGGACTTTGTCGAGAAGTGATTATTTCTAGAACAGAGAGAAAAGCAGCTAAGATTTTAAATAGATTCAATTCAATCTTTATTGTCCCATCTGGGGAAATTTATTTTACAGCACGCTCCCAACAGCACAATGACAGACAGGAAGTCAGTGCAACATTGTTACAGCAAGAGAAGGGAGAAGTTAGTTACACTTTGTTTGAAAGAGATATTGTGGTGGAGATGAAAGATTTCCTGTGTCTATTAGTATCACACTTGGGGCTATAGCCAGCAGCTATATCACCCTGCAGCTCCCAGCTGGCAGCCCACTGATGCTCAGCAGCTGTGAGCCTGGCCAGTACCCGGATGGGAGACTCCTGGGAAAAACTAAGGTTGCTGCTGGGAGAGGCGTTAGTGGGGCCAATAGGGGGCGCTCACCCTGTAGTCTGTGTAGGTCCTAATGCCATTAAAAATTAAAAATCCCAGGATGTTTCTCAAAAAGAGTAGGGCTGTTACCCCGGTGTCCTAGCCTTTACCAATCATGGCCTCCTAATAATCCCCATCTCTGAACTGGCTTCATCACTCTGTCCTCCTCCCCATTGAGAGGTGGTGTGTGGGGAGTGTACTGGCGCACTATAGCTGCTGATGCATCATCCAGGTGGGGCTGCACACTGGTGCTGGTGGAGGGGATCCCCATTACCTGTAAAGCATTTTGAGTGGAGTGTCCAGAAAAGAGCTGTACAAATGTAAGGAATAATTATTATTAATTATTCAAATTTTACCAACCAAGAAGTCAGTGTAACAGGGTTAAAGCAAGATAAGAGGACATAGGTAAGGAGAAGATGGTTACAATGTATTGTTTGAAAGCGATATTGCAGTGGGGATGAAAGATTTCTTGTGTCTGTTAGTATCACACCTGGGACACAGAGGCGTCTCCCAGATGGGAGAAGTGTGAGCTTGCAGAGGAGGGAGTGAGAGACACCATCCAAAATACACACCGCTGTCTTTGTCACCCTTGTCTGTAGAGGAGATTTAAGGTGATTTGAGTTGAATTTGCTACTTATTTTGATTAATTTTACCAGCCTATTGTGATCAATGGTACCGACCGATGTTACCAAAACAGCAAGTGAGACAGTTTGTTAGTACACTTTCAATCAAAGACTTGTGGAAAAGTGTTAGGATGGTTCTACCTTGAAATAGGTTAATTTTATTAGAAAAAAGAGTCTCTGTTGTCCTTTTTTACAAACATTATCTGTACCTGCGGTCTTTGTCAAAATTAATTTTAATAGATTCTCCAAATACTGGGAGGTCGGTATCTGGGGGCAGTTGGGGTGGTTGAGGGTTTCATTTCAAAACGGGTGTAAAACACATTTACTGATGTGGCTGTCTCTATTCTATCTAATTGCATCTCTGACATAAAAATTTGGATGACTCAAAACTTCCTTCATCTTAACTGTGACAAGACTGAAGTCATGCTTATTGGTACCCCCCACCAACTTCGCAAAGCCAGTCCTGTAACCCTGTCTGTAGATGGCTCTGTACTTGAGCTCCAATCAAAATTGAAAAACCTTGGGGTTATATTCGATTCTGGCTTAACATTCGACCCACATGTACAGCATACTGTCAAAACATCTTTTTTTCACCTTAGAAATATCGCAAGACTACGCCCTATGCTATCATTAACTGTGGCTGAAAAGCTGATCAACATATTTGTATTCTCTCGAATTGACTACTGCAGTGCTCTGCTCCCTGGGGTATCTAAATCTACTCTGAACAAGCTGCAGTATGTCCAAAATTCAGCAGCCAGAATCCTGACCAGATCTAGTGCAAGTGTTCACATTACTCCTATCCTGGAGTCCTTGCACTGGCTTCCGGTCAAATTCCGCGTAGACTTTAATATCCTCATGCTCACCTACAAGGCTTTACATGGCTTGGCACCTCAATACCTGTCTGAACTTTTATCGCCCTACTCCCCACCTCGCAACCTCCGCTCTTCAAATTCTGCCCTCCTTACTGTCCCCCAAGCCCGTCTACATTGTATGGGCGACAGGGCCTTCTCCTGCTATGCCCCCAAGCTCTGGAACTCCTTGCCCAAGGATATTAGAGAGTCACCTTCTCTAAACTCCTTCAAATCCAGACTCAAAACCCTCCTTTTCAGAAAAGCCTTTACTTAACTGGTTCCATTCTTCACCCCTCTGCTCTTCTTAATACCATCTTCCACGGTCTCCTCTATTGTTATTGTTGTATTGTTGTAATTATAATTGTGTCCTGTCTTGTGAAATTTTCTTATTTATTGTTGTAGTCTTCTTATTTATTGTTATTGTCATCCTGTAAAGCGCTTTGAGAAGCCACCTTTAAAGGCGCTATATAAAATAAAGTTTATTATTATTATTATTATTATTTAATTTATTTACAAGCTGTTGCCCACCCATGACATCTAACACAGGAACAGTACATCCTTACTCTTGTGGGTGATACTGCCCATGGATTTAATTCCCGACCATGCCCAGCTGGACTAACCTACAGCCAGGGTATTCCTGCTCCTTCCCTGTACTCTGCCTTTGCTTTCCTTCTGTGCTTCATTCCTGAGCTCTGGCTTCCTGGGAGAAAGCAAGGTTCTTTTGAAGCGGTATATGTTTAAAACTCTTTTGACTCTTGGAGGGAAGGGGTTCTGTTTTACAAGTTATTATATAGTTTGCAGACACCCAGGCCCAAATGTCTTCCAAGAACTGAGATGATAGAGATTTTCCACAAGCAGTTTATATTCAAACTGGCAAACATGTCTACAAGCCACACGGAGACACTTTAAAAACTTCCCACTAGAGGTCACTAAAAGCCACTTTTCGTTTGTAAGCGATCTCACCTGGACGTTAATTATCGTATTATTGGATATGATGTTAGAATGTACAATGTCTCTGGGGACTGACAGATGGTGTGTTAAAGTATAAAAATGATTTTGCATGGTGTTAGAGATCAGGAAGTTGTCAGATTACTCTGAAGGGGTTTCTCTGAGAGCCTTTTTGTTTATAAGACCTACAAGAACTCCACAATAAACTCTCTGAAATGCAGTTGTTGTGAGCTGTGTGCAGATCTCTAGAGCAACCTTATCACGCAGCAGGTCTGTCACAAGTGTCTGTAGTTCGTGAGGAAGGAACTGCTGTTCAGGAGGGTTTCATTTGTCTTGTTCCAGCCTGGTTTCTCCAGCACTTTCCCCGGCTGAAGGTGTTCGGGCTCAAGTCAGCCCACTGCCGGTGCTTCCCCGAGCTGGCCACAGCCATCGCCTCTTGCCAGACACTTGAACAGATCTCCTTCGAGGACTTCCCTGAGTTTAACTGCGGTGCCTCAGCTTTCGGTGAGTACTCGGATCTCCCTTCCGTGCGGCCGCTTTCGCCGGCGCCACACTACGCAGCTTTCCTGGGATTTTCAGTCGAAGCCTTCATTTACATAATGGTGAGAAAAGCACAGCGAGTTGCAGAGAGTCACGGCGCACCCCCGTTACCGTCAGTTGTGTAGTGTGACACCCCCAGCGTGCTTAACAGCCCCTACGCCTCTCTGCGTCTCGCTACAGTAATATCAGACTGGTTGGATTTCCTCGAAGCCAGCCGCAGGTCGTAGGGGCAGGCTCTCGTGTCTGCGACAGTCACAGACAGCGAGCGCATACAATGCCCACAAGCAGCGAAGAGCAATGGAGGTCAAGCCATGTTGTCCTCGACCAAGTAAATGTGGTCTACTCCAAGTGGTCTTCTCCATTCGGCGTATCCTCTTTTTTCTCGTCACAAAGGAGAGCACGGGCAACAGCACCGGCGGCCACACCTGCTTGCTCTCCATGTGGTTTGTTGACTGTCGTGCGGCGCTCCTCTTGTGCTCCGCGTTGACCTCGCGGCGCAATACGAGGACCGGGAATATGGAACCGTGATGAAAGTCATGAGGGAATCATGTGATTAGTCACCCCCTGCGATTCCTAGTCGGATAATCTGACACCCTCTAGGACAGAAAAGGCAATGAGATTCAGCAACCGCAGTCGTTCACTTTGATGTGCTCTCTGATGAGCAGGCGTGTCGAGTCCTGCAGTGTGATGCTGGTATTAGAAGCAAGTGAGTTTAGAGTCCAGACCTTCCAGCTGCTTGCATTGTTACCCACAAGGCTCACATGAGGGCCGGGGCTGCAGCATGGCTCTGTGAGCTGTTGTGATAGGAGGAGGATTCAAATTAAAATCAGCTAAGGAGGTTTTTAGCTGCTACACTCTTCATTGAAAGCTCTCTGGGCTCGTTTGACTTCCTTATGTAATACGATTTAGAAAACTCCCAGAAGAGAGATGTTACAAACACAAGCAGGTCCGGCTTTTCTTACCTTGTGGCCAGAAGCGAATTCGTGCAGGGATGTGTTTATCCCTGGGAGTCACTGTCTACAGAGTGGCAAGGCAGTTTTTCCCGGGTCCAGAGCAAAGTCCTGCGCTGCTCATCTCGCACAGCAGCCTGGAGCTCAATACAAGCCGGCGTCTCGGGGGTCCGGCTGGCCTCCCGGTTCTCACGCAGGGGTCGGTTTGTGTCTCGCCAGCGGCCGCTCTGCCCTGCTTCCAGCAGCTGAAGGGCCTGGACCTGCACAGCCAGCGCATCGAGGGCCCGGCTGCAGCGCAGGAGTTTGGTGAGGCGCGCCGCTCGGACCTTCCCCTCGCCAGCTGCGAGCGTGCGTGAGGCTCAGTGTGAGAAGGGTGTCCCTGTTCCCGCAGCTCGCGCCCTGGGCTCTCTGGCGCACCTGGAGCGGCTGCAGCTCCCGGGGGGGACGGGCATGAAGGCCGCGATCTCCACGGTGCTGGCACAGCTGCCACGCCTGCCCCGGCTCGCCCACCTGTCCGCCCCCCTGCTCCTGGAGGACCGCAGCCTGCAGCAGCTGGGTAAGGCCTGCCCGAGGGAACCCATCTTGATCTCGAAATCTCTTTCTGACCTCTCTGTCCAGTACAGCAGAGGGGGTCCCCGTCCTGGTGCCCCACTGTCCTGCTGGGTCTCATGCCAGCCCAGCCTCACTTGAGCTAAGAAGTTGCTTCAGATGAATATTTGCATTAGTTTCTAACTCACGAGGTTGGGATTCTATTTCACTGATCAACATGCAACGGTTGAATCTCCGACACGTTTGAGAGCCGGGAGCTCCAACAGTTCAGATGAATCCTGTTGATCCAATGAAGGGTTTGACCGTGTCACTGAGGGCTCGGCTGGAGCACCAACCAGCAGGTTGGTGGGGCACCAGGACCAGGACTGGGAACTGCTGCAGTACGGGGTCGAGGGGAGATGACTCCGTCAAGCAGCGAGCGCAAGGCAGGACACCCCCTGGGCAGGACACCAGTCCAGCGCAGGGCAGACAGACACACAGACACAAACTCACACCAGGGCCAATTCTCCCATCTTTAACTGGAATGGGTTCCTTGTTTTTGGCTCTATATCATCTCACCCCGAGATTTTCCTGACTCGCTCTTCCATAATCGTGAGGGTCTGGGCCGACACCCCCCCAGTCATTCCATATGGCTTTTATAGGAGAGGCCAGATTCCCAGATTCCCTCCTCTCATCACTGCCCCCTGGTGGCTCACCCGCTTTCCATCGAATCCTGGCTGCCCAGTTACACCCACTTTGCTGAGGAGCAAACACTTGGCCGTACAGTAAGTCGAGGGAGTTAGGACCCCCCAAAAGATCCAGCCAGGACCCCGAAACACCAAGGCAGAACGGAGGCTGAAAACAGAAGAAAGGAGTTGGGACCAGCTTAGCTGAAGGGCTGTCTGAGGGGGAATTGGTTAAGTGAGCGACAGGAAATACGAGCTGCGCGAACTGTTTGCAGACGTGGGCGGGGCGTCTCAGAAGCTTGGGTATGTGTGACAATGAGGAGAGTCTTTATTTATAACAAGAAGGGGGAGTGCTTTCTTTTTAACTCTAAATGGAGCCCCCCAAAAAGCAAGGAGGACAATGGGGTACAGTTTCCAGGATGCTGCAGAGGAGGGTGAGGCTGGGGGCCACAAGAGTCTTTCGCTGTAGGACACACAAACCCCACAGACGCACCCATCTCGTGCGCAGAAGAGGCGCCAGCGATCACGGTCGACAAGGATTCGTTCAAAGGCTTTAGCTATGTCAGCAGAAGAGTGACCGAAGAACAGCACTTCCTACACCAGTGTCTCCCCGTCACCACACGGGGGAACTGGCTTGTAAACTGTGGTTCGGACTGAAGAGCGCCGCCTACTAGTCCACTACCACAACTTACGACAGCTACCTGTGTTTTCTGAATCTCCATCCCAGGACTGAGCAGACCCGTGTAAGTCCTGCACTGTAAAGACTCCTGTATCCTCTGCAAATCCGACACGTTTTCACTACAAAAACTGAAGTCAAGTTGGTATCAGGCGAGAGCTGAGCTCTCAATGACGGACTATGAATAAATACATTTTTTTTTTATTTTAGCGAACTGCGCAAGCGAAGGACACCTCCAAGCCATCGAGACGCTGGACCTCAATGTCAACCACCACGTCACGGACGCGGGCTGGAGGGGCTTCTTCCTGGGGCTGGACCGCGTGCCCAGACTGAAGGCGCTCCACATGTCCCGGCTCTACAGCAGCAGCCTGAAGCCCCACGCCTCCACGGTCAGGGCCTTCGTGCAGTGCGTGGCCAGGCTGCCCGCCCTGACGACCATCGTCATGTACGGCTGGCTGCTGGACGCCCAGGACTTCGCCATGTTTGACCAGATGAAGGCGCGGCACCCCCAGGCCAAGTGTCTGAACATCAGCTGGCAGTGGGCGCTCCCTTTTGCACCACTCGTGCAGGCGGAGGCGGAGTAGGGCAGCCGGCCGGGGCAGTCGGGCTCCCAGGTCACAGTAACGACGAGGAGGGGCCCCGGGGAACCGGTTTTATAGAAAAGAAGTTTATGAGCGGAGAGCGGCCATTCGTCTTGCAACAGAATTCCCATGATGCACGGCGTGAGAAGACAAGAGAACAATCTCGCTCGTCTTTCACCTTCAGGGCTTTGGACTGTGGGAGGAAACCGGGAGCACGCAGGGGGAACGTGCAAACTCCACACATACAGCATCCCAGGTCCGGAATTGAACCCAGGGATCCAGACTGCAAGGCCACCGTACCACTGTGCCGCCCGCTCATCTTATCGTACAGACAAATGAGATTTTTATGTTGAAACTCTTTTTTGAGTGTTATACAATAAATTGTGAGCTCTGGGCACCTGCCCACTCTGTGAATTTAAGTGAATTATATCTGTGAATAAGTAAGTAAATTAGATCACTTTATTAGCCCTATACAATTCCTCGTATGAGGAATTCGTCTTTTCAAATACCCCAGCTTGCTCTCCATGAGACACACAGACAGAAGCTGGGGTTCAGAGCGCAGGGGCAGCCATTGTACAGCGCCCCTGGAGCAGGTGGGGTGAAGGGCCTTGCTCAGGGGCCCAACAGAGTAGGATTCCTCTGCCGGCCGCAGGATACAAACCGGCAACCTTCCAGCCACAGGCGCAGATCCTCAGCCACAGAGCCCCCATGGGTCAGATTGTTCACCTTAAGATGCTTTAGGAATGGACACTTCAGCGATAACTTCATTATTAAACTGAAGTGGTGCTGAAAGCCAAGGCAGTGGAGCTAGTGTCAGCTTCTACAGGTGCCCAGGAAACCAACAGCATCACAGATCTCTTTTCTCTTTGAAGTAGCTCAGTCTATTTGTTCCCCAAAGCGTGTAATTTGTATACTTTCACAACTCTTTGTGCTCAGAATCGCCAGCAGTCTACTGATGGTATTGCCTGACGCTCTGACTTCATCACCCAACGTTTTCGTTTTTTAAAAGAAAATGGCACCAACATTACATTTCTATTCCTTTTATTTTGTCTCACTTACAACACTTACAATTTTCTTGTCAATTATTAAAGTACCCAAAAGCCATAAAATAAAAACAGAAAGCAGTTTCTATAATATTTTATACAATGTAGTGCAGTTTTTTCCAATGATATTTTTCCCCCTGAAACAAGTCTAACAAAACGTCCCACAGGGGTCTGAGCAAAGTGTTTGCAACTGTAAACATACAGGCACTGTGCAGCTGCTCACCACGGTGAGCCACAACCTGCTCCGTGTGAAGGGAACCTCCCTTCTGCTGTGCCACTGGAGTCGAACTGGGAACACCCTGACGCCTGTTCACCGGGACTCACAACAGAGTCTGGAAAGTCCCTCAGCCTGTCTTTGTTTACTGTTGATGTAGGACTGAAAAATCAGCTTTTTAGTTTCAGTATTCTGGCGATGGGAGGTGGGGGGCAGGCCTTCCTGATGTTTTTGGAATAGATATCGAACGTCTAAAGATTAAAAACCCAACGTTCACCTCAGAAACCCTACTGGAAGTAAAACTTCACTACAGTAACACCCGCGCCAGTGACTGTTCATGGGCAGAGTTGGGAGTGAGAGTGCATGGATAAGCCTCTCTTTTAAAAACAGGGGGGTGTGACACATTGCTCCACAGGAGGGGGTCCCCAGATGGACACCGGGGTCAGATCCAATCCCTCCCTGAGTCAGGACATCGAAGAGCAGTGCCCTGATGTCTTGATTGGACAGCTGCGTTTGCCAGTACAGGCTGACAAGTTCAGCCCTGAACTATTGCTGGAAGAAAAACTCTGATGCTGGCTACAGCGTCACCCTGACAGTCCCTGTGGACACTGGACAGTGCTGTCCAGAGGCACTGGTGCTACTGCTCTACAGCACTGCCCTCCAACGGACAGGCTGAGACAGGACAGGACCTCAGCAAGTGCTGCGTACAAGAATAACCCAAGGCAGGAATCGATAGCTCACACCTGAATGACGTCCAGCGGGTTTATTGGATACCAGGCGAGATGAATCATGTGCTGACTAGTGGCGATGCAGTATTGAAAATTACATTCTCTTTCAGCCCTGCGCTTTACAGCAGCAGAACTCAGAAAAGTTCAGGTTCAACTAGGATGTGAAGTGAGGATTGTGATGAGCACAACGGGCACCTATCCCAGGAGGACTTGTGGCTCTCATGTCGTGCGTCTATCTGGCACAGCGCAAGAGGAAAGCAAAGCATGGCCAGTGCGTCTATCTGGCACAGAGCAAGAGGAAAGCATGGCCAGTGCGTCTATCTGGCACAGCGCAAGAGGAAAGCATGGCCAGTGCGTCTATCTGGCACAGCGCAAGAGGAAAGCATGGCCAGTGCGTCTATCTGGCACAGCACAAGAGGAAAGCATGGCCAGCGCGTCTGGACAGCACTCAGCACTCCTGCTGGCAGCAGAGCAGAAGGGGACACAGCACACATCTTCTTAACATTTAACAAACAATTCCGCTGGATCAACTGCATGTAAAGGCACAAGAAATTTAATACAATCTTTCATGTTTGAAAACGTGCAGGAAAGGCAAAGAACACAGTTTTGTTACCCTAAATAACCATTTGGTACAGCAAGTCTGTGCCAGGAGCTGGACTCCCAGCACCAGCGAGAGGAAGACGAGGAGAAATGTCCTTTGCACCTGGAAGAACAAAGACAGGAAGAGATGAGCACCACAGATCTGATCAACCTGCTTTGATTTTAATCTCACAATCAGGCAAGGAAAATGAAACCTGTTATAAGCAATTTCAAAACCTCTGACACGCATTTTCTTTAGGGAAAGGGGACACTGAGGATAAGGAACATGAGCAGCCTGCACAATTTTCTAATTTCAGAAAATCTCCAAACAGGAGCTCGGGTCTTTCCAGAGTATCCTCGCCCTGTAAATCAAACAGCTCCATGCTTCAAACGTGTTCGTCCGTGTCCTACCTCACAAGCCCTTAGCTTTTACTTGTCTTCTTGGCATCAGTGCTGGCTGTCGGCTTGCCCTTTGCCTGCTGGAGAAAAGGACTGATCAGGGAGGGGTTACATGGCCCTACAGTGCAGCAGGGGAAGACATCACAGAGTGTGAGAAGAGTAATTAATGGCTCCTCTTCCATCTTCCAGCAGTAATTCAGAGAATGCAAGTCAGCAGTAGAAAAAAAAGGCTTCAGGAGGAATAATTAAACTCTCTCTGTCTACTAATTAATAAGATGAAGGCAAGATGAAATGGGCAAGTTGTTTCCTATAAAAAACACTGAGATAAAACCAGCTGACTAGTTACACTTTTGTAATTAAAACATGAATAAGTGTTACTGTCTGTTCACGCTATATTACAGAAAAACAAAAACAACACTGTTAAGCTAAAATTTTAAATCGCACCAATACCTACTTAACTTTATTATAGAAAAAACAGAATTTGTGACAAGCAGATGCCAAAGATTAAATCATCAAAGCTAGACTACATAATAATGAGATTTTCAAGACCGCTATCAGTCATGACATGACCAGGTTATGCCAGTTGAAATCATGTGTCCCTGTAACCTTTCTGTAGCTAGCTCATGTTGAATATTTGCACAATTTTGGTCACTGCACTACAAAAAATACACTGCTGCTCTGGAATCTGTTGAAAAAAGAGCAACCAGATATATCCCTACACTGACAGGCTGAAAGAACTAAACCTCTTTAGTCAGGAACAGAAGACTACGAGGGAACCTGATACAAAAGCCTTCAAAATCCTGGAATGTATTGACTGGATGTCTTCAGGATCAACACTTGAACATGGACCAGTGGGCACAAGTGGAACCTATATGGAACAGGTGGCACTTCTTCACACAAAGGGTGGTGGGAGTGTGGAACAGCTACAAAGCCATGTAGTTGAAGCCAATACCCTGGTTTCTTTCAAGAAACAGCTGGATGAGATCCTTGCTGCATAGCTGCTCGTAGCATCCAATGATCTCTGGATGGGCTGAATGGCCTCTTCTTGTGAGTTCATACAAAAACAGTTATGACCCTCTTCATGAGGTCAAACCTGCTTTCACTTCAGCATGTGTGTTCCCTCAATATCTGTTTAATGCAAATGTTGCCTATAAGTAGGAGTGTGGTTGTGTCACAGACCATCTATATCTATCTTGTTTTTCTGAGCAGCCCAGGTACAGGAAGTGTTAGGCCAGTTTCTTGATGGACAAAATAAATAAAATATATAATGGAAAAAAATTCAGAGCAAATTCAGTGTCCCAGCAATGACTTCTGATTCACACAATACTGCACAACAACCCACTTTTCCAGCCACAGCAACATGAGGTTCATTTCCTTCGAGAGGAGAACATTTCTCTCCACAGAGAGCCAGTGAGCTGGGTTCTTGCATGTGCAAGCGGTGCGGACTCCGGCTCCGAGACCTGCCCAGCTCTGTGTGGAGCAGAGCCGTCAGAGGCAGGACTCGGGGGGGGGTCCTGGGGTTTGCAGTGTGGAAAGGAGACGGTCTTGAAATGGCGTGACTGCAGGGCGAGTGAGCACAAACTAATCACACTCCAGCTGCTGACGAGCCCGGGAGGCGAACTGCGCAGGGCTGCACCTACCTGCGCGGGCTGCGCGGCCTTGTCTGCGGGGGCGGCAGGTGGCTGGGGTTTCGGGGCTGCAGGCTGACCTTTGACCCCCACGTTGGCGGCGTCGGCGGCATCCTCTGGCTTCTGCAAGGCAAGCGACAGGCAGTCAATCGCTGGGACTCACAGCCCAGCAGACCTCAAGTATTTTTCTCCCTGATTACTGACCGCAGAGCTGCTGCTCAGAGCGTATTCCAAGTGTACACTCGAAACATTATGCCTAAATGGCGCTCAGGAATTCTGGCCTCAGCACTGACAGTTAATTGTAGCTTCATCCTTAAGAGTCAAACCGCATTTCTGTACAGAGGACAAGACACTGCCAGAAATTAAGGACGTCTTTTCATTTAGAAGTCTTTGTTTTCATCTGACGCTTCAGGGAGTAAAAAGCTACACCTTCAAAGAGATCAACAGGTGATGAGATCTTTGCAGGTCTCCTCTTCGATCACATGAGGATCTCCTCACTCCTGGGAGTATGGAGGAGATCTGCACTGATCAGGTATTTTTAAGGAGACAAAAATTACCTTTGGCTTCTCTTCTGGTTTTCCTGCCTTGTCCTGAAACAACAGGAACCTGGATCAGTTACTCCAGCACCTGGGCTATTTCGAATCCCACACATCTCCAGAAAGTAAGTTCTATTGCCCCAAAACGCATCCAGCCTCATTAACCCCCTGAGACAGCAGACAGGACAAGGATATCGAAACCCCCGTTAATCTGCCCAGGACCCAGGACATGCTGACACAGCTCCCTGCTTGTGAGACTCATATCGCACGCCCTCGCTCGCTGATCTCCGAAAGCCCAGGCGCACCTCTGACCTGACTGCGCCTCTTTTCCCCAGCGCTGCAGTAAGAGTCCCGATCCTGCCTCTGCCAGGAGGACCAGAATCCCCTGCGAGAACCTGCTCATGCCACCAGCCTGGCCCCAGTGCGACAGCCCACCCCAGCAGTGACGTCAGGACGCCCTCCCAGTACCTCCTTGGTTCCTGGCTTGGGTGCAGAGGGAGCTGCAGCAGACTGGACCACTGGTGCTGCAGAGGCAGCTGTCTGGCCAGCAGGGGGCGCTGCAGGCTGGTCTCTGGGCGTGACAGCGGGTTTGCCAGCGTCTGCCGAGGGAACGAAATCGCCAGCCAGAGCGTCGATGGCCGCCGTGTCGCCCATCGGTTTCTGCAAAGACGAGACGCGAGCGGCGGGGTCACTGGGGGCTGGAGGGGTCCCCTCCCGTGTGGGCGCTTCAGGCTGACAACACCCGGATGGTATAAAAACACCTGCTCCGAGACGGGCGGCTCTCTCACCTCTTTGGGTTTCTCTCCAGCACCTGAGGCTCCGGCGCTTTTCCCTTCCTGAAAAAAAAACCCATTCCATTGAAAACATTCCTGCTGCTTTTCAACAGGGAATGACATCCTCCCGGCGCGCCAGTCGGATACCTGAGCCGCAAGGCGGTATTCCGGCGGCAGAGTGTCGTCCCTCTCTCCCAGCTTCGCCACGTTCTCTTCAACGATCGTCTTCTCCTGGAATGACATGTTTTGGGGTGTTACTCGGCCGATCCCCCGGTTCCACGCTGGCGGTGACAGGAGTGGCCGTGGGAACGCTGGGGTGCTGGGGTGCTGCCAGCCCGGGTGAGCCCGGGTGCGGTGCTGCATTAGCTCAGCGATGCCCGTCTCACCTTCACGACTTGCCCAGGCGGGACAGGCTGGGGCTCGGGTGCGGGGGTGTCGGCCAGCAGGGTATCTGACAGCGCGTCCAGAGCCTGAGTTGTTCCGGAAGACATCTGGGGACGAGGAGGCGGAGCGCTCAACACCGGAGGTGACGCGAGGCGCGCTACAGCAATGCCACATGGGAAGGTGGGCTGTCTGAGCATAACTAACAGTATACAACAGTGCAAGATAAAGGGTGAAGCATTTAAGCCTCTCCAGCAAACCGAAAGAACTCTTGGCAGAAAACGAACTTTAGGCTGATTACATAGGTGGCCAGGATGAGACCGAAAAGGTGAGGTGAGATGAGGCACCTCATCCTGCAAGACTGTTAGGAATACAGGACAGGTTCCACAGTGGGAACCCGTGAGTGGTAGTCAGTCATGAGAATGGATATACGGTGCGATTTGCAGGGCGAGATCAGCACACATAACTTACTTCTGTAACTCCATCAAACTACAATGAACTTTTCACCCGAAGGGCTCAGCAAGTCCAAAATAAGAAGTGTTTGGAAAAGTCTGGCTGTGCAAGAAGCAGGCAGAGACCATGCAAAAACAGAAGGAGCTGCGCACACTGACCTGGCGGGAGGCAGGCGGAGGTGTGCCTGCAGCGGCCTGGACAGAGGGCGCAGCTGCAGGGCAGACGAAATCCCCTGCCAGGGCGTCCAGAGCCGCTGTGTCGTCCAGGGGGCTCTGCAGAGACAGCAACAACGCACACAGAGGGTCAATGTGCACAAAGACTTTCACGAAACTCCTCAGCACGGCATGCTATAAAGGACATTACTGTACCACAAAAATACATTCTGCTGCTGTGCTCAGTGCCTACCTGCAGGGGGGGCTGTGGGGGCTTCACCACGGGGGCCTGGACAGAGGGCGCAGCTGCAGGGGAGACGAAGTCTCCTGACAGGGCGTCCAGCGCTGCTGCCTCGTCTATGGGCTTCTGCACACAGGGAGCAGGAAGAGCTGCTGAGCTGTGAGGAGGGGCTGGCAGAGTCTCTCACTGGAGCAGCACAGCAGCCTCAGCCCCCACAGCTCCACACACAACCACAACAACGCACACCGGACAGGCTGCCGGGCTCCTCCAACACTGCCCTGCCTCTGAGCTCCCTGCTAAAGCTGCAGACTGCTCAGCTCTGCCACAGCTCTGCAATGGAGCCTTGACACTGTGTTTGGAGTTTCTGACACTGCTCTCAAATGGTTCAAATCTTACCTCAATGATCGCTGCCACTTTGTCTCTCTTAATGGGTACAGGTCTGAAATTGGTCTTGTTAAGTCTGGTGTTCCTCAGGGCTCAATACTGGGCCCCTTGCTCTTCAGCATTTACATGTTTCCACTTGGTCAGCTTTTAAGATCACATGGCCTCAGCTATAATTTCTATGCTGACGATACTCAAATATACATCCATACCAAACCAGACACTGATATGGCTGTCTATTCTATCTAACTGCATCTCATACAGAAAAATTTGGATGACTCAAAATTTCCTTCATCTTAACTGCGACAAGACTGAAGTCATGCTTATTGGCACCCCCCATCAACTTCGCAAAGCCAGTCCTGTAACCCTATATGTAGATGGTTCTGTACTTGAGCTTCAATCTAAATTGAAAACCCTTGGGGTTATATTCGACTCTGGCTTAACATTTGACCCACATGTGCAGCATATTGTCAAAACAATTTTTTTTCATCTCAGAAATAATCGCTAGACTACACCCTACGCTATCACTAACTGTGGCTGAAAAGCTGATCAACACATTTGTGTTCTCTCAAATTGACTACTGTAATGCTCTACTCGCTGGGGTTTCTACATCTACTTTGAACAAACTGCAGTATGTCCAAAATTCAGCAGCCAGAATCTTGACCTGGTCTAGTGTAAATGATCACATTACTCCTATCCTGGAGTCCTTGCACTGGCTTCCGGTCAAATTCCGTGTAGACTTTAAAATCCTCATGCTCACCTACAAGGCTCTGCATGGCTTGGCACCTCAGTACCTGTCTGAACTATTATCGCCCTACTCCCCACCTCACAAACTTCGCAATTCTAATTCTGCTCTCCTTACTGTCCCCCAAGCCCGTCTACATTGTATGGGTGACAGGGCCTTCTCCTGTTATGCCCCCAAGCTCTGGTACTCTCTGCCCAAGGATATCAGAGAGTCACCTTCTCTAAACTCCTTCAAATCCAGACTCAAAACCTTCTTCTTCAGAAAAGCCTTTACTGAACTGTTCCATTCTTCACCCCTCTGCTCTTCTTAGTACCACCATCCACCGTCTCCTCTGTATATTGTAATTGTGTTTTATCTTGTGTATTCTTCTTATTTATTGTTGTTGTCATTCTGTAAAGCGCTTTGAGAAGCCACCTTTAAAGGCGCTATATAAAATAGTTTTTTTGAATTATTATTTTATTATTATTTCTCTCATCGAGATGCTAGAACTGAACTTGCTGCTGCTGCTGTTTCAGCATCACAGCTGTCCTGAGGAAATCTACAGTCTGAGCTGAGCGATCTCACACGAGACCCCAGTCCAGGAGAGCTGCACACACCTCTGGCTTCTCCTCCTTCTTGGGTGCAGGCGTGCCTTTCCCCTGGCGAAGAAACACAGGTTAGTTCATGCAGGACCTCTGCCCTGACAGGCTCTGCGACAGTTAGACAGGAGCAGGGACGGCGTTCTTACTGTCTCCTCCTTCAGCCTGTACTCCGGCGGGAGTGTGTCTTCTCTCTCCCCGACACGGACTCCTTTCTCTGCCTTGATCTTTTCCTGCCAGCAGAACAGGACACACAGTCAGATCACAGCCCCCGCAGCCCCGCAGCTCAGAGACGATCGCTGCTTTTCCACTCTCGCTTCCTGCTCCAGCTGCTCCCGCTCGGAGCCCAGAGGAGATCCGGGATCTGGCCCAGCAGGAAGCACACCGGCGCCGGCTCCAGCTCTGCCTACCGTCACGATGTCCTTCGGGAGGGGCCGGGGGGGCTCTGGCGTCGGCTCCGGAGCCGCCAGCGTGTCTCCCAGGGCACTCAGAGCGTCCAGGGACATGGAGGGCTCCTGAGAAGGCAGCACAGGGACAAGGTCAGAGCGGCTCCAGGGACACACTGCTGCAGCACCAGTGTCGGCCCCTGGCCGCACAGCTGGACCGGCCCGGCGGCGCTCAGGCCCGGCGCTCACCTCCTCCGTCTTGGGCTTCTTGTCAGCAGGGGGCTTCGGAGACGACGCCACGCCGGCACCTTTCTGAACACAGAGGAGAGAGCGATGAGATCTCACAGCGCAGGACTCTCCTGCTCTCCGTTCAGGGCAACCACTGAAGAGAGAGACACCAGCGAAACACGAAGTAACACTCCCGTGGCTCAGACACGACAGGGGCTCGGTATCCTGTGCGGCCCCTCTGACTGGGGGATGATCGGTCCACTGCTGTGGGCCAGTGCCCAGAAATGACCAGCAGGGGGGGCCCTGGAGAGCTGTGCTCTACCTGCTCAGCTTTGGCCTTCTTGTCAGCAGGGGGAGCTGGAGAGCGGTCAGCGCCAGCTGCAGGTTTGCCGTCTGATTTCTAGAAGAGAGAAAAGAACGCATAGAGAAATGAAATACTCAGGAATGACTGAACTCACAAAATAGCTCAGGCTGCTGTGCTCAGTGCCTACCTGCAGGGGGGGCTGTGGGGGCTTCACCACGGGGGCCTGGACAGAGGCTGCAGCTACAGGGGAGACGAAGTCTCCTGCCAGGGCGTCCAGCGCTGCTGTGTCCTCCTTCGCCTTCTGCCCAGAGAGAGGAAATGGGGAGGCGTGAGTCACACGGACAGGACCGCACAGCCGTTCCACAGGAGCACCTCTCCGCCCCAGGAGGCCTCTTGTGCTCAAGAAGTCTGACGGGCGATTTCAGGTCGCGAGCTCAAACCGAAGATACGAACAGCCTGGCTGACGCAGTGACCAGCAGGTGAAATCTATCAGTGTGAATACAAGAGCCAACATCTTACAGCCCAAAATACAGACTGCAAACCTCACACTGCATTAGAATTACACTCAGTCACAATAACGAATCATGAGAATAATTCCTTATATTTACACAACACTCTTCACCTGAAAGGATCCCAAAGCACTTTCCAAGTAACTGAAGAGCCACTTCACCCCCAGTGAGTGCAGCCCCACCCTGGGGGACACACTGCAGCCCCTCTGCACTGCAGACCTGTCAGAGACCCCCGACACGACTTCATCAGGCACATGAAGAGGGAGCTCCAGAGTGTCACCCCTGCTCTCACAGCCTAAGAGGAGATGTTCAGCTGCTGTGCTCAGTGCCTACCTGCAGGGGGGGCTGTGGGGGCTTCACCACGGGGGCCTGGACAGAGGGCGCAGCTGCAGGGGAGACGAAGTCTCCTGACAGGGCGTCCAGCGCTGCTGCCTCGTCTATGGGCTTCTGCACACAGGGAGCAGGAAGAGCTGCTGAGCTGTGAGGAGGGGCTGGCAGAGTCTCTCACTGGAGCAGCACAGCAGCCTCAGCCCCCACAGCTCCACACACAACCACAACAACGCACACCGGACAGGCTGCCGGGCTCCTCCAACACTGCCCTGCCTCAGAGCTCCCTGCTAAAGCTGCAGACTGCTCAGCTCTGCCACAGCTCTGCAATGGAGCTCTGACACTGTGTTTGGAGTTTCTGACACTGCTCTCAAATGGTTCAAATCTTACCTCACTGATCGCTGCCACTTTGTCTCTCTTAATGGGTACAGGTCTGAAATTGGTCTTGTTAAGTCTGGTGTTCCTCAGGGCTCAATACTGGGCCCCTTGCTCTTCAGCATTTACATGTTTCCACTTGGTCAGCTTTTAAGATCACATGGCCTCAGCTATAATTTCTATGCTGACGATACTCAAATATACATCCATACCAAACCAGACACTGATATGGCTGTCTATTCTATCTAACTGCATCTCATACAGAAAAATTTGGATGACTCAAAATTTCCTTCATCTTAACTGCGACAAGACTGAAGTCATGCTTATTGGCACCCCCCATCAACTTCACAAAGCCAGTCCTGTAACCCTACCTGTAGATGGTTCTGTACTTGAGCTTCAATCTAAATTGAAAACCCTTGGGGTTATATTCGACTCTGGCTTAACATTTGACCCACATGTGCAGCATATTGTCAAAACAATTTTTAATCTCAGAAATAATCGCTAGACTACACCCTACGCTATCACTAACTGTGGCTGAAAAGCTGATCAACACATTTGTGTCCTCTCAAATTGACTACTGTAATGCTCTCCTCGCTGGGGTATCTACATCTACTTTGAACAAACTGCAGTATGTCCAAAATTCAGCAGCCAGAATCTTGACCTGGTCTAGTTTAAATGATCACATTACTCCTATCCTGGAGTCCTTGCACTGGCTTCCGGTCAAATTCCGTGTAGACTTTAAAATCCTCATGCTCACCTACAAGGCTCTGCATGGCTTGGCACCTCAGTACCTGTCTGAACTATTATCGCCCTACTCCCCACCTCACAACCTTCGCAATTCTAATTCTGCTCTCCTTACTGTCCCCCAAGCCCGTCTACATTGTATGGGTGACAGGGCCTTCTCCTGTTATGCCCCCAAGCTCTGGTACTCTCTGCCCAAGGATATCAGAGAGTCACCTTCTCTAAACTCCTTCAAATCCAGACTCAAAACCTTCTTCTTCAGAAAAGCCTTTACTG